>NW_027069842.1:182667-689343 GCF_002906115.3 Quercus suber
TGTGGGTTTTGTTTTTTTTTTTTTTTTTTTTTTTTTTTTTTTTTTTTTTTTTTTTTTTTTGCTGTGGTTTGATGGGTGGGTTGGGCAATGGGTGGGCTCGGATGGGCAGTGGTGGTGGTGTTATGCTGATTTTGGTGGGTTGGTTGATTTTGGATTTTAGCTATGGTGGTCGGTGGTAGTGGGTTGGTTGGTTGATTTTGGGTTTTGGTTATGGTTGTCGGCAGTGGTGGATTGTGGTGGTTGTAGGGGTGGGCTACTATGGACAGTGGTGGTGGTGTGGTGCTATGGGTAGTGGTGGTGGTGGTGGTGGTGGTAGTGGGGGGGAGGTTGTGTAGTATATATTACTGTTTGAATTTTTTTAATGATATTTTAATGTGTTGTATATGTTATTTTAATGTTTAAAATAGAATAATAGAACATCTGATAAATGATATGTTGTAAAATGATGTGCTAAAATGATAAAGTAGGTTTTCGATGAATCAAAATGGCATTTTTTTTAGAGAGCTGATGAGAATGCTCTAATGATATATGATATATCAAATTTCTCTCATAAGAAAGTCGGTATATCAAATCTCTCTCACGAGGGAGATTTAATATATATACTAAATACTTGTTGCTCCTTCTAGAGGCTCCTATATTGGGAGGCTACATAGGAGGCTCTGGAAGCTTGAGAGGGTTGATTTTTCAAGCATTATTTAATACTACTTGGGTTGCCAAAAAGGGGGGAAGGGGATAGATTTCCTGGAAGGAACCTCCTTGATACAAGATATTTAACACTCCCCCTCAAGATGAACTATATATGTTGACTAAGTTCATCTTGGATAACAAGTAATGAAATTGTTTATGCCCAAGTGCCTTAGTGAAGAAATCCGCAATCTGGTGTCTAGTAGGTACATGAAAGGTCTTGATCACACTAGCTTGAATCTTTTTTCTGATGAAGTGATAGTCTATTTCTATATGCTTTGTTTTATCATGGAAAACTGAATTTGTAGCAATATAGATAGTTGCCTTTCTATCACAGTAAAGAGAAGCTGCATGATTGTGCTCTAGCCCAAAAGTCTTGAGCAAAGCTATCAACCAAACAATTTCACTTGTGACTGTAGCCATTGATCTGTACTCAGACTCTGCTGAAGATCTTGATGTAACCTGTTGCTTTTTACACTTCCAGGAAATCAAAGACTCACCAAGAAAGACACAAAAGCTTGATATAGACCTTTTAGTATCTGGACATGCTACCCAGTCAGCATCACAATAGGCTTTAAGCTTTAATTCTGAGCTTGCAGAAAGAAACAAATCCTGACCTGGTGTCTTCTTTAGGTATTTAAGAATTCTATAAGTTGCTTGCAAGTGAGGCACTTTGGGAGAACTCATGAACTAACTAAGTTTGTGTACTGAGTAGCATATGTCTGGTTTGATGAGTGTCAAATAGAGCAATTTACCTATCAACCTTCTGTACAAGGAAGAATCAGGAACATCCTCACCCATTGAACTACTGAATTTGGCAGACTACTCCATTGGCACATTAGTAAGCTTGCTAGCTAGCAAACCTATATCAGACAATAGCTCTAAGGTAAATTTCCTTTGACATAAACTAATACCTTTCTCGGTTCTAGCAACTTCAAGGCCTAAGAAATACTTCAAAGTGCCAAGATCTTTTAGCTTGAATTTGTTGCCTAGAAAAAGCTTGAAGGTGTTGACAGCATCCACATTATTGCTAGCTATAAGAATGTCATCAACATACACTAGCAAAATGATGATTGAACCTTTGTGGACCTTGGTGAAGATAGAATAGTCAAATTTGGATTGGATGAAACCATCAGCAATGATAGTAGCAGACAACTTAGCAAACCAATGTCTGTTAGCTTGCTTGAATCCATAAAGAGACTTTGTGAGCTTACACACCTCCCCCTTGCTGCCAAATCCAGATGATCCATGTATACCTTCTCATCTAAATCCTCATGGAGAAAGGCATTGTTGACATCCAATTAAGAAAGATGCCAACCATAAAATTTCCTTACACAATAACTTGTGGGCGTATACAATTGACCACTAAAGTAATTGGAATCATTGTTGGCATATTTTATTAAAATACTAATAGAGTTGTGGAAAGGATAGCATGATGGTTATACGCTCTATTTCCTTCTCCAATTAATTACTTAGCCAATAGCAATCATACAGTGAATATTACTATAAATCATAATCAAATAATATAATCTTAAGAGATAAAAATAAAAAAAATAAAAAGTCCGCATGCAATGAGCCTTTCATCAATAAAACCTATCTCTGCTGGTATTTCATAAATATATTTTCAACTGAATAAAGTATATATGTATAATTTAAACATCTAGTGTTTAAAACGTGTAAATAAAAATGAATTATTAATATTATGTGTTGTCGTGGAGAAAGTAATACGATATACATGGACACAAGTCATATATGCTAACCCAGGGAGCCAACGTATTCCCTGTAGAAAAAAAGAAGAAGAAGTTGTAAATAAATAATGTTTGACTTTGAGTGTGTTGATTTGGCTGATGAAAATGATAGATTTATTGAAATAAATAACTTTTAAAAAAAAGTATTTTTGAATGTACAAAGTTTAGTTATAAATTTATTATAAATTTATTTGTAACTAAAGGGTACAACTTTACTCAATCAAATTTCTCTCGTAAAAAAGTCAGTATATCAAATCTCTCTGGCGAGGGAGATTTAATATATATACTAAATACTTGTTGCTCCTTCTAGAGGCTCCTATATTGGGAGGCTACATAGGAGTCTCTGGAAGCTTGAGAGGGTTGATTTTTCAAGCATTATTTAATATTACTTGAGTTGCTGAAAAAGGGGGGAAGGGGATAGATTTCCTGGAAGGAACCTCCTTGATTGGTGGGTGGTGTGCGGTGTGCCCGCCTTCACTCAGTAGTCAAATGTCAAAGTTGCTGGCTGGGCTCAAAGCAATCAAGCTTCAGACTCCATAGATTTTAGTCAACTACCAAAAAGCCCACTCTCAAAACCTACCCTCTTTTTCATTCTAACACCTCTTATAGAAGCTTCCTAAGAAACAAACGATCATCAGGCCATCACTTTCCAATCTTGTCACCCTCTCCATCAACTACTTACCCTCTTCTTTCATGGTTTCTTGAGCAAATCTCACATAAACATATGATGTTTATAATCATGAACATGGGGATCGATCCTGCATAGTTTTATTTTGTATATTGAAATCTACATCATAGTTGAGGTTGTTATGACTTATGACCATAACACATAGTGGGGGTGGGTTTAATTATTAGTCAATCAATGTTTCCAAATCGTGACAAGACAAAAGATGGAAATGAATGAAAGCTTTCTCCTTTTACTTCGTTGGTGAAGTCTTTCAGAAATCTTGAATTTTGACCCATATAAATTAGCCGACAGAATTAAAGTTTATTAATCAAAATTATCTAGCAACCATAGGATAATTTATTTAAATCATGAATTAACAATTCAATTATCGTTTTCTCACGTTTTAAACACATGGGGTATTTTCTTTTATTTAATTAAGATATCCTAGCGTCATGAAGGGATAAAGCAATTCACAATTGGAAACTTAGAAATTTTATTTTTTCAATTTATTAGTTGACCTGAGTTTCTCACTTTCTTGATGTAATTCTGAAGAAAACAGCCTTCAGAGTTTGATACAATGAAGTGGACGTATATTCAAATTGAGTATTTATTGTAATTTACATTTTACAAAAATAGATTGATATTGACAAATGAGAAGATGACAACCAAGAGATCTAAACAATTTAGACATGAGCATGAAATGATGTCACCATGTCATCACAACATATGTCTAGATGTATGTTAGAAATAACTTTGTTAACACTGCCGTCGGGAGGAAAATATACATATGAACTCTGAATCACGACTTTTGGTGCATCGAAAGCTCTATTTTTTTTGTGTCCACTTATGATTCACATAATATTGGTTTTTTAATTTTAATAATTAGACAAACCTTATGTGAATTCTTATATTTTGGTTAATATAGACTTATAAAATAATTCTTGAAAAAATATTAAACTTTTGAGTTTGTTTTATACTGATTCTTTTTTTTTTTTTGTTTTTTTGGAGAAGATGTATTCATTCTTTTATATTCTTATACACACATTTCCATGAAAATAATAAATTATTACATTAATGTCTGCTTAGGAACAACTTATTTAGCTGAAATTGAAAACTTTTTGCTGAAATTACTGCAAATAAAGCTAAATAGTTAGTAAGACTCATAAATAGTACCAAAAAGTGTAATGGGGCTATGAAAAGTAGCAAAAATTAGCTAAATAATAAAAAAACTGGCTTTTTAAGCCAATGCCAAATGCATACTAAGAATTTGTGCTCCTTTTATTAATTTGAAATATATATATTTTATCACTTTCAAAATGTTATAATAAGTTATTTTTTCTCTTAATTAAAACTCTTGCTTTCTATATATATTTTTATTTAAATTATTTACATTTGATTGCCTTTTAAAGATTTTTAGTCATTAAAAGACATTGATAAAATAAAAAGAAATATTTATCTTATTTAATGAAGTGTAATAATAATATATTAATCATGATATAAATCATAAAAGAATTATGTAAAGAAAATCCATTAAAAAGAAAAGAAAAGAAAAATTAAGGGGAGAGAGAGAGAGATTTATTATCACTCAAAGGGGTATATGAATTTTGGGTGGAGGGCAATTTCCTGTTCTTAGAGCATTCGCAGCAGTGGATGTATAATTTTAGCTATTTAGCAACACCAAAACTTACTTTATCTATTTTACTTACGCACATACTGCATCAGTGAATCTATTTTAGCTTTCAACATAATAAAATAATATAAATATTACAATAAAATAATATAACCACTACAATAAAATAATATATCCCATTACCAAAAAAAAAAAAAAATTCACATCACCATTTACAACCACCTCTACCATCAACAACAGCCACAGCCTCAGCCACAACCATAGTCACAGCCACAACCACCCAGCAAGGTAGCAACCACCACCACCACACACCCCAACAAGGCAGCAACCACCAGACACACACACCCCACCAAGGTAGAAACCACCAACAAAACAGGAAAAAAAAAAAAAAAACCCACCGATCACCAACAAACACCAAACCAAGCACAACACCGATTGGAGAAACCACCAACAAATACCAATTGCATAAACCACCAATTGTTGAAACCACCGATTGCAGAAACCACCAATAAACCAGCAATCCACAGCCCATCCCCATGCCCACCAAACATCAAAACCACTCATCTAGCCACCCAATCACCAGACTAACACCGATTTGGCCACTAAACACCAACCCACCGATTCAACGTGGGTTGAGGTGATCAGTGGCTGGATGGTGTGGGCTGAGGCAATCGGCGGCTGAGATGGTATGGGCTGAGGCGGCAGTAATCTGAGAGGTGAGAGCTCGAGAGTGAGAAAGAGAGCACGGTGAGAGCTTGAGTAAAAGAAATGAAAAAAAATAAAGCATGTAGTATTATTTTAATCTGGAGTTGAATAAAAAATTATTATTTTTTAAATGTCTGCTACAGTGCACATCTATAGATAGATGTGCATTGTAGCAATTCATCTAAAAATTATAACTATGCCTCCACTGCTGCATGACTGTTTTTGGTATTTTGGTGGAGCTAAAATAGCATTATAGCTATTTAGCTCCACTGCTACGAATGCTCTTAACCCTTAATTCCGTCCTTAGTTGGCTTAATGGTTCTAAAATGAGGTCTAGCTAGGATTGTTAAAAGACTCATTCGAAAAACCATGTGCTTTGCTCAAATTGACCTATCGAGATTTGAGTAGTTTTGATGATATAATGTGGTTGGCGGTGGATTGAAGTCTCCAAAAACTGATCCTTTCAATTTGAGTGTCGATTTTCTCGTAATGAAATATGACGCAACTGAACCAATTGATAAAGATCTTAAAGGGATTTCAAATTAGGTGGAGGTCTCTCGTTACCCTTTGTTGTCCATCATTGTCGGTTTTGATTGAATCCAACCACCACACATGAAAGACCGAACAATTGTGATCATGGTTTTTTGTGGTGAATGGTGATTTTTGTTATTCTCCACTTACACACTGTTTGACAAAAATTATTTTTGCTAATTTATTTTACTATTCAGTTTATTTATGTTACTATTCATTGGTCCTATTGCACTTTTTGATACTATTCATGGGTCCCATTATACTATTTCAGCTAACTTTTACCTTTATCTACACAGTACTTTCAGTAAAAAGTTTTCAATTTTAGTAAAATAAACAGATCCCAAATTGACCCTTAACGAGGTTCGTTTGAGATGCAACTTAAGAACTAAACCACATTGACTTAAAACTTTTAAGGGATTCCTACCTATCATACAAAAGGAGGTATACCATGCATCGGATATATGTTTCCTCCTTCTCATATGTGGTCCACCTCCATATAAGAGGGAAAAAACAGACATTCGATACGATATATTTTCTCGTTATACTGGATGGGAACCACATACACCTAAGGAATAATGAGATGATTTTAAAAGTTTGACTAACAAAAATAATTGAATTTTTGCTCAATAGTTTAAATAGATAATATCATAATAGTATACCAAATTATCATTTAACTTGTACTAATGTAATGATAAGTGATAACTATGGGACTAGTTCCAGGAAACTACTAAGGTACTACCTGTCTGCTTCTCTCCCTCTGTCTCTCTGTGCTTGTCCTTATTCACATCTCAAAAACCTGTCAAAAGGGGGAAATTCCATCATCTTTCAGAAACATGTATCCCCTCTCTCACAAGGAGGTAGGCCCCACCTCCTTATGAAAGAGGGGATACATGTTTCGGATCCACCTTCTTGTGAGAGAGGGGATTTATGTTTCAAAAACATGTAAGACTCTCTCGTCAAAAGGGCTGGCCTTATTAGACCAACCAAAAAAAAAAAAAAAAAAAAAACACCACAACTCCCAACTCAAACTCTCCACTCTCATCTCTCTCTCCCCTAAAAACTCTCCCAAATGGTCTTCCTCATTTCCCTCTTCCTATTCTCACTCCTACCCTCTCTAACCTTTTCCCAAAACGCCAACGTTTCATGCCCCCTAGACTTCAACGTTCTGTCCCAGTTAATTCAGAGCGCAACTCGCCCAGCACCCAACAGTGACACAACCACCGAGTGCAACTACATCCGCGATGGCCTCGAACTCGTCCTCTCTAATTACCTCCAACGCACCAACTCGTTCCTCCCACCACCGACCTCGTCCGAGTCATGCTGGGTCGCGTACCAGTCCCTCATCAACACGTTCCTCCCAAACTTCGATATCAGAAAATCCTGTGGCTTTAAAACCGAGTGGATCTCACAGGGTTGCATGAACATCACCACCAAAGCTGAATTCGAAAAATTGGTCCCAAAAAAAACCTTAAACGATGTTGTTTCGAGCTGTAACCAAAGTTTAGAGAACAACTCGCCTTGTGCTTCGTGTACAGCTACCTTATCCACTTTACAAGCCTCGTATCTTACTGGTCTTTCGGTTGGAAACGTGTCTGATTGTACTGGGTACCCGAAGATTTATGCAGCGGCTTTTGCTAATATTTTTGGTCCCAGTGATGAAGGTACTGCTAAGTGCTTGTTCGCGTTGGAATTCTCAGTGCCTTCAAAGTCTGGGAGTAAAAAGAAAGTGGTGATTTTGGTGGTTTTACTTGTTTTTGGAGTTGGGTTTTGTGTGATTCTTGGTGGGGGTTGGTTATATTTGAGGAAAAGGAAGAGAAGACAGAGTTATGTTGAGAGAGTTGAAACGAGTCTTGAATTTGGGTTGGATTCGATTAGTGAAAGTACCACTTTGGTGAGGTTCACATTCGATGACATCAGAAAGGCGACCAAGAATTTCGCCAGAGATAGTATTATAGGGAGAGGAGGGTATGGGAATGTGTACAAAGGTGTTTTGCCAGATGGGTCAGAGGTTGCTTTGAAAAGGTTTAAGAATTGCTCGGCTTCAGGGGATGCGAATTTCACACATGAAGTTGGGGTTATAGCTAGTGTTAGGCATGTAAATCTTGTTGCTTTGAGAGGGTATTGTACTGCAACGACACCGTTTGAGGGTCACCAGAGGATAATTGTGTGTGATTTGATGAAGAATGGGAGTCTTTATGACCATTTGTTTGGGGGTTTGGAGGATAGGAAGCTTAGTTGGCCTATTAGGCAAAAGATTGCATTAGGGACTGCAAGGGGTTTGGCTTATTTGCATTATGGTGCTCAACCTGGGATTATACATAGGGATATTAAAGCAAGCAATATACTTTTGGATGAGATGTTTGAGGCTAAGGTGGCTGATTTTGGTCTTGCAAAGTTTACACCAGAGGGTGTGACACATTTGAGCACAAGGGTTGCTGGGACAATGGGTTATGTTGCTCCTGAGTATGCTTTGTATGGACAATTGACTGAGAGGAGTGATGTGTATAGTTTTGGTGTTGTGTTGCTTGAGCTTTTGAGTGGAAGGAAGGCCCTCTCGACAAACAGTGATGGCCAACCAATACTTGTTACCGATTGGGCGTGGTCCTCGGTGAGAAATGGAAGGACTTTGGATGTTATTGATAATGGGATGCCAGAATTGGGTGTGCCGGAGGTGTTAGAGAAGTATGTTTTGGTTGCCGTGTTGTGTTCTCATCCGCAGTTGTATGCTAGGCCTACTATGGATCAGGTTGTGAAAATGTTGGAGACTGATTTGTCAGTTCCTTCAATCCCTGCAAGGCCAATTCCCCTTGTGGCAGAGATGAATGATATTGAGAGATCCGCAAGCAGTAGCGGCTCGGGTCAGCTTTCTAGCCCAACTGGGTATCAGCCTTACACATTAGAGAATGGCCGGCTCTCTGACCATAAGGAAGAAGGGATTAAGAGTTCAGAATAGAAGGAACTGGAAACTGTTGTAATCACCTTGATTTGTTTGTTTGTTTGTTTATATATTATGGTTCCTGAATTCGGAATCAAGTAAATCCATTGTAAAGAATACACATGTATACTAGTAGTTGATTCTTTTTAAATTTTTGTTGGAATAGAACATGAGTACAACTGTGCTTGCAAAATTTGTTTGTTACTTATTTGATCCCCTGTTTCAGCTTGGAAGCTTGATGACTTGCAAATGCTAAGATGCTGATATGGTATTTGTATCACACAATGCATATTTAGGATCACGGACCAGAGTACCATTTTTTGCAGTAGCGTGTTCTTGTGCAATGCATCACCATAACAAAAGAAACCAAGTTTTACAAACTAGAACGTGTTAACTATTTGGCAACACTTCTGGCCTTTCTTATAATATAAGCTAATTTGGCTCCACTTCTTGCAATCTTTCCACTGACTAGCCTTTGTAATTGACTCTTGATTCGTTACAAGGATTACTATATGATAACAAGAATTAACCTGTAAAACTGTAGTACAAATTTGGGCTCATTACAGAGAAGCACAGATACCCCTGCCTGATCCCTTTCAAAAAACCACCTGAAGTTGCTCCTTCTAATTACAAAGCCATGGGAACATAGGTGTAGTTATATGATATATGATGACTGTCCCTACCATGATTGTCAAAATCTCAATCTGGATCTTATAATTTTACGATCCTATCTGTTCAAAACGATCCAGATTTTTTAAGGATCTTTGCGATCGTTTAGGATCAGTAGGATAGTACGATTCTGACGATCCCAAACAATCCTGATTTCTTGTAATCTTCTTTAACTTGACAAAAGACTCAGTTGGATCCAAAATGAAAAATAACAACTTAATAGACCAAGTTTTGCTATTCTAAGTATCAGTTGAACCCAAATGAAAAATACATATCAATAGAGTGTCACGTTTTAAGGATTTTGGTCTTCTTAAATGATGTTTCCAAATGGATGTAGTGATATATGATAATTATATCAAATGGATGCAAATTTTTAGTTTATTATTATTATCATTATTTTTTTAATTTTATAAATGAATGTATAATTTATGTGATTATTTAATGTACCAATGTAGGATTTGTTTTCTCCCAAATAAATAGGATCTTACGATCCACGGTCCTATTTTTTAAGGATCTTTGCAATCGTTCAGGATTGGTAGGATTGTACGATTCTAACGATCCCAAATAATCCTGGTTTTTGTAATCTTCTTTAACTTGACAAACGGCTCAGTTGAATCCAAATGAAAAATAACATCTCAATAGACCAAGTTTTGCTATTCTAAGTATCAACTTGACTCAAATGAAAAATACATACCAATAGAGTGTCAAGTTTTTAGATTTTTGGCATTTTTAAATGATGCTTACAAATGGATGTAATGATGTATGGTAATTATATCAAATGGATGCAAATTTTTAGTTTTTTTTTTTTTAATTTTTATTTTTATAAATGAATATATAATTTTATGTGATTATTTACGTGCAATCCCCAGTTGTTTTGAGGCATAACCAGTAACCATTTCCCAGTAATGCATTGGTGCACTACTGCCCTCCATTGAATTTCATGTTTCACAGAAGTAGGTAATAAAAATGAGGTTTGTTTCCTTTTATCAAGGATTTAGGTAGCCCTGTTCTACGTTTGTGGCATGTGTCTGGCACACTTTTTCATTAGGGAGCTGCCATTGTAAGTTATTAGTAACCAAGTGTGTGTAACCCTCTATTCTGCAGTCTGCATACACTGGATAACTACGGGGAGGGAAAAACTCCTTGAAGATCATACAAAGGTGTTGGTTGAGAGAACTCAATGAGGAACTCATAGATCAAATGAGACTTAAAAATCATTTAGACTAATTCTTGGCAGTAAGGCGGTAACTAGTGTGCTGATATTTGTACAGGTTATTTGCTTGGCCCTCTTGGAAAAATGGAAAGAGAAGATGAATTTTGTTATTGAGTTTAAATCTGCCTCTTGTTTTAAAGGATACATGGTTTTAGAAGAGGCTGAAAGTGAAGTTCAAGGTTTAGTACACCTCACACACCGGAGAAAGATTGGCTACAAGTCGTTAATCTATCTCTATCATTTGTTGAGCTATGCTACAAATCGTTTGCTCTATTGTTGAACGGCATGTTGCTCAGCTGTCACTAAGTATTGGGCTTCTTCCTGGACCAAGCTGGGCCTCACTTTTAAGCACCTAGCCTGCAAACTCAATCAGTCCCGATATTTCAACCTCTCCAATCAAAATTAGGGTAGGGCTACCTACCAATAAAATATAAAAAATTCACCCATCTTAGTGATTCTATATTATATTTATTAGCTACTATATCGGAGCATCATATGACATTAATTAGATAAAAAAACGACAACGACACCATCCATATAATTTATATCTAATTATTTATATTGATATCTAAAAATTGAAATGTAGTATTTATTATTACTATGCTTCTATTGAGTGGGATTAGCATAGCATTTCAATTCACTTTGGTCCCTTTTCAATCCATTCAATCCATTTTGGTTTATTTCAGTCCATTTTAGTCCATATTGGTCAATTGGGTCCATTTCGGTATACTTCGGTCTATTTCGGTCCACTTCGGTCTTTTTCAGTCTATTTTGGTCTACTTCGGTCTTTTTCAGTCTATTTCGGTCTACTTCAAATTTTGTTATTGAGTTTAAATCTGCCTCTTGTTTTAAAGGATACATGGTTTTAGAAGAGGCTGAAAGTGAAGTTCAAGGTTTAGTACACCTCACACACCGGAGAAAGATTGGCTACAAGTCGTTAATCTATCTCTATCATTTGTTGAGCTATGCTACAAATCGTTTGCTCTATTGTTGAACGGCATGTTGCTCAGCTGTCACTAAGTATTGGGCTTCTTCCTGGACCAAGCTGGGCCTCACTTTTAAGCACCTAGCCTGCAAACTCAATCAGTCCCGATATTTCAACCTCTCCAATCAAAATTAGGGTAGGGCTACCTACCAATAAAATATAAAAAATTCACCCATCTTAGTGATTCTATATTATATTTATTAGCTACTATATCGGAGCATCATATGACATTAATTAGATAAAAAAACGACAACGACACCATCCATATAATTTATATCTAATTATTTATATTGATATCTAAAAATTGAAATGTAGTATTTATTATTACTATGCTTCTATTGAGTGGGATTAGCATAGCATTTCAATTCACTTTGGTCCCTTTTCAATCCATTCAATCCATTTTGGTTTATTTCAGTCCATTTTAGTCCATATTGGTCAATTGGGTCCATTTCGGTATACTTCGGTCTATTTCGGTCCACTTCGGTCTTTTTCAGTCTATTTTGGTCTACTTCGGTCTTTTTCAGTCTATTTCGGTCTACTTCGGTCTTTTTCAGTCTATTTCGGTCTACTTCGGTCTTTTTCAGTCTATTTCAGTCTACTTCGGTCTTTTTCAGTCTATTTCGGTCTACTTCGGTCTTTTTCAGTCTATTCGGTCCTCTTCGGTCTTTGTCAGTACACTTTGGTTTTTTTGGTCCTCTTCAGTCTATTTTAGTACACTTCAGTCTATTTCGGTCCACTTTGTTATATTTGGTCTATTAGGTCGACTTCGGTCCACTAGCTCCACTTTGGTCCATTTGGATATAATTTAGTTTCATTCTGAATCTTCAGTCTATTTCAGTCCACTTTAGTCTATTTCAATCCACTTTAGTCCATTTAAGTTTACTTGGTCTATTTCAGTCCATTTGCTCCACTTTGCAACCTTGCTCAGTTTAGTATTAGAAAAAGAATGGTTATTGAATATAGAGCACCATAGATCAATCAACCCCCTTGTTGATGAGAAATTATAGAGTCTTCTGGTGGACCACGTCACTTGTTCACCAACCAACTAAAAAACTTCAACTTATTTAAAATTGTCAAGTTAGTAATTAATTTCTGTTTTAAAAAAATTTTTAACTAACAATTTTAAACAGGTGGAAGTTTTTTAGTAGGATAGTGAACTACATCATTTGTCCACCATGCGGATCTTATAATTTCTCCTTGTTGAGAGTACTATGGCAGTGACATTGTGGTCTATCTGGCATAGTAAAAACCAGTTGATTTTTGAAGGTAAGACCCCAAATCCTCATGACACATTGATGACTTGTAATGCTTTGATTAACATGTATAGTTCAGTTTTTTTAAGGAAGAAGCAAGCCATCAAAGAGTGTACTCAGCACAACCAGTTGAACCTAAGAGAGTAAGAGATTGGTAGATCATCATCATAATTGCAAGACATAACAGGAAAAAAGCATCAGAGGAGGATTTGCTTATCTAGCCAAGGACATCACAGGATTTGCTTATACTCGATTTCCTCATTCTTCTTTTTTAAGGGTAAAACTTATGTAGTTTCTTAAGTTCAATTCCCAGTTAAATTCAACTACTTTTGGCCTTGAAAAATGGTTATGTGATATGATTGAATTTAATCAGAGATCCTAAGATATAACAAATTAAGGAATTATTCCTAAGTTTTATCATTCTTTTAAAATGGACTATCTAAAGATCAAATATTTTATGAATCTAAAAGTAATTATAGTATTACATCAATACCAGATTATATTGTGAAATTGTGCCCTCATTGGAGGCATTGGGCGGCTTTATGCATTTTGGGGTCTAAGGCGAAGATTTTTTTAGGGATATTTATGATTTGTTGATTTGTTTTGTTTTGTTGATTTGATTTGTGCCCTCATTTGATTTGTTTTGGGGTCTAGGTCATAGAGAATTTATCTTTATCCATTTTTTCTATTTCGGGTATAATTTATTGACCTCCTTTCCTTTTTCCCCCTTATTTTTGGCCTCCTCCCCAAAATTTTTTTGTTCTTAGAAGTTTGTTTTCCTTATTTTTTTGGCTAAATTTTTGGCACTTTTTTTATTATTATAATTTGGGATTTAATTTATTCATCTATCTATCTACACTAATAATAACAGGATTTCCTGTATGGGCTTCATCATTTTGTGTAATAAAATATTTTCACACAAACTCTTAAACTCTCTAAAATACCCCTATCTTTTGGTTAAATAATTTTAAATTAAAAAAAAAAATCGGTTAAAAGAGTAATTTACTATTTTTAAAAAAGTTCCTAAGTTTTAGGCTTTTTCCTTTTTCTCCAATATGAATTACTACTTTTTATTTTAAATTCAAAACTTCAAACTTTTTGTCAACTCTCACAAAGAAAACTATCATAAAAATTATGACACTATTTTTATCTTACTTTTAAACATTATTGCCTGTTATCTTACCTCTTTCTTAAAAAAAAAAAAAAAAAAAAAAAAAAAAAAAAAACTCCTCAAGGTTATTTTATATCTATACTTACTATTTAAGGGGTTTCCTTATTTGGGTTTATCAATTTAGATGGCCAAAATGCCCTCAAAATCATCTGTTTCTAATGCTTAAATCATAAGGTTAGACATGTAAAATTAGTAATTTACAAACTCCTAATTTTTAGCTAAATTAAATTAAAAAAAAACAAAACAGTTTTTCCTTCCACCTCCACTTTTCTCTCTCACTTTAGTTGTCAAGTACTAATACACCTTCTTCTTTTTGAAAAAATATAAAAATAAAACTTTTTTTCCCAAAAAGTAGCATTTTTTATTATCACTAAATTGTTTTTTTTTTCACCTCCATATTTCTTTATCATATTAGTAGTCAAGTACTGTAAGGACCAGATAAATTGATAAAAGGCCCAAGCCCACTTAGGATAGTGGGAGGTTCCCCACACTTGGCTTAAATCAATAAGATTTGTAAGAGATGGGAAATGACAACAACAATGTATTCTGCCCGAGGACACTAACATTCAAAACTCAGACTTATATTCAAGAAACGAATAAGCATCAAACTTTACACAGAGGCTCCCGAGGAAGCAAAATTCAAACGGAAGATCACATTGTTCCTCTTTCTTCTTTTCTTTTTCTTTCCAAAAAAGACCATCCCTTTCTGGCGCTCTCTCCCTTCCTTATATAGCCCCTTCCTTTGTATCTCCACCATTGATTTCTCCCTCATCTACTCCTTTTCTGACACTTGTTACCTTTCACATCTAAGTGGATGGTGGCAGGAACTCTTAGTTGTGGCCTGTACTGCTCAGGTCACCTCCTCGTTAATGCGGCTGAGAAAGTTGGTGGTTCTAATTAATGCGGATGCAACAGGCTACTCCAGGCCTTAAGCTCCCTATTGCCCACTGTCTCCCACTCTTTATAGGTCCAACTTCCCTCCCTCGGGCGGCTCCTTTTCTTGAACCTGAGACTTAGAGTACCTTCACGTCGTTACTGCGACCTCTCAACTTCCTCCTCGACCTTCGGCAACATTACAACCCTCAGCTTCTTCTCGGTCCTCGGGCCAATGCTACAACCCCTTAGCTACTTCCTCGGTCCTCGGGTACCCATAAGTACTAATACAACTCATTCTCAAAAATAATAATAATACAACTTTTTCTTAAAATATAAAATAAAATAAAATTTCCATGATTAAAATGTGTAAACCAAAAAAAAAAAAAAAAAAAAGCATCATTGCATGCACGAAGTGCATGTGATGAGGCTAGTATAGATGGTTTTTTTTATTTGAATTTCATTGCCTCTACAAGAGAGTTAAAAAATCAAGAATTTCAGTTTCAAATAATTTCTTCCATTCATATCAGCCACTAACTCATGTACAAATAATTAATTAATTAAAAAAAGAAAAAAAAAAACCAAACTCACGAAGAGAGATCCTCTATCTCATTTTTAAACATGATGACATTTAAGCCCAAAATAAATAAATAAAAATTAAAAAGAGTTTTATCACAGGCTATGCATAACGAACCTTTTTTTTTAATTTTTTGGAAGTCAAAGAACTAATCTAATTAGATAAAGCTTGGATACGTTCCACAATTTAGGGGTCGACAAGAGCCGGCACTGGCATTAATTGCAGAAATATCCAGATTAGCTAATGAAAATGCAAATCTAGTAAGGGAAAACCAGTGCCTACCAACACACATCCCAAGATCTCTTTGTATCATATGAATAATTAATACAGAGAACGTGCTCTGCCGAGTGATTACACGAAAGGAACCATGAGTCTAAAGGTAATGCCTTTCCTTTGGTAATGAATAAAAGATTTTATCAAAATCCAGTTTTTTTTTTTTTTTTTTTTACTCTCTAATTCAAGCACCACAGATCCTCCCAATTTGAATGACTCCAATAAGGTTGCAAATTTGTAATGTTAATATAATTTTTTTAAGAAGAAATTTGTAATGTTATTATTTAAGGGTTTTTTAATTTAAGTAAGCTTCAAAGTAATACTTTTTTTTTATAGATAATTTCAGCTTATAGCGTTTGTTTATAATAATTATTTTCTATCATTTTTATTATTAGATTAAGACACTAATTGATATTAAGCCTG
This sequence comes from Quercus suber, assembly GCF_002906115.3. Classification (NCBI taxonomy): domain Eukaryota; kingdom Viridiplantae; phylum Streptophyta; class Magnoliopsida; order Fagales; family Fagaceae; genus Quercus; species Quercus suber. The sequence goes on from NW_027069842.1 coordinate 199,005, forward strand.
AAGATAGACAAGACTTAAAAACAAAAGGGAACATACACATTGACATATAGTCACTTAGAACAAAAGAGAACATAACAGTATCTCCTAATTCTAATACTCTATTTATTTATTATTTTAATGTGAATATCTACCAAATATTAAGCAAAAATATTCGCGTTGAATCAGCTACAATGCTTTTTCCTTCCCTTCATTAAGTTAGATCTCTTCCTGTGTAGTGTGTACCTAAACACATGCAAAGATATAGATGCTGATTCAGCTTCACGTGCCCAATACCACAGGACCACACTCAAGTCAAGTACTTACAATATTTTAGAGAATCTTGAGTTGTGTTGGACTAGAGGTGATAGGTGTTTCAATTAAACACAACACTGCCAGTGCCATGACCAAACAATAGTCCTAAACACAGCTTATCTGATTTTCTATCAATTTATTTAGCTGTCATATTTTTTGTCTTGTTTTGCAGGTTATGAACCACTGGCAACTTTCAGCACAAGTTACGGACAAATTAAGCCTCAAAGTAACAATTTCTTACATCTGCAGGCTACAGCTCCATAATTACAAACCAAAGAAAGTGGCTAGGCAGGCCATGTGCTGGTAATGAACTACTATATGTTTTGGTTGCACTTACAGTCTCACACTGTCGTCTTGACACTTCAGAAGTTTATATATATAATAAAGTTAAGTTACAAAATTTGTTGTAACTTAAAATTACAACTTTATTTAATGTCTTTTTATTGAAGGTAAATTTTGACAAATCCACCATTGGGTCACATCTTCTTTTTATATTCTTTATGTTTGCAAATTTTTTAGAAAATTAAAGATCAATAGCTATGCATAAAATATGAGCTTATAATTTAAACAATTTATCGATAACATAGCCATTGATCTTTATTTTTTTAGAAATTTTGCAAATATAGAGGATATAAAAAGAAGATGTAATCTAATAGTAGATTTGTCAAAAGTATTATGCAGCACTTTGATAAATAAACTGAAAAAAAAAAAAAAAAAAAAAAGAGAGAAGTTTAAATCACTGGTGCTTATAATTTGCCATGTTTGCTTTTAAAACAACTAAGCATATATACATCCATGAAAAAAGGTTCGTTTATATTTATCCCAAAAAGTCATGAATTCAGATGTTTCGAACACTAGTCAAGCTCCATGGTATAATATACATTTAAATGATGTTTTTTGTTGGGAAATTATCAAAACTCATAAAGAGAAAAGAGAATAAATTACGTCATATAATATAATAGCATACATTGAGCCAAATCAAAATCCAAGGCCAGGTTTACAGCACAGGGGAGATCTGGAGGCAGTAAATAGCCTTAAAACAGATTCAAAAGAGCACAGTTTGCAGCATTTTAGGTGTTAGAAATATTTGTGTGGGTAGCTAGGTTCATTGTAGTAGTACTAATAGTACTAACCATAGGGTTAGTATATGGATAGCCAAGGATTATTCTCTATACATGTACCCAAATTGTTTTGAAAGTAGGTCAATTTGCAACCTAATTAAAAACAACGTGACAATGAAATACAAGTGAGACCAAAGCCTTGGTGTCCTGGACTATGCTTTCCAGCCTCCAATATAAAATGCACTCCTCCTTTGTCACAGCTTGGATGGCTCCAAATGCATCATTTTCTATCATGATCATACAGTCTTCTAGATATTCTTCCCTTACTAAAGCCAACACGTCTTTTTTTTTTCTTTTTGGTTTGTCGACAAATGACACTGGCATCACCTATGCCAAGGTTTCTTTTTGTAGTCACAGTGATTAGTGAATGGCTTTACATTGCATTTGCACAACTTCCACACGAGTACAAGAATCAGTAGTTCCTTTCACAGCTAAAGCATCATCTCATGTAGCTTATTCTACCCAAAACTGAAATTTGCTCCGTGTAATAAATTCAACATTTTAGGCCTTACGGTATTGGTTACAAAGCTTAGTCTTTTTAATTGAAAGTAACAGCCAAGTGGATTCATAATGTCCTGTCAAAGAGAGAAGGAAAAGCCTCGAACTAACAATCAAAGTTGAAGATATCCACTTGTTAGTGAATGGTAGTTACTTGGAAGTTTTGGTAGCTGAGGCCCTGTGCTTTGCTTCTATTGCATGAAAGTAGTTATTACTGCTTAGTGCCTATTCAATTTCTGAAAATGGATGTATGTTCAGCTGCGCCATCCATCCTTGATTTAGGATAAATATTGTAACTTTTAAAGGGGATATCCTATAATGTATTGACTTCCAAATAAAAGGATATGGATTTCTCAAAGTGCTATCCTTTTAACAAAGAAAATGATAATGAGTTAGAAATCATTTTAAGGTTGCGTTTTTTGACTTTTCTAAGAGGATCATATATTGGAACATTGTATAAAGTGTAAATTGCAAATTGCACCTCTAAAGTTTGGGAGTGATTAAATTTTACATCTTAATTTTTAAAATTTGGATTTTACACCCTGATGATTCAGAATTTAGATTTTACCCCCTAAAGTTTGAGAGTGTTTAGATTTTACACCAAAAATTCTGAAACTTTAAGGTCTAAAATCTAAACACCTCCAAAATTTAGAGAGTAAAATCTAAAAACTCATCTAAATTCTAAAACGCTAGGAAGTAAAATCTAAACACCCCCAAATGTCAGAGGGTAAAATCAATATTCTAAAATTTTAAGGTGTAAACTTTAATTATTCCCAAATTTTATGAGTGTAATTTGAAATTTAATATAAATTAAATAGAGGACTAATAAAAAAATGACCGATGGGGTAGATTTATTGGTCAAAATCAAAGTTATCATCTTCAATTAGAATTAAAATTCCAACTTCAGCTAGCCTGAAGCATAGCAGAGGTTGGAACTTTTTTCATACCGTTAAAAGTCCACTATGGACCACAAAAATTATTCCGTTAGACAAATAAATAAGAATAAGGGAGAAAAAATAAAAATAAAAAAGAGCCAAATGGAGGACCATAGGGCATAATCTGGACATTAACTATTGACGGTATTCTTTTTCTTAACCTATCAAAAAACACTAATTTTACTCCTATTAGAAGTTTGTTTCACTATCTTGCCTCTCTTTTTCACAGTATACAAAGGAATGAAAGCTGATTTTTTTTTTTGGCTAAGTTCTGCTATGTAAGTAATGAAAAAGATAAATCATGAATGAATTAACTTTATATCAAATTTGACCATTTAGATCTGATATTTATTCTCCTTTTAAATAAAAACATCCTCCACACAATCACAAAATATATGTACAGAAGTGCAAGAATACAAAAAATTTCCAAAGAAGAGAAAAGAAAAGTCTACCCAAAAGGAGAAATTTTTTTCCTTTTCTCAAATCATTGTTATAAAGCTTTTTAGTTTTCACTCTGCCGTGTCCATGTGAAAGTAAAAGACCACGTAACTTACTGTCTAACTCTGTTTGCATGTAAAAGACAAAAGCCTTTTCCAGTTAGCCAAAATTAATATAAACATTTCCTTGTCGACACACAATTAGCAACAACTTGAGCAAGCCAATTTCAAATTGAATAAATCATCGCCAACTTGGTTGTGCTACATGAATTGAACTCAATAATACGCTGTGGAAAAGGAGTAAAATATAGGTACAGCATTTTTGTTTTTTTTTTTGAGAAATGAGATTTTTTTCATCACTCATGGCATACAGAATATAGTGCCATATTTACAAGTATATATTAGAGCAAACAAATACCCTTGCTTCTACTAGTATACACATCCTTGCTTCTGAGTGCATCTCTTTGTATCTTCTTCTTTTTGCTATTTATAGAGACAGATATATATAAAGATACTGAAGTTATATAGACAAGAGGATATGGCCATCAAAGAGGATATTGAGAATTCTGTGCAGGAGGCAGAGATTAGAGAGCCACTTATACAGGACAACAATAATCTATCTAATGGAGAAGATGGACCATCTCAGAAAAGCAGCAGTGGGCATCCCTGGATGGTTTACTTCAGCACATTTGTTGCAGTTTGTGGCTCTTATGCATTTGGAGCCTGTGTAAGTGCTTTTTATGTTTTTTGGCTTTCCTTCCAAGCTTGTATTAATGTTTCGTTTTTTTAATAAGCTCTCAACTACCTCAGTTTCAGATAGAGCATAGAAAAGATATGATAATTGGAATTACCTATAGAAACCAACCTCAAAAACATAACTTTTCTGTGCGCAATTTGGAACAAGAAAATGATCTGACATCTTCTGTTTTGTCACACTCTTTTGGTTTCCAGGCAGGTTATTCATCACCTACTCAGAGCGCTATTAGGGAAGAACTCAGTCTATCTTTAGCAGAGGTATGCTACTGATTAGAGCAATTATTCTAGTTGTATAAGTTTGGTGCTTCAAGCTTATCTGTTAGGATATATAAATTCAAAAGTGAAAAGTATAAAACAAGTCTTGAAACAATTAACGAGGATGATCTGGATGACACAACATGCCATACTACTGAAAATTTTATGATTTCTTTCATTTCTGGCAAACGAAGTCTTCGGGTGCTTGACTTTCAAACTGTTTTGCCTTACTCAATGGCTCTGTGTGAATGCAGTATTCAGTCTTTGGTTCCATATTGACCTTTGGTGCAATGATTGGTGCAATAACAAGTGGTCCTATCGCTGATTTTATTGGTCGGAAAGGGGTAAGCAAATGTTGATCATGGTTATTCTATTGAGATCAGGATCATGCATACATAATGAAATCCTTCAAAATTATTCTTTTCTTTTTTGTTGGATTTTGTGGTGGATGTTCACCATGTATCAATATATCGACTGTGGAATACATGCAGGCATTGAGAGTGTCTGCTGCTGTCTGCGTTGCAGGATGGCTTGCTATTTACTTTGCTGAGGTTCTGACATTTCACACTTTGAAGTCATTTGTGCTTGTAACTACAAAGCCAATCCCTTTTACCAAAAGCTTGACCTGATCATCTTTTCTACATCTTGATTGACAATAGGGGGCTCTAGCTTTGGACATTGGAAGACTAGCAACAGGATATGGAATGGGTGTCTTTTCCTATGTGGTGCATATCTTTTTATATTTCTGAAAATTAATACATCCTATTTGATATAAGGCTTGACACCTCATCTTTTGGTGATATACTCTATTGTGATTTTTTCATCTCCTTTAATTAACAAGTTTGATACCGTGGATAATAAGGTACCTGTTTTCATAGCTGAAATTTCACCCAAGAATCTTCGAGGAGCACTGACAACAGTAAATCAGGTAAATATGTACCGCAGAACCAATTGGAGAGCACTGTATTTATAACAATTCAATCTCTGAAGCTAGAAACATATTTTGTTGTGAAGTGGTATTTGTTTTCTTAAGAACGCAACAGTGATAACATAATGCAGACCTTTCTGATACGACATGGGATGATTTCTGGTGTTGTCTTCTTAATCTACAGTTCATGATTTGCATGGGAGTGTCTGTTGCCTTCATTATTGGAACAGTACTATCATGGAGAGTTTTAGCATTAACCGGTGAATTTTCTTTGCACAGCCAAATTTTCTATTTTATTTTATCAAGAACAGTGAGATTCAGCATAATCCTTGTAAGACATAATATTGTGTGTATATCTTAGAAGATCCTACAATGAGCGATACTATGACAGAAAGCTCACTCTGAAGTACTTGCAGGACTTGTCCCATGTGCTGTTCTGGTTTTGGGTCTCTTTCTCATTCCCGAGTCTCCTAGATGGCTGGTAAGAATAGGGATGAGTCAAATTCAGATATGTGACATCCGTGCATACATATATATATACATAAACACACACGTGAATAGATTACTGTTCATGATGGTCTTTCTATAATGATAACAATAAAAAGAATGCACTTTTTCATTATAAATTTAGGCAAAGAGAGGGCGGGAAAAAGATTTTGAGGTTGCACTTCAGAAACTTCGTGGCAAGGATGTTGATATAATTCAGGAGGCAGCTGAAATCCAGGTTCTAGATTCTGATTTCTGAACTATATACCAATCTACAATGAGAAAAATTTCGAGCATTCACAGGATGATATAGTAAAGGGGTGTCATGTCATTTCTTGACAGGATTATATAACAACTCTTGAGCAGCTACCAAAACCCAAGCTCCTGGAATTATTTCACAGAAGATATTTGCGCTCAGTGATTGTATAGCTTCTCTCTCTAAGCAAATTCTAACTACTGAATTTTTCTCTTTGTTTTGCAATCAATTCATTCTTAACAAAACCATTAGCAAAACTAGTTTTATCAAACTGTTTCTTCCTTAAACAGATAGGAGTTGGATTGATGGTCTGTCAACAATTTGGGGGAATCAACGGAGTCTGCTTTTATACTGGTGAAATATTTGAGACAGCAGGTATATAGACATTAATAAATATTGCCTTTACCAGAACAGGAATGGAAGAGGCCTGGTGTAAACCTTTAACTTCACAAAAATGGGAAAGAAAGAAAATTGCAGCCTCTTGAAACCTTTTTAGTTTTATTCTCTATTTTGCATCTCATTGACCAGATAAAACTAAATTCTCAACAAAATTTTGAGTCTGTTACTTCAAAATGCCCTTATCTTCCATCTTTTATCCAGTAAATTACCTCGAACAACTTTAAGCAGTCTACAATTAGTATCTAATTATTGTACGTGATACCTCAGGATTTTCTTCTAGTATTGGAACTATAACCTATGCAATTTTACAGGTAATTAATTCTCATTCGCTTTGCCAACTCCCTACAATCTATGATTACTCTTTCTTATATAAACATATTCATATGATCTCATTTGCAGGTTATAGTTACTGGTATGGGAGCATTCTTCATAGATAAAGCTGGTAGAAAGCCCCTATTATTGGTATGTTTTAGTGCCAAACATGATCAGCTGAAAAATTGCTCACACAACTCCTCATTCATGAATATAAGTATTGTATTTTTTGCTCTGTTTTTTATTTGTTTGGTTTCACTTTAGGTTTCTGGATCAGGATTGGTCCTAGGGTGTTTACTAGCGGCAATTGCATTCTATATGAAGGTAATTGTCAAACTGTCAACCTTAAAAAGCTTCGTCTATGAGTTTTAATAGTTTTCACATGTAAAGATTGTTTCATGAATCAGGTTAATGAAATTGCACTCCAGGCAGTCCCTGCACTCGCTGTTACTGGCATACTGGTAAAATCAACTGCTTTTCAAAATAACTATGCAACTCATATCAGTCAGCCAAAAAATCACTTCTCTATGTTTTTCCCCCATGTTCTCTAACATTTATTCTTTGATGTCAGCTGTACATAGCATCATTTTCAGCAGGAATGGGTGCAGTTCCTTGGGTTGTGATGTCTGAGGTAATTAGAATCAGCAATATAACGGTTCTCATCCTCTCTAAAATTTGATCTGTGCCACCAATCAAAAATTTTCCATCTGTTGCAGATATTCCCGATCAATATTAAAGGACAGGCTGGAAGCCTTGCTACTCTAGTCAACTGGTTTGGTGCATGGCTATGTTCCTACACTTTCAACTTTCTTATGAGCTGGAGCACCTATGGTAAATCTCTTCCTTTTCATTTAAAAGTAGTATTAGTAATTAGTATGGCAATACTATATCAGGCAAGTTTACTAGCTTAGCAACAAAAATTTTTAGTACGGAAATATTAAACAAGTTTAGGGTATCACAACATATACAAAAAAAAGTTTAGCTTGTTGGAGTGATGAAACTAAAAAGAATTTGAGCAGTCTGTTAATTTGAAAAGGGATTTTCCACAAAAATACCACCTAACTCTATGTTAGGATGACCTTAGGAAATCATTAGATACCACTTAACTAGTGTCTCTGGTTTTCAGGTACCTTCCTTCTGTATGCAGCAATCAATGCACTGGCTATATTGTTTGTGATCATGATTGTACCTGAAACAAAGGGGAGGACTCTGGAACAAATCCAAGCAGCCATTAATAAATAAAGTTATTCTTCTTCTTCTTCATCTTCTATTTCTTTTTTTCTTCGGAAGGCAATAAGAATGTTCTATTATGTTCCATCACCCTATTTTTGCATTCTACTGATTACATATTTATCAATATTCAATCTATTTATTTGAGGTCATCAACAACAAAAATTTGAAAAACTACCAGAATATTGTAATGCTGTTGTCAAAAACAATTGAATGAATGGATGCTATTGTATTAAGAAACAAATTTTATTCGTTCAAGATATAAGTAAAAATGTATTGAAGCAGGATTAAGAGAAAAATAAAGCCTAAACCTTTAAACAAAGATCCAATTATCATAATAAAAGGAAAGTTTACAAGCAAAGTAAATAGGGTGTTTATGAATTTCCCAGAGTAATGCTAAGTTGGTAATTACTGCACTAGCCAATTTGTAGGCATTCACAAGTCCCCTATTGTTTGCACAAAAAAACTTGATTTCTGGTTATTGACATCCTAGCCATCAAAAAGCAACGAGATGAATGAGTTTTTACATCAATGGAAAATGCTTAAAATGTTCAATCAAAGCTAAAATTTGACTCAAAATGCCAGACTAAAACATGATATTCCAGACAACGCCCTAGGTTTTTAATTTTGGAAGATGGTTGATCTTGCAAAGGCCTTAATCAACGTTGATCATTTTGAGAGTATCTCCTAGTTTTTCAAGTTAATTATTGCGTGCATTACTGGAGATCACAAATTTACAAATTAGCTTACTGAAGCATATCTCACCTGTCGAAAGCAACTTACAGACTCGTTTACATTTACTGGCTAACTACATTATTGAGAGAAAAATAATACAAGCAAAAAACAGCCAGGAGAATCATTCTTACATATATGTTCAGTTACATTAGTTCATGATTAAGGATCCAGCTAATGCTTCATATAAAAGAATCATGAACTGTAATAACGAAATGGGACTATACTGCCTCTTCAGAAAAGGACTTGTCTCCCGACAAGCAATTGTTCTGCTTCATATTTATCCTAAATGTCTGTGTGCTAAGTCCATACAGCTTCTTTGCATACCCAGATGAAGTTCAACAATGGATGATAACAAATTGCAATACTTCAATCTAGTGATTAATTCTTAATTAACCCTCCAAAGATACAGTAACAACAATACATCTTTCCATGAAGTCAACAATTTGGCGATTTCTTATAATCTTGGGTGGTTTATATTGACTAGCTGGTGCTCCATTCTCAATGGCTACCAATGATAATCTATCAAAGCTACCTGGATTTACAATGGATACTGCCAAAGGACCTAATTCACCTCTTTTCCTCTGCACCATGTAAATGCCTCCCAAGCTATCCTCAATAGAGGAACCACACCTCTTGAGAATTTCAACTGACTCCTCTAACTTCTCTTCTTGCAAAAGCTTACTTCCCTCTCTAACTTCTATATAAAGCTTCAAATGCTTTGGGCTCATCATTATGTCCAAGAAACTTGCAAACTCTGAAATCTCTGCTGCCATATCTTTTCTGATGACCCTTTGAAAACTTTCCATTGCAGACATCAAATGTTTCTCAGTTATTATCTCGGACGAAGTTTTAGGAGCTCTCATCACATACTCCACTTGTGGAGCAGAATTATAGAAATCAACAACTCTCACGATATCACCTAAACGATACCGGTAGAATCCTCTATATGTAGTGACAACCACTTCATACATCTTTCCTTCCTCCACACCAGAAATGTCCACTGTTTCTTCACCAACATTGATCTCATCCAAAGCAAATGGAAGAAACTCAAAATAAGCTGCAGTTGGAAGCAACACGAATCGGGTTGTCTCGGGAGGCTGTATAGTATCCAAGTTGATACCCACACAGCATTCTGAAGCAAAGTAGTCTCCGCCTAACAAAGGTACCTCTCCTGCATAGTGCTTAAGCCTTGGATAATACTGCATCATACTCCCTGTGGTAACACACCTAATGTACCGCACATTAGGCCACAATTTACAAACTATCCCACCCCAATTCTTGTCCTCACAAATTACTCGAATTCTCCTTGACAATTCTGGTTGAGGGCCCCCAAGAACTTCAGTAACAGAATCTTTCATCACAACATCGGAAATCTCTGAACTTGGGACTCCATGTTCAAGATCATCACATAGCTGCTCCCACTTGGACTCTAAAAGACTAAACACATTCATCAAGCTTATGGCATATGGGGCACGAATCCCATCAATAGAATCAGAGTTTCTAAGGCCACAAAGAAGGTGGCAATACATCTGGTGCTCTATGTTTGACCCAAGAATGACTTCCCGGGGGCTTGAAGAAGAGACCAACTGAGACCAGTTCGCCTTACTGCTATGCATAGGATATGAAGAAGCAGCCATAACCTTAAAACCACCTTTGGTAGTTGTTATATTATCAGCATAAATAAACCATAGGACCTTATTCACAGACGGCCTAGGAGGAAATAACCTATATGATAATTCACATTCATTTGTTATATAAAGCCATACTGTATGAGCACATTTACTGAAATATAAACTATAATGGTACATATATAGATCATAAATAAGTTACTACCTCCGATGAATTGCATTGCTGCCCTGGTGAGCTATGAACGAGGCGGCTCTCGAGAGCTTTGAATCAAAGTAAGGGATCAATTTGGGCTTCATGGTACTTGCTCCTGAGCTGTAATCCACACGTTAGAGTCCACATTTTCAAAACATAATAAAAAATTAATGCTTTTTCTGTCATAAAATAAAAATAAAGCTGAAATATACTTTTTATCCCTAACACTCAGCCAAATTTGATTTCATCTCCAAATTTAAAAATTTGTAATTTTGTTCTTATAAATTTAAAAGGTATCATCGAAATCAAGGTAGCCTAGAATAAATTTAAATGACAGATGGATGGAATGATCAAATTGATAACTTTCATATTTTCAAGCAAAACTTATTATAGTAAAACTAAATCTTGGATTCTGAGGCCTATTAAATTTCAATCTTATGACTTGTGTGAAATTATTATTATTATGTAATTCTATTTCATGCTGGGCTAAATTACTATTAAACCTTAGTGATTAGAAAGATTAAATGTAGTTGGGTCATGATTCAAAGGCACGGAATTCAATTGTTCCTCCATGATGAGGGCATATAAAGTAGAAGTTCTTAAACTAAAAAGATCAAAGTTGAAAACTTAGACTAGATTTTGTGGATTAAAAATGTATCCCAGTCTAAAAATTAATGCTAGAAACATCAGAAAGGATGACAATGATAACTTTATTACAAACTTTACGTTGTTACACATAGTGATGCTTGCTGGGTGTTATGACATCACTTACTACAACCACGTTAAATTCATCATCATCATCATCAAATTACACTGGAAGTAATTATAAGAGATAAAATCCAAATTACACTTAATTGCCATTTTCTACTATAGAATTGATTTTTGGAAAAAATACACAATATACCCCATTGTGGTTTCCTAGTAAAACACGGAATTCCCTTTAAGCCTGTGGTATCTATGGTTGTACACCTTTACACATATAACAATAGCATGGACAATGCTATTTTCATATCAATTTTACTTATTAAGTCATGTAATTGTGTGAGGGGATAAGTAAACCTGTAGAAGAAACAGATGAGAGGATCAACGGACAGGAGAGGTTGATCATGATCATGGTCAACGGGTCCATTGTTGGCCATCTGATTGATGTGGTCAACGTAGTCCTCGTAGGAAGACAGCGGCACAGCTCGGCGGAACGTATTTGCATCAACCGGCGCATCGTAGCCTTGGAGGTAAGGCCGGAGATAACGTACGCCGCCGCCTTTGCTTTGGTGTTCGAGGATGGACCTTAGGGTCTCGAGCTGTCGACACGTGGCATCCTTGGTTGAGTCCTCCAGCTTCTTCAGGATCTCCTCGTCGTCGGTCAGATTCATTGTCTCTGCTGGTCTGGTCTGGTCTGGTCCGGTCCGGTCCGGTCCGCCGGTGGTGGCGGTGCGCAGGCAAAGCACTTTGCAGCAGGCAGCAGCGAGAGAGAGAGAGAGGTGGACGAAGAAGAAAACTGAATCAAAATGCGGACAAGAGAGAAGATATTGTCATTTTGGCTTACTTTTCCCTATTTGTAGTTGAAAAAGGTTGTAATGTGACAACGCTTTCTTCGCTACTTATGTCATTGGCTGGCTCTGGGCATTTTGGGAATTCAATTTTTGTTGTCTGCGGAACAACGGTTGGTTTTAGACTTTTACCCACTTAGTGCAAAATAAATTAAAAAAATACAATATATTTATACATCCTCGATACTAATTGTAACTTATTAATCATGATACCACAATTATTTTTTACTACATAAATATAACATATAAATATATATATATATATATATATATACACATAATACAAAAAAAAAAAAAAAAAAAATTCATATTCCATCACTATATTTATATATGCATGCTAATGCGGTATTCAAAGATAGGTTGAAGAGTCCAATTTCGCTTCTAGTTAGGGTACCATGTATCATTTTCATCGATTTCAAGAGATAAAAATAATAAACACCTACTTTGGTCCAATTTGGTACAATTATGTCAACTTGGTCCAACTTAGACCTTTTTGGTCTTATTTTGTCCACTTTGGTCTACTTAGGTCTATTTTAGTCTAATTCAATCCATTTTGGGTGAGTATAAACTAAAATAAATAAAATTGTTATCTTTATTATCTCTATCTTAGCATAAGGATATTAATATAAATGTACTCTCTCACCTTCTTATAGATTTGGTTTAAGTTAATTTTAAGATATTTTGGAAGTAAGAATTTGAGTTTATATCAAAATACACTCTCCTTGGGCCTTGGCTGTGTATTTGAATGTATATATGAATTATTTGAGTAATATTAATTTTTTATGAGATTTGATTATTATAATAATTTCTAAAGAGAATGGCAAATTTGAATTCTACATTATCTACTCAATATTTTCATGGTGTATGGCTGTGGAGTTATTGAGTGAATAATATCAACAATTTATGGTGGGGGTATTGACTTACAAAATTTCAAATTTCAAATTGTTAAGAGAAATTCGTGTCAATAATTATGTGGCATACCACATACTTATAACATGTTTTATTTAAACAACTTAGTCTTTTTAATTGGATTGGATTTCTATTAGCTAACAACTTTGATGCCTTCTTAATAATAGGGAAGAATCAAAGCATGCAAACCACCTTTTTTTTTTAACCAATTGATCATGCTTTTTCAAAGGGAAAAAAGAAACAATTATTCACTCACAATTTGAGAACTTTTTTTTTTGGGTCTTAAAGTGCCTTAGGCCAAGGCTTGAGTGGTCTTGGTCTTGGGCTGTCCAAATTTGCTCACTTGAACATTGGTTGAGGCCTGAGGGTATTGAACAAGCTTAATTCTGCATTGGCTATCCATTGAATCATTAGTGGGTTTATATTCACCCTTAAATGTAAGCTTAGATCCCAAGGGGCATCACAAATTCACAATGTGTGGAAGGAGGACCTACCCAACATGGGCTTTGCACGCACCTGTGTGCTGAGCCATGCTAGGTTGGATTAAGTTAGGCATGGGTTGGGCTTCATTTGTATGCATACTATTAGTTTTTTTGTCTGATTATTGGCATCTTTTCAATTTGAGACCTTTTTTTTTTTTGTTATTAAAGTGCCTTAGGCCTTGGGGCCTTAGACCAAGGCTTAAGTGGTTTTGGTATTGGGCTGCCCTGGAAGTCGCATCGGATAGAATGTTTATTATTCTTTGTAGTGAAGGCAGAGTGAAAAGATTTTCATTTGTTGAGTAACATGTATTCAACATACAATGATATGATGATAATCCATGTATCTAGGAAAAAAAAAAAAGAAGAAGCATATACTTACATAAGGTAAAAATTGATTTCAAATGTGCCCACTTGAACATTGGTTGAGGGCAGTGAACAAGCTTAATTCTGTTTTAGCATTTGTGAACTGGAAGTCATTGAACAAACATAAAGTCATTGAACAAACATAGTCGTTATCATGTTTGTACATAAAACAGAAAGAAGAGTCAAGGGCCTCTTAATTACTACTATTATTTTGTTTTAGCAAAAGTAAGACTAAGTAAAGACAATGATAACGGATTACTTATTTTTAAAGGCATGAGAAGCCCTTGCATATCTCAAATCATGCTAATAGTTTAATGGTATATCGTACCTACATTGCAATTATACCAATGTACATCTTACCTAACATTAATATTTTATACCCTAACTGTGATACTTTATCTTTCTGTTATAACAAACGAGTCTAATCCTGGAAAGGAGTGAAGGAGCTAGATTTCTCAAATTTCAGTGATGCTGACTAAATGATAATAATTGAAGATAGAGGATTTGCCATTATTTGAATTTTTTCCCAAATAATGAAACAAAATTATTGTTAAAGCCATAGGGATTTTATTAGATGCAACATCTTTCTGACAACTAATGGAATAAATGCACAAGCCATCATAAACATAACAGAACTGTTGGGATTTGGCTAATATGGCATTTAATATAAGTTGAACTCAGAATCAAGCTAGGAAAACACTGGGGGAAAAAAATCCAAGGAAATTGTCAAAACAGCAGTGCATTTTCTCAGAAAATATAAAGATGCTGTCACTATAGAATGATGTAGAATTGTATGGGACATTACTAGTAATTTATAATTTCCTTTTCAATATATGGGGTGTTTCTTATCAAACTGAAATTTAATGGATTAAGCAATATAAAGGCATCTATCCATCCCACATTGAATGTTGGCAGTGTCAAGTAGTTGTCACAGTGATCTGGAAGGATTAGTAATCAATTTTTTAGATGATACTAATATATAAAACAGAGAAATAATGAAATTTTCAACCCTGCATCATTGGATTCATGGCATACTTCATGTAACTGGGAACTTGATTCCTGACAGGCCCACTAATGTATCAGAGCTGTTTGTACGCAAAACAGTTGAAGGAACCTCAGGATTACCATACTTATACAATAAAGATTAATTACAGTTTATTAATAAAAATACAATAGTTCTGATTCTTATTATCATTTTCACAATCTTATAATATTCAGAAACACAACTTTGTTGTTGGGGGGAGGGAGAGTGGGGGAGGGAGGGTTTTGTCTTTGATAATTTACCTAAGCAATTTTAGAGTAACGGTATAAGAAAAAAGCCTAAATGATTGGTAACTTTATCAAAAGGTACTGATTTTGTCAACTTTGTTGTGGAAAGGTTGGGACTTGGGACCACGAAATGAATACTTGAATGAGAAAAATTATAATTGAATGCACTTTTTTTTTTACTCAATGCACTTTTATTTGTCAAGAATAAGAAAACATCTTTATGACTCTCTTTAATGTAGAAATATTAAAGAGAGTCATCTTGAAATTTGGAGCTATTTTTTCCAAACCTTTTGATGATAATTTTAGGCTTGGAGCGGCGGCAACTGGGCCAGCAAAGGCGAGAACAAAGGAGGCAGAGCTTCTTGTCAAGTGATTTAAGCATTGTGGAGTAGTTTGCGTGGAAGAGAATGGGCTGTTGGCTTGGTGAGGGCATGAGAAATGGGGGAGGAAATAGTTGCAGAATTGTTGAAGACAACTCTGCTCTGCTTTTGCTCTGTTTTTTGTTTAGTTGTTTTGTTTTGTGTAGGCAAATAAACAAGGGTACTAAAAGTCTAAAAGAGGGTTAGATTTTAGTGACAAATTTTTTTCTTTTCTTTTCTTTAAAGGTGGAGGAAAGCAAGGTCTCTCAATGAGTCTTCTAGGAAATGGGTTGGTGACACTTGGCAGTCAAATAGGGGTTGAACATGAGGTTGAATTTTAGAGAGAGAGAGAGAGAAATGGTTCTATTGCCAAATGCCAACTGCTACACAAAAGAAATGGGTTTTGTGTGGGTGTTTATTGGACAGAAATGAAATGCTATTTGAGATTTTGATTAAGTTAATGAAACAGTGAAGAAATTTGAAGAAGACCCACTTTTTAAATTTTATTTTAAAGGAAAAGAAAAGAAAAAATCAAGAAAGAAAGAAAAAAAGAAAGAAGGAGATTATAAAAGAAGACCCACCAAACAACTCCAAGCCATGCAAGTGGGATTCTTGCTTCGAACGCCACGTCACTAAAAACACGGCGTATCCAACTCCCATGCATTCATGGTGGAGCCCATAAATTTGTCATAAAAAGACAGGATTTGCAGAGGGAATTTTCTTCATCTTCTGAAATACTCCACTGTACAGGAAGATGAGTAGTACTGAGTTTTGTGGGCTTCCTCCTCTCATCTTTCAATGGGTCCCAACATTTTTTTTTTTTTTTTGTCGATGGTTGTATATTACACTTTTTTCAAATACTTATTCTCCACTGGTACAAAGTTTCAGATTACTATTCATTTATCATCATCACCCGTATACTATGCACATAAGTTTTATTATATTGAAAAGTATAGATATTAGACTATAAGGGGGAAAAAAAAATCTACATTGTAAATGGATCAAATTATTCAAATTAAAAAACTACTTTGTAAATAGATCAAATTATTCAAATTTGTAAGTTAAGAAAAAGGTCAGATTTGGCTTATATGGAAGGGAAACAATTTTAAATTTGATTTGATTGGGGATTTTACCATGAGATTTTTCAAATTTATACGCATAGATACGATTATTTCAAATTAGGGATAGTGGAAAATTAACCACATTTTATTTAAAAAAATATTTTCAAATTCCTTAAAAAAATATCTTTAAATTTGAATTTGAAAATCCTTTTGATAGAACTACTTTTTAATTTTTCCACACATGTAAATAGTAGAAATAATTTCAATTTATAATTATAATTAATTTTTGAGTAAATTTCGATGTTTAAAAGAAGAAAAAAAATTAGTTCTTAGTTTCTTAAAAAATAAATCTTTGTGAGGTTTAAAAAAATAAATAAAAAAATCAAGAGTAAAAGACTCATTTAGAATACACGCCACGTCATATTGTATTAGAAAAAAAAATTTATAACGGTTTTGTTTATAACAACCATATCCGGCCTATTGAGCTGTGACATTTTGTATTTGTTTATTTTTCAGTTTTTGAAAATTATTTGAAATAATTATATCTAAAAAAAATGCAAAATTTTAAAATGGTGTATTTCAAAAAATACAATTTCACAATTATCATGGAGTTACAAGTTGAAATTATATCTAATCTATAAATAATAATAAATTAATAATACAATTTCAAATCACTGTACCAAATTGGCACTAAATGCAATACTATGAATGAGATGCAAATGCGATTCAAAGGTTTTTATTTTTATTTTATTTTTTTATTTTTAAGAAACAAATGCGATTCAAAGTTCAAACATCTATGTGATAAACATATTTCAATTTACTTTTTTATGCACCATATTCAATTTAAAACTCAAGTTTTTTTTTTTTAATGGGAAATCGATAGTAAATTTTATTAGATAATATTAACGTATAAAATAGGAAAAGAGGAAAGAGAAAACATAAGCATTCTTCATACCAAAACAAATGCCTCTTTCTTTTGGCAAGACTTATAATTGTTTAAACAAACATTAATAAAAGAATTGCAAAAACAGTAAAAAGAAATTTGCCTAAAATTGAAATAAAAGATTTTTTTGTTTTGTTTTGGGAAGGCATTAACGAGTGTGAGGAGCCTATAACTTAACCACGATCATAGTCTCCACAATCACTTTATTAGTAGTACCAAGTAGAAAACATTTTGCCAAATGAGCAGCTTCAAATCCTTCTTCTTGTGAGACATTGAAAAAAATGATGTTTTTTGACATCAGAACTCACTTCCATAATCTTGAGATCAGCATTGTGAGAACTAAACTCCCGGATTAAATGTTTTCATTTTGAAAGTGGAGGTTAAAACCCAAACTTGTTTTATATATAATCAATGGGTAGTCATGATATTTAAATTTTTGGGTGTATGATCATAGCAAAACATTAGTAGTAACTTAATTTATAGTTAAATTCCTAAACTAAGGTGGATAAATTTTAAATAAAGAAAGTCATTTTAAAAACATTAGCATTTACTTCAAAATTTTGATTAAGATAAGATATATGATCATATTTTTTTTTGGAGTTAGGTATTTTTTTTAGTAAAGTTTTTATTTTTATTACTACTAGCCAAATTCACACACGATGTGTGGTGCATTTTATTATTAGATTTCTCTAATATTTTAATAATTTTCTTTGTAAAAAAAAAATCAAAATATTTAGTGTTCTATTTTTATAGTAAAAATTGAAAAAAAAAATAGAGTAGTATAGTGATTTGATCATACTATATGTATTTACAAATTTGAAAATTGCATAATATAGTTACTAATATAGATATGCATGTTCCATACCTACTCAAAAATGCAAATGTTATTTCAAAAAAAAAAAAATGCAAATGTCATTTTGATAAATTAAAATTAAAATATCATTCTTAATGGTACATTGTTAATGTGTGTTAGTATTAATTTTTTTCTTCTTTTTTGTTGGACTTTGTTTCATCTGTTGTGAAAGTAAATAAATTTGACTAAGAATATCATATTTCAAATCAATTGTTTCTCATATAAATCTTAGTAAATTGACATCAAAATTTCATTATTGATAAATAATTAATATAAAAATAAATGCATTTATCCTATATATTAGTAATCTTTTTAATTGCATAGAATAATCTTCTTAATATATAACACAAAGAAGAATGACATTTTCCAAATCAAATATTGTTGTTATTATTATAATATATTATTCTAAATAAAAATAGTTACTTATATAAAATTTATAAAAGTAATCATATAAATCCCTTTAATAAAAACTAATACACAATTATAAATAATTAATAATATATCAATTTATTTCATTGACCAATTCAATGAACTTCATACTCTCTCGCATAAAATCTATGCTTAATATATATATAAATATTGATGATTATTATTATTTTATAAATTGATAGTTACAACAATAGATAAACATGACACATACTAATCTAAATGCTAATTAATTAAAGTGTGTGTGTTTAATAGTTAGTTTATTTCTATAAAAAAAAAAAAAAATACTAATCAAATAAGTTGGACACAATGAGACACGAAGAAGCTTGTTTTCATTGGCTTGTGGAATTCATCACCAGGACCAACTCGCTGTAGTTTGTAATGCCAACTTTGCATGAGTGAGATAGAGAGGGAGTATTGTTAAATGGGACATTTCATTGGAATCGAATATGCCGAACAATTCAAGGACAAGTCTACAACCCCTCCCACTAACATTTAGGAAAGGTTAATGCTTACCGCTACAAGTCTACAACCACCAATATATAAGTCAAGGCTGTTAAGGCGCTAAAGCCAGGAGTATTGCTATGAAAACAAAACAAATTCACAACATTCTCAATATTAGCATACCAAAAAATTTTAATTGATGATGGTGATGGGCCAATGTGTGAGTTGGCATACTAATTTAAGAATGTTGTGATATTTTGTTACATCCCTAATGTTGCTCAAGCTAGAATCCTGTTTTAACATTAGCAAGCCATGCAATCTCGTTCACAATCCTATCAATTTTCTCAAGCTTTATGTGGTTTTATTTGATCCACAAAGTGCAAGAAATTTTAGAGCTCCCTCGCCTAAGAAAATTTAAGTAGTGGCATATTAGCATTGAACTAGTGATGTAGGAGGCAGTGAGAAGATAGATTTATTATATTTTATTTGATTTTAAGTATCAAGAGAAATTTTGTAATTTCATAATACTCTGAAATGGGTTATGCCAACAGTCCATTAGATCTTCTTTTGGGTTTTATTTAAGTTTGGTTTTGGTTATTTAGTTGGACTTAATAGTAAAATTGTAAAATCTTAAGGAGTCCAAGTCCAAGTCTTATTAGGGTTTTAAGAAATCCTAATTCAACTAGGATTACATATTAGTTTTTTGTTTAAAGAGTTATAGTACTTTCTATTGAGGGGATTAATAATGAATGTTTTCAAAATTTAAGAGTTATGAAGCTTTATTTTATGGTTTGTGTGATGCAACCTTCTCCAAGGTGTGATGCCAAAGAACTCTATGTGTGATGCTTAGAAAGTCTAGGTGTGATTCTTAGAATTTATTAATTTTCTTTAATTTTACTATTCACAATTAATGTGCACATGACTGTTCAAGCAACCCAAATCTTGAATTTCACATTTGATTTCATTCTTAAAACCCTATTTATCCTTGTCCTTTTGTAAACCCTATAATTCCCGTTATTTTCTAGCTTATTTCCCATCAAAACCTGACTCAGCCGAACCCAGGCTATACCAGATTTGTCCCTAGTGTTCTAAATCTAATTACTTCGTTTCCCTTGTCCTACGACAACTAGCGCATAAAATGCATGAGCTACGAGAAATCTCTTTCTATGGAGCGGGCCTCCCCCTGAGTTAAAAAAAACACCCATTTCATTAGCATGCAGTAATAAGTATACAAAGAAAATTCATAACATACGTCAATCGTTCAAAATTCAAATATTAACCAAGGACAACTACTGACAAATGTAAAAATCCCTAGTCCATCATAACTAGTCCAGCGCACAAACAAAGAAGCATTACTCACAAACATTTTACTGCAGTTGGAGCTAAAAAGAGCTCTAGAGTCTAGACTCTTTATAGACCTGAAATTTACAGTCCTGTGGAAATTGGAAATCAAGTCACTAAGCCAGTTGGACCAATATGTGCTTGAGAATGTCAAAAAGGTCAAACATCCCATTGTGTGTTGTGCCTTTTTATTTCTTTTGATATCTGCTCTTCTCCTGATTTTTCTGTTATGATTTTATATTATCTTGGAATTTTTATATGATAGTGGATTGCACGGGTGCTGATTTTATTGCAAAGACGCATCGATCAGGCAAATGAAAATTAAGGGCTGGAGAAGAGAATATCCTTTCTATATGCAGTACATGTAACTCAAATTCAGTATTAATATTAACAGACCATTTTGGGAAGCTATATATGGATTCTCAAATATGATTCCTGTGGTCTTAAAACAAACCATGAGATTAAGGTTGAGGTGATCATGTAAAAGGTCATTGCCCAATGTTGGTCCCACTCAAGCGGGGACCTGAACAAGTGGCATTAATACAGTCTTACATTTCAACATTTTTTTCTTTCATGCATTGACTGCTCTCAAGAATCATATTGTGCAATTCCGTTTGGTAGTCCAAGACTTTACCATTATATATATGGCAGTTGCTACTATTTCAACTCTCCAGATTGTTGCTTGAACATTATTGTCCCTCTCATGGGATGGGGCCCACCACAATGAGAGATGGAAGTGCTGAAACAATTCTTGATTTGAAATAACATTTACCTATAATAAGATGTGCGTATGTATTGTAACCACTTTGAAATGTGTCAAAAGACTCAAAACCTTGATATATATATATATATATATATATAGTAATGTAGTAACAAAAACTCGGATTTTTGATATAATCTGAAAAGCTTTACTATCCGAACCTAAACCCAAACCCCAACCCGTTTTCCACCACCACCACCACAACTCCTCCTCTCAAGCCATGGCTTGTTCCACCCACTCCATTCTGTCCCATCCCATCTACTCCTCCCCACCTCCTCCTCACTACCTGGGCTTTCTCAAGCCTTGGGGAAAACACCTCACCTGCCAAGATGTTCATAAAAAAAAATTAACAAACGTGTCTTCGATTTGCTCTCCTGGATTAACCTCCAATCTTTTCCACCGACGGTCAAGGTGCTCATTCAATCCATATGCAAGGGCATGCTTTTTGCCGCTGGTGAAAAATGCTTTGAGCTACTCGTGAGGGTCTTCTTCTGGCTCAAGACAAGCTGGTGTTGTCGTGGAAGTGCAACAAGAAGGCGGAGAATGAGGATGAAGACTGAAGACTGAAGCTGGTGTCTAGGTTTTTGTTTTTGTTTTTTCGGTTTTGAGCCTTCTATGTTGTGAAAAAAAAAAAAAAAAATTACTAGCAAGGGTATTTGGTTTTTGGTTTTGAGCTTCACATGAAGGATTATATTAGAAATCCAAGTTTTGTTCCAAGCCACTTTGAATTGTTGCAGAAGTATTTGTGACTGGGAAGTACAAAATATTAGACCTATAGCCGCGTTTTTAAAATGCCGCTATAGCTTTAAAAATGGTTGGTATAAACCCAAATGAGCTATTCCAACGCTTTTAATGTCAGCACTTTTTAGCGTTGGCCAATAAGTGTGACAATCTAGAAAGCATGGGTACGGATTCGGGTGCGGGTGTGGGTGCAGATGTAGTGCAGCAACACGGCAAGTTTTGAAAAAGTTGGATATGAGTGCAGCGGGATATGTTTATTCATTAATTATTAAATATTTGTTTATTTATATTTTCTATATATTGCTAAGTATTTTTTTTCTCATATAATGGTAAACATATATCAATTTCAGAGCAATAGTAGATAATAAAGCGAATACATAACCATTACATGATGTTATGATATTGAAAGTTTGAAACTAAAACTAAATTAAAGATAAGTTTAAAATTAATGGTTTCTTTTAATAATTATTTTAGACCATATCGAGTCCTATTTCGGACTATTTTAGATTGAATCGGACCATGTCGGGAAAAAAAATTTCATTAAGAGACGCGTGTGCAACCGTGACCTACTGAGTCCAACGCAAGTGCACCAACCAAAATGGCACACCCATGCTTCCTTGGTGACAATAGCCCCAGGTGACTTACACTGACAGTTTGAAAAACATTAGTATAGGTCCCTGCAGTTTTGTAACCCTATACCGGCGCTTTTTTAAAAACTGTTGGAATATTCTATACTAGTAGTTTGGAACCCTATATTGGCGCTTTTTAAAAACTGAAAACCGATATAATAAGTTGAACCTATACTAGCAGTTTTAAACCGCTAATTTTTTATATTATTCTAGTATAGCTTTTAATGGCAGTTTTGTAACTCTATACTGGCATTGTTAACCTATAGTTTAACTCATTATTTATCATTAAAAAAAATAACTATTTTCATAAATTAAAAGGGAGGCATTGAAGAGGGATACACTATTTCATGCAATTTTCAATTTGTAAACACATATATACAGTATATGGTTCATCAAGTATTCTCTCATCTGAGTTCGGGAAGTTAATAGTCAATCTAGCAAAACCTATCATGGCCCACAGTATGTTAGTGATATTTAAATTTAAATAGAAATATCTAAATTATTCTATTATATGGCAAATAAAGAAGAATTAAGCACAAATTTTTTTCTCAATAAAACTAACTACAATGTTGTTTTTATTTAAAGACTATTCAAACCGTGAAGCTATTCTTGACTACTCGTATAGTTTTATCAAAAAATTTGAGGTAATAGGTTTGTGTTAAAAAAATCTCGTTGCAATAAATTTTAAATATTTTAATGACAATTTTGATATAGTACTATATTTACTGTTGCAATAAAAAATTTACTACTTCAAATATCTTGTAGCAATAGACTATAATTTCACGAATTTTATTGCAATAGATTGCAAATAATTGACAAAAATAATTTTGGTCAAGTTATTGCAACAATATATTCATTGTAATAGATAATTGTTTCATATTTTTTCATTATTATAGATTGTAAAATAATTGGTATTAGATTATTGTAATAATATATTCGTTGCAATTTCATGTTTGTTATTGCAATAGATTGTAAAATAATTGATATTTAGTTATTACAATGATATATTTATTGCAATAGATTAAAAAATCATTTTAACTTTTTCTTAGTTTAAATTTATTACATTTTTTTTTTCAGCTATTGTAAGGAGGTTAACACCCTCACGAGCAGCTCAAAAAATTTTTCTCCCGCAGCGAAGAGCATTCCCTTGATGATGGTGTGTACGATCATCTTCACCGTTGGTGGAAAGGGCTAGAGTTCAATCCAGGAGAGAAACTTGGAGAGACGTTCGTTAATTTTATTAACAAACATCTTGGCAGGTGTGTTTTCCCCAGGGCTTAAGAAAGCCCGGGTAGTGAGGCGGAGGTGGGGAGGAGTGGATGGGATGGAACGGGTAGTGAGGCAGAGGTGGGGAGGAGTAGGTGGGATGGGACGCCATGGCTTGAGAGGAAGAGTGGTGGTGGTGGTGGTGGAAAACGGGTTGGGGTTAGGGTCAGGGTCGTAAAACTCTTGAGCAAGAATCGGAATCGGAATGCCATTTTCTTAGCTAAAGAGTAGAGACTGAGCTTTTTTTTTTTTATAATAAAACAGTATGGGTTTTGGTGGGGTTTTAGGGGTTTATAGGGGTAAACGGGGGGTTAGGGATAGGGTTAGGATAACTGTAGTTAATTCAACTTGTCCATCAAGTTTGGACAGCTTGTCCTTTTTTTTTTTTTTTTTTGGTTAAAAGGGAAATATATTAAACATTAGCTAGCCAAAAAATGCAAAGTATTGGTTGAAAGCCTTAGAGAATACAGACCAGTAGCATCCGAATTAAGCATTACATAAAAACTATCATTAGGGGGAAGCTCTAAAACAATAAAATCCTTTAAGAGGTAGCATCCACCCTTAGCAAGTGAGTTCGCACAACGGTTGGCCTCCCGAAAAGCATGACTAACTCTGACTTGCTGGAACCGGTTTAAGAGGAATCTGCAATCATTCAAAAAGGAAGAGTATGGGCTGTTAGATGACTTCCTAGATAAAACAAGATCAAAAAAAACTTTGCATCAAGGAAGAGGATTTGCCATTAGTATAGGTCCCTATACCGGCGCTTTTTTAGAAACTGTTGGAATATCATATACTAGCAATTTGGAACCCTTTATTGGCGCTTTTAAAAACTGAAAACTGACATAATATGTTGAACCTATACTAGCAGTTTTAAACCGCAAAATTTTTATATTATTCTAGTATAGTTTTTAATGGCAGTTTTGTAACTCTATACTGGTGCTTTTAACCTATAGTTTAACTCATTATTTATCATTAAAAAAATAACTATTTTCATAAATTAAAAGGGAGGCATTGAAGAGGGGTACACTATTTCATGCAATTTTCAATTTGTAAACACATATATACAGTATATGGTTTATCAAGTATTCTCTTCATCTGAGTTCGGAAAGTTAATACTTCAATCTAGCAAAACCTATCATGGCCCACAGTATGTTAGTGATATTTAAATTTAAATAGAAATATCTAAATTATTCTATTATATGGCAAATAAAAAAGAATTAAGCACAAATTTTTTTCTCAATAAAACTAACTACAATGTTGTTTTTATTTAAAGACTATTCAAACTGTGAAGCTATTCTTGACTACTTGTATAGTTTTATCAAAAAATTTGAGGTAATAGGTTTGTGTTAAAAAAATCTCGTTGCAATAAACTTTAAATATTTTAATGACAATTTTGATATAGTACTATATTTACTGTTGCAATAAAAAATTTACTACTTCAAATATCTTGTAGCAATAGACTATAATTTCACGAATTTTATTGCAATAGATTGCAAATAATTGACAAAAATAATTTTGGTCAAGTTATTGCAACAATATATTCATTGTAATAGATAATTGTTTCATATTTTTTCATTATTATAGATTGTAAAATAATTGGTATTAGATTATTGTAATAATATATTCGTTGCAATTTCATGTTTGTTATTGCAATAGATTGTAAAATAATTGATATTTAGTTATTACAATGATATATTTATTGCAATAGATTAAAAAATCATTTTAACTTTTTCTTAGTTTAAATTTATTACATTTTTTTTTTCAGCTATTGTAAGGAGGTTAACACCCTCACGAGCAGCTCAAAAAATTTTTCTCCCGCAGCGAAGAGCATTCCCTTGATGATGGTGTGTACGATCATCTTCACCGTTGGTGGAAAGGGCTAGAGTTCAATCCAGGAGAGAAACTTGGAGAGACGTTCGTTAATTTTATTAACAAACATCTTGGCAGGTGTGTTTTCCCCAGGGCTTAAGAAAGCCCGGGTAGTGAGGCGGAGGTGGGGAGGAGTGGATGGGATGGAACGGGTAGTGAGGCAGAGGTGGGGAGGAGTAGGTGGGATGGGACGCCATGGCTTGAGAGGAAGAGTGGTGGTGGTGGTGGTGGAAAACGGGTTGGGGTTAGGGTCAGGGTCGTAAAACTCTTGAGCAAGAATCGGAATCGGAATGCCATTTTCTTAGCTAAAGAGTAGAGACTGAGCTTTTTTTTTTTTAATAATAAAACAGTATGGGTTTTGGTGGGGTTTTAGGGGGTTTATAGGGGTAAACGGGGGGGTTAGGGATAGGGTTAGGATAACTGTAGTTAATTCAACTTGTCCATCAAGTTTGGACAGCTTGTCCTTTTTTTTTTTTTTTTTTNAAATAAAAAATAAAAAAATAGTGGCAGAGCATCGGGTTCATGTCTTAAAAAGGTTTTATTATCTGACCAAAAAAAAAAAAGGTTTTATTATGTTTTTTTTTTTTAAACATTCTGCTGATGTGGAAAATTGTGGAAGTTTCAAAAGTCTCAATTATATATATATATATATATAGATAATGGTACATATATAGATCATAAATAAGTTACTATCTCTGATGAATTGCACTGCTGCCCTGGTGAGCTATGAATGAGGCGGCTCTCGAGAGCTTTGAATCAAAGTAAGGGATCAATTTGGGCTTCATGGTACTTGCTCCTGAGCTGCAATCCACACGTTAGAGTTCACATTTTCAAAACATAATAAAAAATTAATGCTTTTTCTGTCATAAAATAAAAATAAAGCTGAAATATACTTTTTATCCCTAACACTTAGCCAAAATTTGATTTCATCTCCAAATTTAAAATTTTGTAATTTTGTTCTTATAAATTTAAAAGGTATCATCGAAATCAAGGTAGCCTAGAATAAATTTAAATGATAGATGGATGGAATGATCAAATTGATAACTTTCATATTTTCAAGCAAAACATATTATAGTAAAACTAAATCTTGGATTCTAAGGCCTATTAAATTTCAATCTTATGACTTGTGTGAAATTATTATTATGTGATTATGTTTCATGCTGGGCTAAATTACTATTAAACCTTAGTGATTAGAAAGATTAAATGAAGTTGGTTTATGATTCAAAGGCACGGAATTCAATTGTTCCTCCATGATAAGGGCTAAAAGAGGGAAAAATGTACGGTGACAGATCCTAGTGTGACGGGCCGGGCTGTTCACTGTTTATGGGTCGTAAAATAGACGAGCCTATTGTGTGCAAGACCTGTTGAGGACGGATCCGTAATGAATGGATGGAGTATAGACGGATTGATTGGCCATGGGTCAAACAGAAACTCTTGATAGGAATACTTGCGGCACACACCATAGAATCCTAAGGGAAACAAAATCCTAATGCAAGGAGAATTCCAGAGGTTACATAATGAAGATCTTCTCTATAAGGAAAAGACTTGTCCATCATGTTTTGGACTCCTAAAGAGGATTTTTACAAGGAAAGGACTTCGACTCCAAGTAAAAGAGGTCAAATTTCGACCACTAGAAAAACCCCAATACCCTCACAAATCGAGGTACGCGTAATTGACCCTCTCTAGCACTCTGGAGTTGTAAAAGATTCTAACTTGACCTTCGGAGGGTATTTGGCCGGCACCACACCGGTGCTCTCTGTTTAGGTCTTTCTCCTTTCTTGTGTTGTGCAGGTTGCATTCTGAACTTGAGAGTACGTGTGGCTCACTGGTGGTTTTTTCAGCATCATCAGTTGGCACTATCTGTGGGAAAGGAATGAGTAATCAGTCGTTGCTTTATCCCTGAGACAGAAGAGTTGTATGGTGCTCACTCGCTCGATAGCAACCACCAACGACATCCACCTCCTATTGTCGCGGAGATGCAGGCGATGAAGGAACAGATGAAGGTCATGATGAACGCCCTCAAGGGACGAGTGTCCAGCGATCTTGACGACCTAGTCAACCAGACCAACTCTCCATTCACCGCCCCCGTCAATTCCTTTCCCCTACCGCATAAGTTCCAGATACCATAGATAGAGAGTTACGATGGAGTCAAGGATCCTCTAGATCACCTGGAGACCTTCAAGACCTTGATGCATCTTCAAGGGGTGCCGGACGAAA
This sequence comes from Quercus suber, assembly GCF_002906115.3. Lineage (NCBI taxonomy): Eukaryota > Viridiplantae > Streptophyta > Magnoliopsida > Fagales > Fagaceae > Quercus > Quercus suber. Next base: position 226,947 of record NW_027069842.1, read on the forward strand.
TCATGTGCAAGGTCTTCCCTACAACGCTGAAGGGTCCCGCGAGAATATGGTTTAGTCGACTGACACCAAACTCCATCAGCACTTTCAAAGAGTTAAGCGCTCAGTTCACTTCACACTTCATAGAGGGGGGCACAAGTACAAGAAATCCACGGCATGCTTGATGAGCATCAGGCAGAGAAAGGACGAGACGCTGAGATCCTATATAACTCGCTTCAATAAGGAAGCGCTTTCGATCGATGAAGCCGATAATAAGATATTGGTAGTAGCCTTCACAAATGGGTTGCGAAAGGGTAAGTTTTTGTTCTCACTATACAAAAACGACCCGAAGACCATGTCAGAAGTACTCTACAGGGCCACTAAGTACATGAACGCAGAAGACGCGCTACTGGACCGAGAAGAAAAACCCAGGAAGAGAGAGTGACAGGGAGATGCACGGCAAGATCAAGGGCAGAAGAGATTAAGGACAGGATACAGAAGGGACAAAAGCCACCTTAAACCCTAGGGAGGAAGGTTCGCAAACTTCACACCACTGAACGCCCCAATAGACCAAGTCCTGATGTAGATCAAGGACGAGGGGGCACTGACGTTTCCAGGGAAGCTAAAAAGCGATCCAAACAAGCGACCTAGAGACAAGTATTGCCACTTCCACCGTGATCACGGTCTTAAGGCCCTTATCAGACAAGGGAAGTTGCAGAAATTCGTCAGCAAGGAGAGAGTGGATCCCAATCCTCGAGAGTAAGCCCCCCGACAGGATAATGAACGTCCTAGACCTCCCATTGGAGACATAAGGATGATTGTAGGGGGGACCGTGACTACTGGCTCCTCCAAAAAAGCTTGAAAGACATACCTCAAGACGGTCCAGAACATCCAGCTAACGGGCTTCGTACCTAAGACAGCACAGAGGGAAAGCCCCATCATTGGGTTCTTCGAAGAAGATGCGAGAGGACTTCACCACCCTCACGATGACGCACTAGTTGTCAGCATACATGTAGGGGACTACAATGTTCACCGAGTGTTGATCGACAACGGCAGCTTTGCTGACATCCTATACTATCTAGCATTCCAGCAAATGGGGATTGACAGAACGCGATTGATACCAACAAATGCCCCGCTGGTCGGTTTTGGAGGAATAAAGGTATTCCCGTTATGCTCGATCACACTCTCGGTGACGGTGGGCAATTATCCTCAGCAAATCACAAAAAACGTAACATTCCTTGTGGTTGACTGCTCGTCCGCCTACAATGGTATTCTCGGACGACCCACACTTAACTCGTGGAAAGCGGCAACATCGATATACCACCTGATGATCAAGTTCCCTACAGATTATAGAATTGGGGAGTTGCAAGGAGACCAGGTGGCCGCCCGTGAATGCTACATCGCCATGCTAGAAATGGAAGATCACCAACAGACCATGTGTATAGAAAAGCAACAGACCATAGCGGAGCCAGTTGAAGAATTGGAAGAGATAGCACTCGATGAATCAAGGCCTGAACAGAAGACAAGGATAGGGACGCTTGCTAGCCAGCCAATACGTCAAGCCCTCGCAGCATTCCTCAGAATAAACCAAGACGTATTCGCGTGGAGCCATGAGGACATGCCCAAGATTAATCCCTCAATCATGGTTCACGAGCTTAACGTGAACCCCGCATCCCCGCCCATCCAACAGAAAAAGCGAGTGTTCGCTTAGGAACGAGACAGAGCTATAGCGGAAGAGGTCAGGAAACTACTAGAAGCAGATTTCATTCGAGAAGTATATTACCCAGATTCGTTGGCGAACGTAGTCATGGTCAAGAAGGCTAACAGAAAGTGGCGAATGTGCGTCGACTTCACGGACCTTAACAGGGCATGCCCGAAGGACAGCTACCCCCTCCCTTGGATAGATACTCTGGTAGACTCAACGGCCAAACACCAGCTCCTAAGCTTCATGGACGCCTTTTCGAGCTACAATCAAATCAAGATAAAGGAAGTTGACCAAGAGAAAACTTCCTTTGTCACTAGCCAAGGACTTTTCTGCTACAAGGTGATGCCATTCAGACTCAAGAACACAGGGGCGACGTACTAGAGGCTAATGAACAAAATGTTCACACACCAGATTGGGAGGAACGTACAAGTCTACGTTGACGACATGTTAGTAAAAAGCCTGTGTGAAAATGATCACCTAGACGACCTCAAAGAGACGTTCGACACCCTTTGGTCATACAACATGAAGCTAAATTCAAGCAAGTGCGTGTTTGGAGTAATGGCAGGGAAATTCTTGGGATTTATGGTGTCCCAAAGAGGTATAGAGGTCAACCCAGAGAAGATACGGGCTATCATGGAGCTAAAACCACCAAGGACGGTGAAAGAGGTGCAAAGCTTGAATGGCAAAATTGCAGCCTTAAACAGGTTCGTCTTAAAAGCGACAGACAAATGTCTACCATTCTTTCGCACCTTGAGAAAGTCATTTGAATGGACGGACGAGTGCCAGAAGGCATTTAAAGACCTAAAGAAATACCTTGCCTCCCCACCATTGCTCAGCCCATCCAAACTAGGGGAAGAACTCTACCTCTACTTAGCGGTTTCACAAGCGGCAGTCAGCACGACCTTAGTAAGAGAAGATGAAGGATCTCAACGACCCGTCTATTTTATAAGTAGAGGCTTCCGGGAGGCAGAAGAGAGGTACCCCCAGATGGAGAAGTTGGCCTTCGTACTAGTGACTGCAGCCCTAAAACTCAAGCCGTACTTCCAGGCCCATACCATCATAGTCTTAACGGATCAGCCACTAAAAAGAGCCATGAGTAGCCCTGAGGCTGCCGGACGAATGGCTCTGTGGGCAATAGAGCTAGGCAAGTTTGATATACAGTATTGCCCATGAACTGCAATAAAAGGGACAAGTTGTGGCAGACTTCATCGCTGAATATACTCAATTAGAAGGCAAGGGGGCAGACACCCTCAAACAATGGAGCATCCACATGGATGGATTTTCAAACAGGCAAGCTGAAGGTGCCGGTGTGGTAATCCAAACCCCTGACAGAGATAAAATCGAATGCATGATTCGACTGAACTTCCCAACAACCAACAATGAGGCTGAGTATGAGGCATTCATATTCCATCACTATATTTATATTTGCATGCTAATGTGGTATTCAAGGGTAGGTTGAAGAGTCCAATTCCACTTCTTCTTAGGGAACCATATATCATTTTCATCGATTTCAAGAGATAAAAATAATAAACACCTACTTCGGTCTAAATTTGGTACAATTCTATCAATTCGGTCCAATTTAGTCCATTTTGGTCTCATTCTGCTTCCTTGGTCCATTTGGTCTACTTGGGTATATTTTGGTCTAATTTAGTCAATTTTGGGTGAGTATAAACTAAAATAAATAAAACTGTCGTCTTTATTATCTCTATCTTAAAGTTGACGAAAATGACATATGGTTCTTTAAGTAGGGGCGGAATATGACCCTTCAACATGGCCTTAAATACTACATTAGCATAAGGATATTAATACAAATGTACTCTCTCCCTTCTTATAGTTTTGGTTTAAGTTATATTTTAGATATTTTGGAAGTGAGAATTTGAGTTTATATCAAAATACACTCTCCTTGGGTCTTGGCTATGTATTTGAATGTATATATAAATTATTTGAGTAATATCAACTATAAATTTTTTATGAGATTTGATTATTATAATAATTTCTTAAGAGAATGACAAATTTGAATCCTACATTATCTACTCAATATTTGCATGGTGTATGGCCATGGAGTTATTGAGTGAATAATGTCAACAATTTATGGTAGGGGTATTGACTTACAAAATTTAAAATTTAAAATTGTTAGGAGAAACTCATGTCAATAATGATGTGACATACCACATACTTATAACATGTTTTATTTAAACAACTTAGTCTTTTTAATTGGATTGGATTGGATTTCTATTAGCTAACAACTTTGATGCCTTCTTAATAATAGGGAAGAATCAAAGCATGCAATCCACCTTTTTTTTAACCAATTGATCTTGTTTTTTCAAAGGGAAAAAAGAAACAATTATTCACTCACAATTTGAGAAAAAAAAAATTTTGGGTCTTAAAGTGCCTTAGGCCAGGGCTTGAGTGGTCTTCGTCTTGGGCTGTCCAAATTTGCCCACTTGAACATTGGTTGAGGCCTGAGAGTATTGAACAAGCTTAATATTGCATTGGTTATCCATTGAATCATTAGCGGGTTCATATACACCCTCAAATGTAAACTTAGATCCCAAGGGGCATCACACTGTGTGGAAGGAGGACCTACCCAACATGAGCTTTGCACGCACCTGTGTGCTGAGCCATGCTAGGTTGGATTAAGTTAGGCATGGGCTGGGCTTCATTTGTATGTATACTATTAGTTTTTTTGTGTCTGATTATTGGCATCTCTTCATCGAATGTTCTAAACAGATATATTCAAAATCCATCATGCATTCAATTAGTTACTTTATTTATCTTACATCACTTTTCTATATATAGCGTTTGTCAAAGAGATAAAATCATGATTTTTGGTTCGTCAAGCGCATAGATTGTAGTGTTTACAGGGCCAGGCCAACAGATTTCGAGGCATAAGACAATATATTTTTTAATTTTTATAATACTTTTTTTGGGTGGAAAATGCTAAAGCTATAACAAATTTTACTACAAAAAATTTATAAACAATGCGTCAACAAATGTGATTAGTGACAATTCAAAAATATAATAAACAAATATTGTTCTTGGATGTGCCATTTCAATCGAGTCCTACATTATCTACTTAATATGTGCATGGTGTATAACCGTGTCAGATATTGAGTGGATAATATCAACAATTTATGGTTGGGGATATTGACTTACAAATTTTGAAACCTCAATTGTTAAGAGAAATTCGTGTCAATAATGATGTGGCATAGTTATAACATGTTTTGTTTAAACAACTTAAACTTTTTAATTGGATTGGATTTCTTAGCTAACAACTTTGATGCCTTCTTGATAATAGGGAAGAATTAAAGCATGCAATCCACCTTCTTTTTTTTTAAACCAATTGATCTTGCTTTTTTAAAGGGAAAAAAGAAACAATTATTCACTCACAATTTGAGACCTTTTGTTTTTTTTTTTTTTTTATCATCACGCATGGGTTTTAGAAATTGCTTGTACTCCACGCCCAGTATCAGAGTCCTATAAGGAAAGGATTCCGCAATCTACGCGCATAAGGATTCCTACAAGGAAAAGACTTCTACTCCAAGGGAAAAAGGTCCACCCACTACTACTATAAAAACCCCAATACCCTCATGAGCCGAGGTACGCATAATTAACCCCTCTCTAGCACTCTAGAGTTGAAAGAAGTTCTAACTTGACCTTCGGAGGGTATTTGGCCGGCACCACACCGGTGCTCTCTGTGAGGTCCTTTTCTTTTTTTTTTGTGCAGGTGTTGTTTTTGAGCGTACACGCGTCGTGCAACTCACTGGTGAGATTTTCGGCTTCATCAACTACAAAAAATTTATAAACAATGTGGCAACAAATGTGATTAGTGACAATTCAAAAATATAATAAACAAGTAATGTTCTTGGATGTGCCATTTCAGTCGAGTCCTACATTATCTACTCAATATGTGCATGGTGTATGGCCGTGTCAGATATTGGATGGATAATATCAACAATTTATGGTTGGGGATATTGACTTACAAATTTTGAAACCTCAAATTGTTAAGAGAAATTCATGTCAATAATGATGTGGCATAGTTATAACATGTTTTGTTTAAACAACTTAAACTTTTTAATTAGATTGGATTTCTTAGCTAACAACTTTGATGCCTTCTTAATAATAGGGAAGAATTAAAGCATGCAATCCACCTTCTTTTTTTTTAAAACCAATTGATCTTGCTTTTTTAAAGGGAAAAAAGAAACAATTATTCACTCACAATTTGAGACCTTTTTTTTTTTTGTTATTAAAGTGCCTTAGGCCATTGGGCCTTAGACCAAGGCTTAAGTGGTTTTGGTCTTGGGCTGCTCCTCGAAGTCACTTCGGATAGAATGTTTATTATTCTTTGTAGTGAAGGCAGAGTGAAAAGATTTTCATTTGTTAAGTAACATGTATTCAACATACAATGATATGATGATAATCCATGTATCTAGAACATTGGTTGAGGGCAGTGAACAAGCTTAATTCTACATTGGTTATCAATTGAATCATTAGTGAGTTTATATACACCTTCCTTAAATATAAGCTTAGGTCCCAAGGGGCATCATGGTTTGTGGAAGGAGGATCTAGCCAACATGGGCTTTGCACAGACCTGTGTGCTAGCCCATGCTAGGTTGGATTAGGTTTGGCATGGACCGGACTTGGTCTGTATGTATACTACTAGTTTTTTTGTGTCTGATTATTGGCATCTCTTCATCGAATGTTCTAAACAGTCATAATTATGTTTATTTATATTCATCCATCATGCATTCAGTTAGTTAATATAGTGTTTGTCAAAGAGAGAAAATCAAGGTGTTTGGTTCATCAAACACATAGATTGTAGACTAGTGCTTATTCTGCTTGTATAGGATCAATGTATATGAAAGGCATACGTCCAAGAAATTCATAAGCAACCACTGTGAAATTTATCTTATAGGTGTCAAAAGACTCAAAACACTAACCTTGATATATATATATATATATATATATAATTAAGACTCAAAACACAAACCTTGATATATATATATATATATATATAATTATATATGTAGTAATTCAGATTTGTGATTTACTGAGTTTATATTGTTTACAGATTTATAGACAAGTAGTTCAATTTATTTAATATATTTGTCACTAAAAAAGGAACAACTTGAACCGTGGAAAAATCTCAATGACTATTGTCACTGAGGGTAGTTCAAACACGTAAAATCTGCTTGAGCCCATGACATTGATCTACCTGCCCAGCTGGAAACAAGTTAATCATGGTCTAACAAAGAGTCTGAAGCTGCAGAGCTTGACCATTTGTTTGTTTATTTTTCATATACTTGTTTAGAAATAACAAAGTGAACAGATATACAAGAGGATCTTCTTCAGCTACCGAAGCAATCTTGCTATTAATTTAAGCATATATATAGCCTTCATGGGTTAACGTAGACTTTGAGATACTAGAAAAGGGGATAATCATAATTACCACTCTTGTGGAATTGACCTGTTGTAATTATCTATGCTATTTACAATATTAAAAAAAAAGTCAGATAGAGAGAGCATACATTTTATATACATAATGTAATTGTCATCTGTTGTTTAAGTGGCGTTTAACTGAGATAAGCATGAAACATGAAACTTGTAAAGATGACATCCATTTAACGTAAAATGAGTGCATGCCTGCTAAACGTAAGCGCTTAGCATATATTCAATCCGGCATATGATGAAATCAACAGTGATGGTCAAATGAGTAAGTAGCAACATTTCACTATTAAAATGTTTAAGTTTGAGTCTACGACCTTGTATCTCAGTGCATTACTCATCTCTTCCTCGATTCAAATCCCCCTTCCCCACTTATTTTAAGAAAAAAGAAGAGTATAAGTTCCAACGTCCAACTCAATAACTATACAGATTCTTCTTGAAAAAAGAAAAAAATGTTACACCACCAGATCTTATTCCTCGCCTGATATCTACCTAAACAATTAAAAAAGTAGAGTTAAATGATTTACAAAGCATAGAAGGGAAAAAAAAAAGCAGGTCCAGAACCAAACCATCTGCCCCCTCCCACATACGGAAACCACATTAAAAAAAAATGAATTTATCACTCTGAGTCTCATGTATTTGTCTTCCATATACCTTTTGATGGAGATGACTGTGTTACCTTTATAACTTTCTGTTTTGGTTGTCGCCTTTTTTTATTGACATTTTCTTCAGCAACTGTACTTGTTACTTTTACTAAATCAACTTTCACTATGTGATGATCAGAAGTCCCTTTGGATGAAAACACTGAATATGATCCAGGAACAAACTTGTAAGATGAATTTCGTGATGCCAATATGTAATCAACCCGAGTTCCATACTTGCATGTTCCCTGCACACCTACATCAAAGTAAAAGGCACTGAGAAGAGTAATCAATATTGAAACATTAGGCCAAAAAATTAGGTGACATATTTAATTTTGTACTTTGGCCTTTGGCAATCATGACCACCGATTCGCATTCTCCTGCAAAGTCCTTAGCATCTGTATATTGTTTGCTCTTCAAAAATCTCATCACTTCAACCTTTGGTGTTGGCTTTCCTATCTCCTCATAGTACTGAAACACAAAAAGTCCATGAAGGTTAATGTTAAAGTAATTCATATATTTATTTATTACATTATTAAAGTAACACCAATTACATCTATTGTCGCCTTAGTTTGTAAGACTTGTGTAATAAAATTGGCGTAGTAGTAGATTTTGTGTTCTCCATATATGTTGTACCAATTACCAGTTTTATCAATGACAATTCAGAGGGACATAATCGAGCCTATCAAGGTCATGCTACATTTACCTTTACAATGTCAGTCCATCTTTCTTCTGAGTAATCTGTTTCATCAAGTGAATTGAGGCCTCCAGTTAAAATGTGAGTTTCATCACTAGACTGTATTATTGTATTTATCTGCTTCATTCGCCAGTTCTCATCGAGATGATCAAGGAGGGTGCAGTTGAAATTAACTTCTCCCAAGTGGGGCACATCAATCGTGGCCTTCAGAACATTCCTGTGCCCACAAAACACAAAGGGGGTTACAGAATAGTGACTTGTTTTCTTTGTTGTTGCTTGTTCAATTGTCAAGTACTAAAATTTCTGCCAATCATGTTTAAGTGATTTGGCATATTCTAGTGTTTCCAATGAAAAAAATTCAGAGTTTGAATCCCCCATTTCTGACTTAAAATGCATTTTTTTAAACAAGTTCTAGGATTTGTGAACTGGCTTCTATAAGTCATTGAACAAACATAGTCATTTTCATGTTTGTACGTAAAACGGAAAGAAGAGTCAAGGGCCTCTTAACTGCTACTATTATTTTGTTTTAGCAAAAGCAAAACTAAATAAAGACAATGATAATGGATTACTTATTTTTAAAGGCATGAGAAGCCCTTGTATATCTCAAATCATGCTAATAGTTTAATGGTATATCATACCTATATTGCAGTTATACCAATGTACATCTTACCTAACATTAATATTTTATACCCTAACTGTGATACTTTATCTTTCTGTTATAACAAACGAGTCTAATCCTGGAAAGGATTGAAGGAGCTAGGTTTCTCAAATTTCAGTGATGCTGACTAAATGATAATAATTGAAGATAGAGGATTTGCCATTATTTGAATTTTTTCCCAAATAATGAAACAAAATTATTGTTAAAGCCATAGGGATTTTATTAGATGCAACATCTTTCTGACAACTAATGGAATATATGCACAAGCCATCATAAACATAACAGAACTGTTGGGATTTGGCTAATATGGCATTTAATATAAGTTGAACTCAGAATCAAGCTAGGAAAACACTGGGGAAAAAAATCCAAGGAAATTGGCAAAACAGCAGTGCATTTTCTCAGAAAATATAAATATGCCGTCACTATAGAATGATGTAGAATTGTGTGGGACTTTACTAGTAATTTGTAATTTCCTTTTCAATATATGGGGTGTTTCTTATCAAACTGAAATTTAATGGATTAAGCAATATAAAGGCACCTATCCATCCCACACTGAATGTTGGCAGTGTCAAGAAGTTGTCACAGTGATCTGGAAAGATTAGTTATCAATTTTTTAGATGATACTAATATATAAAACTAAGAAATAATGAAATTTCCAACCCTGCATCATTGGATTCATGGCATACTTCATGTAGCTGGGATCTTGATTCCTGACAGGCCCACTAATGTATCAGAGCTGTTTGTACACAAAACAGTTGAAGGAACCTCAGGATTACTATACTGATACAATAAAGATTAATTACAGTTTATTAATAAAAATACGATAGGTCTGATTCTTATTATCATTTTCACAATCTTATAATATCCAGAAACACAACTTTGTTGTTTGGGGGGGGGGGGGGGGGGGGGGGGGGGGGGGATCTTTGATGATAATTTTAGGCTTGGAGCGGCGGCGATTGGGCCAGCAAAGGCGAGAGCAGAGGAGGCAGAGCTTCTTGTTAAGTGATTTAAGCATTGTGGAGTAGTTTGCGTGGAAGAGAATGGATTGTTGGCTTGGTGAGGGCATGAGAAATGGGGGAGGAAATAGTTGCAGAGTTGTTGAAGACAACTCTGCTCTGCTTTTGCTCTGGTTTTTTGTTTAGTTGTTTTGTTTTTGTAGGCAAATAAATAAGCGCACTAAAAGAGGGTTAGTTTTTAGTGACTAATTTATTTCTTTTCTTTTCTTTAAAGGTGGAGGAAAGCAAGGTCTCTCAATTAGTCTTCTAGGAAATGGGTTGGTGACACTTGGCAGTCAAATAGGAGTTGAATATGAGGTTGAATTTTAGAGAGAGAGAGAGAGAGAGAGAAATGCTGATATTGCCAAATGCCAACTGCTCTACACAAAAGAAATGGGTTTTGTGTGGGTGTTTATTGGACAGAAGTGAAATGCTATTTGAGATTTTGATTAAGTTAATGTAACGTTGAAGAAATTTGAAGCAGACCCACTTTTAAATTTTTAATTTTTAATTTTTATTATTTTAAAGGAAAAGAAAAGAAAAAATCAAGAAAGAAAAAAGAAGATTATAAAAGAAGACCCACCCAACAACTCCAAGCCATGCAAGTGGGATTCTTGCTTCGAACGCCACGTCACTTAAAACACGCCGCACTCCAACTCCCATGCATACATGGTGGAGCCCATAAATTTGTCATAAAATGATAGGATGTGCCGAGGGAATTTTCTTCTTCCTTGTGAAATACACAGGAAGATGAGTAGCACTGAGTTTTGTGGGGTTCCTCATCTCATCTTTCAAAGGGTCCCAACATTTTTTGTCAAAAATGGTTGTAAATTACACTTTTTTCAAATACTTATTCTCCACTAGTACAAGTTTCAGATTACTATTCATTTGTCATCATCACCCGTATACTATGCACATAAGTTTTATATTGAAAAGTTTAGATATTAGACTATAGGGAAACCAAAAAAAAAAAATCTACATTGTAAATGGATCAAATTATTCAAATTTGTAGGTTAAGAAAAAGTTAAGATTTGGTTTATATGGAAGGGATTCAATTTTAAATTTGATTTGATTGGAATTTTACAAGGAGATTTTGAAAATTTATACGCATAGATATTATTATTTTAAATTAGGGATAGTGGCATTTTATTTTTAAAAAAAATATTTTTAAATTCCTTATAAAAAAAATCGTTAAATTTGAATTTGAAATTTTAGTTCTTAATTTCTTAAAAAAAATCCTTAGAGAGATTTTTTCTTTTTTTTTTTTAATCAAGAGTTAAAGACTCATTTAGAGTACACACCACATCATATTGTATTAGAAAAAATTGTATAACGGTTTTGTTTATAACAACCATGTCTCCTGCCTATTGAGCCGTGCCATTTTGTATTGTTTATTTTTCAGTTTTTGAAAATTATTTGAAATAATTATATCTTAAAAAAATGCAAAATTTGAAAATGGTGTATTTCAAAAAATACAATTTCACAATTATCATAGAGTTATAAGTTGAAATTCTATCTAATCTATAGATAATAAATTAATAATAATACAATTTCAAATCACTGTGCCAAATTGGCACTAAATGCAATACTATGAATGAGATGCAAATGCAATTCAAAGTTCAAACATCTATGTGATAAACAGATTTCAATTTAGTTTTTTATGCACCATATATCTTAAAATCTTTTCCAATTTAAAATCCAAGTTTTTTTAGAAAAATTGATTGTAGACTTTATTGGATAATATTAATGTATACAATTGAGAAAAGGAAAATATAGGAATTCGTTTATACCAAAACAAATGCCCCTTTCTCTTTTGCAAGAAGAGAAAGAGTTGCAAACATGAATACAAGAGTTGCAAATACAGTAAAAAAAAAGTTTGCCTTAAAATTAAAACAAAATTTTTTTTTTGGTAAAGATTTAGCATCATTCTGGTACCCATATGAAACGGGTGGCGAAGGAGCCAAGCTCATTGTGTGTAACTTCACATCAGGGGGAATGGAGCTAAAGCCAGAGTCGTGAGAATCGAATCCGGAAGCTTGTTTTATAATCAATGGGCAGATATCATATTAAAATTTTATGGATGAAAGATTATAGCAAAACATTGTTAGTAACTTATTTTATAGCTAAATGCATAAACTAAGGTGGATAAATTTTTTAAATATAAAGTCATTCCAAAAATATTAGCATTTACTATTTTAATTAAGATATAGGATCATAATTCTGTTGGAGTTAGGTATCTTTTTACTAAAGTTTTTATTATTATTATTACTAGCTAAATTAACACAATGTGCGGTGCATTCTATTATTAGTTTTCTCCAATATTTCAATAATTTTTCTTTGTAAAAAATTAAAATATTTAGTGTTCTATTTTTATAGACAAAATAGAAAAACAATTAGAGTAGTGTAATGATTTCATCATACTATATATATTTACAAATTTGAAAACTGTATGATATAGTGACTAATATAGATATGCATGTTTTATACCTACTTAAAAATGCAAATATCATTTTGATAAATAAGCAAATATCATTCTTAATGGTACATTCTTAATTGTGTATTATTAAATTTTTCTTCTTCTTTTTTGGACTTTGTTTCACCTGTTGTGAAAGTAACTAAATTTGACCAAGAATATCATATTTCAAATCAATTGTTTCTCATATAAATCTTAGAAAATTGACATCAAAATTTCATTATAGATAAATAATTAATATAAAAAATAAATGTGTTTATCCTATTAGTAATTTTTTAAATTGCATAGAATAATATTTTTAATATATAACACAAAGAAGAATGCCATCCTATTAACGCGAAATAATTCTATAAAATAATCTTTTCAATATATAATATGAAAATTAATAATTTCATATTCCAAATCAAATATTGTTATTATAATTATAATTATTCTAAATAAAAATAGTTTCTTATATAAATGTGGGAGGGGTAAGATCCAAATACGGAATAGAGCCTGTGGCCTAGTTCAAGGAGATAGAAGGGCCCACCCACATATTAGTCCTAGCCCAACACATGGATGAGAATCCGAGAAGGAAGGATGAAGATGTCAACTCCCTGGGGAGCTCGAAAAGTGAGTGTTTCTCGGGAAGCATCAAGTAGGCCACTTGCACCAGAAGACAAAATACCAAAGAAGACAGTATAGACGTGCAAGCAAAGAAGAAGGAAAATGTCCAGATAAAGTAGTCATCACCTCCACATTCAATGCAGTAATTAGCCGCATTAATGGAGGAATAACTCCTGAACAGTACCCTCACAGCTTGTAGCACATTTTACTACCTCTAGCAAAATCTTGATGGGACAAGCATCCAAATGAAGGTCAATTACTGTACAAGTGGAGGGCTAGATGCAATTCAGCTGGCTATATTAAGAAAGGAAACCCCTCCAAAATGGGGGATGAAAAACTGAAAAGAAATATATATACTGTGTAACACTATCCTGTAATTAAAAGTTGAACATTATATGAACAACTACTCTTCGGCCAAACCCGAGGAAGTATCAATCCCAAAACTTGTTCCTCTTTTATGAATCATTTAACGTTTTCTCTGTTAACTTAAAAGCAAAACCGTACAAGTGCACTAAAAGTTGACCTTAGAAGCTCAGTCTCTAACAAATTAATTTTATTGGGTTGTCTTACCTAAACACACTATTCTCAGTGGGCTTAGTTTGTTTCGTTCGCTTACAATAAAATTTATAAAAGCAATCATATAAATTCTTCTAATAAAAATTAATGCACAACTATAAATAATTAATATATCCATTTATTTTATTGACTAATTCAATAAACTTCATACTCTTAATCTCTTGCATAAGATCTTTGCTTAATATATATATATATATATATAAAAGAGGATTCCTCTCTTTTAAGTCTTTTAACTAGATTTTTATGTGATTCAAAAATATCCTTATTAATGAAGAGTGACTTCATTTAGAAATAAGGTCATAAATGTTAAATAAAAAATTTCATTTTAAATTCAAAACGAGAATTTTTAAAATTTAAGATTTTTTTTCTCTTCACATTCAAAAAAGAAATTACATTTACTGCTTATCTCTAAAGTTTATCATTTTTATTTGTTTGGAATTTTTTTTTTTAAAAATCTAAATTATAATAGATGCAAATTATTAACATTTACAAAAAAAAATAAAATAAAAGAGCCTCTATGGAGCTTGTGTGTATATATATATATTATATCATTTTATAATTCAATAGTCACAACAATGGAGAAACATGAAACTTGCTAATCAAATAAGTTGGACAATTTTCAGATACGAACCAGCTTAGGCTTATGGAATGCATGCAATGTCATTATATGAATCTAATTTTGAATGCTGGGATCCCAAAGGGAGTTTGCATAATTTCACTATGAGGTCCCACGAAGGCCTCTGTTTATCTGTTTGGCCCCTATAAAAGGTAGCCAGATATCAAAAGGTTGACAAATGTGGAATCCACTCGAAACTTTCTGTTTTTAATATACAGATTAGGTAGATAATTATCTTATTTATAGGTAATTTAATATGCGGGTCTAGCCTGGATTTGATGTATCAAGGTAAACGCCAAATGCATGGGGTTGTCTGGTCTTGGGAGCACTAATTATGGTCCTAGCAAAATGACAAGTCTCTCTTGTTGTCACCATTTGTCCATTTGCTTTTGAGTTGTGGCTGTTGGGAGTTTCTTCCAATAATCTTACTGATAAGAACTCTACATAATACTCCTTAATGATGATGGCAAGGCCTATAATTTAGAGAGTGGGGAAGACTACTGTACTCTGCAAGATTAAAAGTTGTTTAGTATTAATGATGAAAACAAAGGTCTAATATCTATCAGAGGTCAATTGCCATGGTGAATTTAAAGCTACTTATTCAATAGGGATGTTTGGTTCTAGGAATTTCAATTAAATGGCTGGATGGGCAAGTATGAGCTGTAGTAAATTCGTATTGTTCCCCAAGGATAGTTTAGTATGTTTATATATTTCTGTCATTCAATAGGGATGTCTTTTTTTTGCCCAAATACTAGTAAGGGGACTCTAAAAGAAAAAAAAAATTCAAGGATCACAAGGTTAGACATCATTGCCAAGAGCTTTGTAACTCAACTTGTTGGCATGTCCAAGTGTTTTCAACGGAAAAATCTAGGGTTCAAAACCCCCACTCCAAACTATCAAATTATCAAAAAAAGAAAAGAAAGGTTCACATGCAAGATTTTAATGTTAACCATGTAATTGTGGCATTTTCTATATGTATAGAATTTTCCTTCCAATCTATTTAGGGAAATTTTCTTTCACCATGACAAATCAAATGAGAATGCATGTATTCTTTTAGTTACATAATTTAATCATTTGACTTGTTTACTTTATTTATTAAATTATGTGATTTAATATGTGTGATTATACTTATGAACCAACACATAATGGGTTAGGTTAGTTTGTAGTAATCACACTAACACACTAACACTCTAACCGGATGTCAAGCATTAAAAGACAAAGAAAGTAGTCAAAGCACAAATGCAGAAGTGTTTAATTAATTTTGAAAGGAAAATATATTTATTTTTTAAAGTTTGGGAGGAAACTAAATGCACCCCCATTTAAATGTGGAATTCAATTTTTTATGACCACCCAAACCTTCTATGGATAATTGAGATTTTTTCCCTATGAGCTATAATGAGCTCCCTTCTTGAGTCATCGAAGAGTACATATTGAATTAACTCAAACAATCCCCACATATCTAGCCCTAGGTGGTAGTTGAACATCATAAAATAGCTTGCATTCATGAGCATAACCAATCTTACCCAAGTAGTGGCCAGAGCTTTTATGTTGCAAAGCATAATTCACATGGCTTGGGTGCTCAATGTTCTTCAATTTTTCTTTTTTTTTAGTATATTAAATATTTTAACACACACATGAGAAGAGAGGAAAAGATCTTAAAAAAACTAACAGTATAGTATATCCAAAATGGCCTAACTTTTGGATACACAGTATATGTTTTAAACCTCTTTAACTCACACTCATTTCTCAATATGGGATTAACCCACTGTTTGTTCTTTTGAGAATATTAAGTATTTTAACACACACGAGAAAAGAGGAGAAAGTCTTAAAGAAACTGACAGTAATGTATAGTTCTTCAAATTATTTGAGTTGGGACTACACCGTACTAAACTCATTAATACGTAAGTCTACTTCATGCCAACAAGGAGCCACAGGGCATGAGCTTGAACTTGCTAGAGTCACTAAAGTCCATTCAGATCAAATCATAAAAATGATAGTAACAGAGTTTCTATTATTGTCCTGTTATATGGTCCACTGCCTTAGCTGGACCATATATAGTGCTTCTATATTTGTCTTGTCTGTGTTTCTTACACTGTTTACTATATCCCTGTACCCTCAAAGCAAATTTAAATGAAGCGTTCCAATAGCACCCAGAGCTGTCATAGAAGTTAGTTTAGTGTTTTGATTCTCAAAACAAATAGTTTAGTGTTTTAGGTAAGAATATTGCAATAACTTGAGGCAAAAATTGGTTTCTTTTTTTTTTTTTTTATTGATAAAAAATAGCTTTTCGGTGTGGACTCATCCACTTCACATTAAATGAATTACTTGTACTACCGGGACCATGATAAGACTGTTATTGTGGGCACAACACATTCGTTAAAATACCATTACACAAACTGCTCAACACTTACTAAGTATCATGTAAACGATTACTACCAAGCCACAGTCGGTAAGTTGGTTTTTAAGCCCAATACTGAATACTGGTTGGCTTCCATAATGAATTTAGTACGACATTTGTCTAAAGTAATCTGATAAGTCCTTCCTGCATACCATGATTGGTTCTATCTGATTTAGTAAATCCTTCTGCATCTGATTTATTTGTTTATTTTGGATCATACATTTTGCATCGGATAAGCAAACCTGCGCCGCACAAAACAACAGTGGGATTCATCCATTTGCACATGAAGGAAACCAGTAGGCATTTTACTTTAAAAAATCTGTAAACTGTCTCACTCTGACATCCCTACAAGTGGATCAATTATTTACATCAAATCATTTGGACAAAATATCCTTCTTCCGAGCAGATTGTCGGAATTAAAATAACTTGTTATGAGGGGCATAAAGTTTTTTAGATAGTAGACCTTTCAAAATCTTATTCGTCTATTCTAAAATGAGTGTATATTAGAATTTTTTTTTTATGTGATAGTAATTTAAATAGATACCAAAATAATAATGCTAAAATAATATTTGATTACATGTTAATGACATGACAAGATCCAATGCCATCATTTTAAAATTGTTCGAAAGAATTTTCGTATTTTTACAATAGAATTACCCTAAAAACTGATAAGCTTAATAAAAGTGTTTTTTCCTTATTGATTATTTTTGGGAAGGGATGGCGGTTTTATCATTGTGAATTCAACTGTACAGTTGCATTGGCTAATGACCATATAGTTGAATTTAATTGTCTTTAGAAATTATTACCGTTGTTCTTATTTCATGATCAATTGATCATTATAATCATATAATTGAATTCAATTAAATAATCTAAGATATAATACCTAAGCTTTGTCTAAGTTTTAACCATTGGAATATATAATATGATATAAATGTATCTTTTAAAAGGAACATGATGGAAAATACAGTAAAAGTGTCTAAAACTAAATGTATTTGATAGCTGGAATCAACTTGGATCCAATGTTCATGTGTGTTGAACCGGTAGGATGTTGACACATGATAGCATCCTATCAAGTCCAATACTTTTGTACATTGAACCCAAACCTTGCCCTTGATAATTATCAAGCATTAACAGCTCTTTAGATGGCCATGGCCTTAATGAAAGGTGGATTAGCTCGAGTATAAAAAATGTGTACGTAAATAGAAAATGACCACAAAAGCAATTGATTAAAATGTTATTTCTGGACAAAAATATAATTAAAATACTCGGACAGATATATACAAACTTGCCTCATTTGATGTATGGACTGATAAATTTAACCAAATTTGACTTCTTGATAAATAGTCTACATACAGAACATTGAAAACCCAATACAAAATGACAAGATTCATGGATATGGATAGGCTTATATATATTATAATACAAGTTTTGCCTTAGAAAGTTCACAATAATATGTTTATCTGTCTAAGTGACAAAATATCATTAATTCTGTTATTTCCTGTCTGGTTAATTTTATCTATATCAATAAAAATAAATCTTGTTAAATATATGGTAGAGGAGACAGCATTTTCTCCCCCTAATACTGCAAAAGGCTCATTATAATAAATATGTCATCGCTATCCATTGAATGCGAACTTGGACATGAGACAAAATGCTAGTGATATTGATGATGTAACCCAAAGAGACTATGAGTTATTATAATGACAATCATATATAGGTTTTTCTTTAAAAAAATTATAATATAGATTATTGACTATTACACAACTCTTTGGGCAATAGTTAATGCCTCCATTCGGCTACCTAAACTCTACGTAAGATTAGGATTCTGTGAAATTCTTAATATAATTCCATTGCGTTATATTAATTCATTTTGAAATGAGTATTAGATTTTTTTTCATAATCTCTAACATTAAAAATAAAATTTAATTATCATCATTTTAAATATCTATTCAATTATGCATGTACAATACACATAGATAATATAGCAATATTTAAAACTAAATTGCTATACTAAATTTGACCCTTCAAGAGTAAGAGATATACTAAAATTCAAAACTAAATTAATACATGAAATAAAACTAGCATCTATTCAATCTAATGTTATATATAATAACACACATTAGTACAATAAATAATTATAGTAAAGAGTACTAAATTTTAGTTAATTGAAGTATCCTTGTACAAGAATAATATGGAAAACGTCTAATACATGTTTATTTTTTTAATTATAGAAAATGTGTTGTATATTAAAAATGATTTTCTTTTTTTTTCTTTTCTTTTCTTTTTTTTCTTTTTTGTTTAAAGTATGTACATGTATCAAAGATAAAGTTTTCCTTGAACCGATTTTGAGAAATCACTTCTAACCGATTATGTGGCAATCATATATGTAACCATTCTCACATGTGTATTTTTTTTTCCTAATAAGCGATGAGAAATGAATTTTTGAAAGACATGAAAAAGAATATTAGTACAATAAATAATTATAGTAAGTATTACTAAAGTCTATTTATTTTGCTATATTTAAAATAATAAAAAATAAAAAAAACTGTAATATTTCAAAGTATATTTGCTTTATACAATAAAAAAGAGTTAAAAAAAAATACGCATGTATATGCAGCTTCCTTTTCTGATAGGCAATGAAAAATGAGGTTCAAAAAATAAAAAATAAAAAATAAAAAATAAAAAAAATACACAGTTGGACATGTCAACGTCGTGCCTTTTAAGTCAATTGGTCATTCTTGACTCTTGTATATGTGTTAGGACTTAGGAGTATACGGCACTCTATTGTAACAATAAGATCCTTTAACTTGTGTCTTATTTTGCTTGCACATCAATTTAGAATGAGCATGCTAGCTAAATTTGCATCTTCATATTGTTAACAAAGGAAAAGGTTGACAAATATGTGTTTTATGCTCAAAATTTTGATTGTAAGATAGGAAACTATATATGATGAAGATGCAAGAAATCATGGATGATTTTATAGGACCTTTCTGTTATCTTGGGGGTACGATATCCTTCCTAGTCATTCATATTGTTATAATCTCAACTATTAGTGTATATTTATATAGATAAACTAATTAACTTAATGATGGTTAAGGATTATATGGATATCAATATATCATACTCTAAAAAATATTCTAAGGCACTATAGAAGGATCATACTGCCTATATTTAGGAACATTGTCACTAAATTGATACTCATGTTTGTTGTACTTTTATGTTTAAAAATCCTTATTAATAAGATTTAAAGGAAAATACTTGGTTCCAATCAGCTCAATTACTTAAGTTTTTTGTTAAATAAAGGATCTTATCAAATTACACCTACCAAAAGAAAATTCATTTGGTGATTGCTGCTTTGCATATAATGATAGAGAATAATTATCAAATAATTGATACCAAAGTTTGAAATCCTATCTTATTTTTAAAAAGAGATTTTGACCAGTGAATGAAATTGCCAAACGTGTTTTACTAATATAGACTTTAGAGATCACTAATATAGACTTTACCCTATATCTCTAATTTTTTTAATTCAATTAAATTGAAAGACGAACTAATTAGTAATTAAACACTGTGAACTACCCCTGAAAACTGCACTGCCATCAACTAACATATATGAATAGGAGGAGCAAACCAAAATAAAGAAAATGGAAAAGAGAAGTGGACAGAGTACAGACACAACACACATGCTAATAAGGACAAGAATGCACATATTTTAGACTTTTAGCATTGATGGCTAATCTACCATTATAATTCTTTAAGTAAATTCTAACAGCTAAACCTAAAATCTAATTATACCAAACACCTTTCTAAACACAGGACTCATTCATAGAGCAATAAAATCGGATCCGATTATACCACACATGCAAATGGTTTCTCCACAAAAGATAAATTAATAAAAATCTACAGCCAACTAAAGTTTGTGTGTGCTTGCGCGCATGTGTTAGAATAACTAAAATTTTGTTTTTAATAATTCTATAATTAGATAAAAAGAATTTGATTTAAACCATGAACGTTTAATTTGAAAACATCAAAAAGTCTTAGTTGAGCTTATGGCTCTTGGCCAAAATAACCAACTATCATAAGAGATAAGCAATAGCAATTTCTTGTGATTGTACTGGGTAAGGCTAGTTTGGGCTATAGAAGAAAAGGACGTATTAATGAGAAAAGCTCAGCTTAATGAGCCCAACTTAACGAGAAATGGCAACAAAGTAAGGATCTTGTTGGGCCTAAGCAAAAGCTCAAACAAACTAAGACACCAACTGAAACCAATAATCAAGCTTGATAATTACCAGAGCAAGCTCCAATCTATCTTGATTGAATTTTTTCCTTTGAATTGTATTCCATCATAATCTCCTTTCTGGACTAGGTCATCCAAACTGCTTTTCTACAAGGAAACTTTCTTGGTTTCTTTACTCTTCCTTGTTAATGCATTATGCAATAGTACTACAAATGCTTCATGTTGCCCTTTTCTTTCCCCTTCCATGAGATTGGCAAAAAACATAATATAACCTGAAGAGGTGCATTGTAGCTAAAATGAAACAAGTAAGCTAATTTACAAGGATGGATAATTTTAGTGTTGAAATATCAGAGCAATATTTTTAATAATAGTAATACTAAAGAAGAAGAAGGTGGATTTCATTTCTATTAAATGCTTTAGCTTGCTTTACAAAGGTAAATTTGACTCTATGAACTACTTTTTTCCTTTCTGTTTTTTCTTTTTCTTTCTTTTTTTGTTTGTTTTGGGTTTTTGCTGCTTTTTTTTTTGGGTATGAACTATGAAAAACCCAAAAAGGAACACAATAAAGAAAAGGAAGGGGAAGGGGATCCATATTGATCTGAATCGAAATGGAATCTCTTTAGAGGATCCATTTACAAATCATTACTACAATTCTCCATTCTCCATTCCTGCTAAAAGGTGTCCAGCCGCTATGGACAAGCAAAACGCGCATTAAACCTCAACATAATTGGGGCTCTGCAAGCAGGGCAGTCTATCATCCCTTTTTTCTCATGGAGCTCATTGCATTTTGCACAGAGAAGCTGGTGTGCACATGGAAGGAAAATCACTGTCTTTTCCTCTGATAGACACATGGCACACTCCCGCTCCAGTTTTAAGCCTTGAGGATTCTGGTTGCGCTGCATAGCTTGGACACCTGAGCTGCCTGTTGAGGAGGAACTTGCTTCAGTGCCACTTCGAAGTGCTGCAATTGCAGAAGAGTCAGCCTCCATTTTCATTTGGGAAAGCTTCTGCTCAAGCTTTTTAATTTCTTCTTTATATTTCTGCACTTCACTTTCTGCTTTCTGTTTGATCATTTCCTCCTCTGCTTTTGCTTGAGCTTCAAGTCGTTCCCTTTCCTGTCTTATGGAGGCAGCCTGTGCAAGTAGGTTTTCCTTCTCCATCCTCTCTTGTTTCCATCGGGCCTGCAATATTATTAACTACTACTAGTGAAGAAGTTCCAGGCAATTAAAACCATAAAAATCATTTGTCTACAACATAGACACATTAGCACATGAAAAGAAAGCACAGAAGTTTCCAGATCTTCTCTATAATTTGAATAGTTAAAAAATGGCTTTATGAAATTAAATGGTAAGGATGGCTTAGGGATGGCATACAATGGAGCTTTTACATGCATAGTGAGCCAAGCCCACGTCAAAATGCAATCTGGCTGACTAATTTTACTAACTTCAACACTGATTTATTTGGAGTTTTCTTCCTTCCCTTCTTTAAACATTGGGGCCACATAAACCAATCAAGTTGATTCGATGACAAAGAGAACTCCTGATGTGTTAACAATAGCATAATGCAATGCTTGGTCATACAGTTACTGTAGTGTAAGTCTTGCAATAGGAACTGCAGGGAATTTTGCAGATGTATTTTGCTGGAAAGCAACAAAGGTTATGAAGTGTTTATAGTATGTGTCGTGTGTTCTCTTGGTGCCTTTCAATTCTATGACCTACCTAGTATGTTTGAAAGAGACAAAGTGTGACTTGGTGCCAATGTAAGGCAAATATTATTGAGTATAAAATAACCATATTTGCATGTGATATCCATGAGTTCACCACTGCCGTAATACACACACACACACACACACACACATAACAGATAAATAGTACGTGAGCAAACCTCAGTTTTGTTGTAGAGATTCTTAGCCTTGCCCGATTCCTTTTGCAACTCAGCTACCATTTCCTTCTTTGTCCCAAGCTCTTCCTGCAATGCTGCCTTTTGCCCCTCCAATGACTGGACCTTTTTCAGAGTCGCCTGCTCCCTCTCCACTGTTTCTTGATAACTTGCAGCTGACTCTGAAGCCCGTAATTTTGCAGCCTCTAACTCCTCCTTCAGCACTGAATTTTGCACCTCAAGCCTGCGAAGAGTAGAGTCTGCTATCTCAACCTCAGCAGTGGCATTACCCAAGGCATTTTCCATCTCAGACAGCCTCTTAGTTGTGTTCTCCTCTAAGATTTTCTTCTCCTTTTTCTTTTCTTCAGCTTCTTCCTTCTCTAGTCTCAATGCTTTAAGCTCAGCCTGATCCTTGCCAAGCCTATGAGCAGCCTGCATAACCTTCTGATTGGCCCATTCAGTCCAACATTGCAGCTCATCCTGTAGTTCTTGCAGCCGTGGAACCAGTTTCAAAACCAGTTCATCCTTCTCATCTTGCGGTACATACTTTCCCAAAGACTTGTCATATGGAATTCCGGCATAGTAATCAGGAATCTGAGGAGCCTTAGGGGTGTTCACCTGGGCCTTTGGGTTGGATTTCATCTCAGCTGTAGACGATGTAGATGTGGGAGCATTTTCTGTTGCAGGTAAAGTAGATGGAATCTTGCTAACAGGAAGACTTCCATCTGCTAAAGGGACTTCAGCTCCAACTTCTGTACCTCTCTTTGAGACAACATTTTTCATCTGTACACCAGCAAGTTCAGATGGTGGTTTCAGTCTTTTTTCCAAAACAAAACCACCAAAGCTAGAGTGTTTCCCAGGTCTAAAACTCCCTTTTGACCCACAAGTCTTGTAACTTTTATCCATATGAATGCACTTGTGCCGAAGTGCTGCAAGTTCTTTCTTTGTCCGCCCCTTGCGACCAGCTCCTGATTTTTCTTCACAGGTACAACTTTGTTCAGTAGGCTGGACACATTCTTCAGTGGTACCAAAGGATTTCTCTACAGTGAATGACAATGAAACTGTACTCTCTTTTTCCGAAGCTACCCTTTCCGAAGCCAGATCTTTAGGGTTGGGTAAATTCGAGAAACTTCCAAATTTGACTGTTTTAGGCAGAGGATTTTGAGCATTAAGGAGTGAAGGCTTCGGGAAATTTGGTTCTTTGGGATTTGGGAGGGTGGTTCCAGAGCTTTTTGCCTCGGATTTGAATTGGGGAATAAAGGAACTAGAGGAGCTCTCTCCTGAAACATCTTTACGACCAGAACCACTAAAAGGATCTCCTTCTAGTGCAATAGCCTGTGGAACGTTCAAGTCACACATCAACAATAACCACAT
Organism: Quercus suber; assembly: GCF_002906115.3. Taxonomy (NCBI): domain Eukaryota; kingdom Viridiplantae; phylum Streptophyta; class Magnoliopsida; order Fagales; family Fagaceae; genus Quercus; species Quercus suber. The sequence continues at coordinate 251,222 of NW_027069842.1, forward strand.
TGCTTCCACCGCAGATAAGGATGGCCTAACCTCCCTAAGCACACCGACTATTTCCAACATTGTGTACTCAACCAGCTGCTGTAAGTCATCAAACATGTTGTCTCTTGAAGCACCATTATCTTTCCCTTGCTCCAAAAAATAGAGAGTATCTTTCACGATATTCATCACAGGGTCTTTACCTTCAAAATAAAGGCCACCCCTCGAAACGACCTTTTCAGCAACCTCCTCACTATACCCGAGTTCAACAAGCTTCTCTATTGCATTTTGGAAAACATCTTGCAAGTTAGACAACAAAATTTTTTCAAGCTGACATGCAAGAGGATCATCCTCCCAGTCAAAAGGATCAGAGGCTTCCGTTTCTGGTCCCTCTTTAGGCTGATCCAACCCTGCCTCCAATTTGACTTCACATGGAGAGCTTTGAGATATCTTGGGAGAGAACTCATACCTAGGGAACTCAGTCAAGGACAGGGGGGCATTAACCGGGTTCCCTATAGAAGGATCTCCTAATTTTCTCTTGTTTTTTCCTTTATCCTTGGGTGAGACAGATACAGACCCTTTCTTACTAACTTTCTTCCTACCAATATCAGTAACTTCATCCATTTCTTGAACAACAAGAGTCAAGTCACCAGTTGAATCTACAGACATAAAGCCTATATATTCCAAAAAATCAAAAAGAACAAAATTAAAGAATACACATATAGAAATTTTGTTTAAATTACAAAGGAGCAGCAAAATTCTCAAACAATCCACTGAAAAATTAGCGAATATCGAGCCTGTGTATTCAGTACAATGCAAATCAAACTCTTCAATTCAGTAATGCTCAATTCCCAACAAAAAGATAATCAAATAACAAGAATGTCAAGAATAACAAGAACAGCAAGAATAACAAGAAAAAAAACCATACCTTTGTTACTGAGTGAGAGCAAATGGGCAAAAGAAGCTGTCTCCTGTATCAAAGAACTCAAACTGATCAAAACAAGACCTATCCAGAAACCAAGAACTCAAAAAGATACTGAGTCTGAACAAACCACAAGGCTAGATGACAAAACTCAAGCACAAACAGGTTCTGAGCACAACCGGGCTATATAGAACAGCAAGTAACGCATGCACCCAGATAACACCAAATACCATAACACCACCAAACACCCATTATACAAAAGGCAACCAAGAGCCATCAAAATTCAATGCCCAGCTCGAAAACCCACCAAAATCTATCCTAACAATCACAACAAAATTTGAATATAGAGCCCAAAAAAACAAACAAACAAGAACCCAATAGAGTAAAATACACAAATTTTCATACCCTTTAAGAATGTAACGTATAAGCTTAAACGCTGAGGTTCAATATGACACCAATAACAAAAGCACTGGCACGTTACTTACATGGAGAAACTAAGCGGCATTGGGCACCATTTGATTTGCCATATCAAAGCAAATATGCAAAGCTTTTGTTTTTTCACTACCAACTGTGCGAGTGTGTCACACTGTCACTGTTGTTTCTTTCATTCAGAATGGTTTGGTTTATATATATATATATGTATATGTGGCCCAATTCAGATTATATGGTAGGCCCTAACCGTGTCTAGGCCCACCATGCAGCCATGTGTATGGCATTGACTCAAAAATGAGTAATGAACCTTCTATTTTTTTTTTTGTAAGCATTAATGATAATGAACCTTCTCAGATTATGTTTTTGATTACAAAGATGTGAAATTTAATCACTTTCCAAAATTAAATTTTGTGTGAAATTTTACTCATTAAATTCCTTTTAAAGAAAATAAATGCTCATTAAATTCCTTATATAATATTTGTAAGGACACGTTTTACAACTCAAGCCCAAAAAGTATGAGGTATTGGCCCAATGAGCTCAGTACAATAAATTTGTAGAAAGTGGGTTGGAGAACTGGGTTCTAATGAATTAAACAAAGGCTAGTATGGATTAGACGGAAAATTTAAATGAAACAACAGACACAAATATGAATAAGTTCACAGTCCGAGAAGACTAACATTCCTATAAACCGTGTGAGATTGAGTATAAATGTTATTTAGATCATTCCAGTGTTCCATCTAATCCATACTAGCTATTATTCAATTCATTAGAACCCAGTTCTCTAACATACTCTCTACAAATTTATTGTACTAGGCTTATTGGGCCAATACCCCATACCTTTTGGGATTGGACTGTAAAACGTGTCCTTATAGTATTTATTTAAAGTAATTTTTTAATAAATATGTGAGGAATTTAATGAGAATTTATTTTCTTTCAAAGGAATTTAATGGGTAAAATTTTCACATCTTCAATTAAAATGTAATCTTAGAAAGTGAGAAAATTTCACATCTTTGTAGTCAAAAACATAATCTGAGAAGGTTAGGGCCTACCATATAAGCTGAATTAATGGGCCATTAAAAAAAAAGTACTTTAATAAATATATAAGGATTTTAATGAGTTTTTTTTTTAAAGGAATTTTAAAAATAAATAAATACTCATTAAATTCCTTATGTGTTTATTAAAGTACTTTTATATCTACTCACATTTTACATACCAATAATCATTTACCACATCAACAATTTGTAAAATATTTTATAAAATAGTTTGTTTTTATAGTATTTTTCTTATATAAGCATAGACTTCACTCATGGGTCCGACACATGGGATGCAAGTCTTATAGTGCACCAATTTTGTGAAATAATTCCTTCTTATGTAGATGGCAATGAGTGGGATTGAATGTATTATCCTACTTGATTATATTCTAATAAAATGGGTTTGAGATTTTATTTTTCATTTTTTTTTTAAAGGAACAAGATGAGCCTAGGTTCTTTTAAAAAAAATAATAAGATTGTGTCATACCATGAATACCTTAATCCAACCTAATTATATATTTAAATTATATATTTTATAATTAAGTCCTTCAAAGAATACAACAAACATTCACAATATTTCCAAATCAACATACTACCTCATACTTAGAGACATTTACAACTCTACCCTAGCGTTATTGTGAATTTTTTCTATCTAAATAGAATGATTAACAAAAAGAATAGATATGGTCGAACTTAACTAATTTTTTCAGGATCCAACCCCAAATTTTTTGGGCTATGGCCTAGTTGTTCTTGTTGCAATTGTAATTGAAACATCCAATACATGGTCACAAGTAAAATTATAAAGTAACAAAATGTTTATAACATAGTTTTGAACAACTATTAAATGACTTAGTTTTTAATTTTCATCTATCTTAATATTTAGAAATCATTATGTACAAAGGCAAAACCAAAAATTTCATTTTGAGGATCATAATAATGTATTGGGATTATAGAGTTATTATATATATATATATATATACATTCAAAATTTCAGAATATAACAAAAGGTAGAATATCATTCATCTTCATCTTTAAAAAAAAAAATAAATGTAGAACAAAAGTAATTTATTCAATAGAATGTTGTTCTAATGAGAAATTATCAAGTTAAGTGACATTGTACCAAGTGTAACTTAAATCTAATCTAAATAAAATTACTTATAATACAAGATAATTTGCTGTAAGATGTAACATGTGACAAGTGAGTGAATCCACTGTACCAAATGTTGTTCTAATGTGATGTATGTTTTTAATATAGAGTTATTATATATATATATATATATACATTCAAAATTTCAGAATATAACAAAAGGTAGAATATCATTCATCTTCATCTTTAAAAAAAAAAATAAATGTAGAACAAAAGTAATTTATTCAATAGAATGTTGTTCTAATGAGAAATTATCAAGTTAAGTGACATTGTACCAAGTGTAACTTAAATCTAATCTAAATAAAATTACTTATAATACAAGATAATTTGCTGTAAGATGTAACATGTGACAAGTGAGTGAATCCACTGTACCAAATGTTGTTCTAATGTGATGTATGTTTTTATTCCTTGGGTATCTTATGTCTGCTTTATATGTTTGAATCTAGGCTTTTGCATTGGTATATTTTGAGTTATAGATTGACATTAATATTTTGTATGGTTTTTTTGCAAAATGGGTTCTCAATGTCAATGGTGTCAATGGATAACCTTGAAAACAATTTTATCTTTAAAGACATATTCACACACAATGAGATTAGGGGCCTGTTTGGTTGTATTGTTTAAACAACAGTTTTCGTTGTTTAAATAACACAACACGTATTTCCACAACACTTTTTTACCGACACGTATTTCCACAACACTTAAATAACGTTACTAGAACAATATTACTAAATGAGTTAGGACATGTTTCTGAACCAAAAAAAAAAAAAAAAAATGCTGAGGACATAATGCATTCTTACAATAAGTGTTTCAATTTATGAAAAATAAAGGGTTTTGTGTCATGTAAACTACATATGTATTAATATAACCTCATTTCTTTATAGTAAGAGTTAGAAATTTTACCTTATCAATTTTTTGTTGTGAATATAACTTTGCTATCTCTGAAGTAGTTAAAGGGACGAGATCTTGAGGTAACTTTTGAGTTGATTTTTTATGCTTCTGACCCTATAAATTGAATTACAAAAGGTATAGATTATGGCAAAAGCAACAAAATAAATAATAGGTAATATAAAAATGGAAATGAATAATTGAATAATAACTAGATTAACAAGAACACTAAAATTAGTGTGAACCCCAAAATATGAGGAATCAAAAAACTCTTTTTCTTTTCTTTAATACTTGAAGAGTAACTTTTTTTAATAATTTATTGGCTATATTTTTTAAGGAGTTGAGTTTTAAGTTGTGATTCTATATGAACAAACCAATTTTTAAGAATATATAATTCTTATAGCACAAAGACAATTTTCGATAATTAAAATTTTGATATGGAGGAGGTAGTGATATTAGTTTTAGGTTAAATTATAAAATTAGTCCTTCAACAAGATATTCGAAAGAATTGGGGATTGAAACGAGAACAGTAAATATGATTTTTCTATAATTGCTTTTTAAATATAAATAGAATTTAAATATTGAAAAATAAATAAACAACTAAGAGAGAAATTTCTAAATGCGTATTTTATTTACTTTCTATTGTTTTTCAAGTAAATTACTAAAATAGCCAATTAATTCACTATGAAGACCATATCACATGATATGAAGATTTTATTTCAAATAAATTTCTAGTGCACATACTTGAAATTTATATGAAGATTATAAATTTCATTTCCTCTGTAATCAACAATTGGGAGATGGAGTAAAATGTATGTTTTGGGGGGGTGGTGTAATCATAAAAAAAATATTGAGTTTTAGGGATAAACAATAACAAACTTCTTAAATTAGGGGAAAAAATTACTTCAAATATCAAGCATGATTTATGATAGACTAAATTTTTTTGTAATTCTCTCCCATTAAATCAATAACTATACAGAATATAAACAATTGGGAAAGGAAAAATGATTAACACGGTAAGATACATTTACACATCTATCATGTTAACAATTGAATATAAGATCAAGCAATAGAAAAATCATAATAACTAGTTATGAACAAAATTATGTCACTGCTTAGCATAATTAAGCTCTTAAATTATTATATTTATTCATAATAATAAATATTTTGAGGTTAGGGGTGCTCAAAACAATATCAAACTTCTTGTTAAATTGGAAAAAAAAATACTTCAAATATCAATTCAATTTTTTATGATAGACTAACCATTTCAAAGGCTATGCTTCAAATGAGAAATCAAAATCGAAAATTTCAAGAACTATTAGAAAATTTTTCTTGGGAAATTTTGAACCCTGGTGTAAACAAGAGGTAGCCGAACCGTATTTTATAGGCCGCAGAGAAGGCACTGTTCATAGATGAAGATGCGTTACAACAACTAGTGCATGACGATTGTCCTTAGCAATTTTTTAATTACCAAAAAAGGAGAAAGATATGCATCTTTTCAAATATGTAAACAATTTTATTGGCACATCAGTCAAATATTGAAAACCGGTTCAGAATACAGCAAAACTAAAAATAAATTTAAAAATATAGAGCCCAAAAAAACAAACAAACAAGAACCCAATAGAGTAAAATACACAAATTTTCATACCCTTTAAGAATGTAACGTATAAGCTTAAACGCTGAGGTTCAATATGACACCAATAACAAAAGCACTGGCACGTTACTTACATGGAGAAACTAAGCGGCATTGGGCACCATTTGATTTGCCATATCAAAGCAAATATGCAAAGCTTTTGTTTTTTCACTACCAACTGTGCGAGTGTGTCACACTGTCACTGTTGTTTCTTTCATTCAGAATGGTTTGGTTTATATATATATATATATATGTGGCCCAATTCAGATTATATGGTAGGCCCTAACCGTGTCTAGGCCCACCATGCAGCCATGTGTATGGCATTGACTCAAAAATGAGTAATGAACCTTCTATTTTTTTTTTTGTAAGCATTAATGATAATGAACCTTCTCAGATTATGTTTTTGATTACAAAGATGTGAAATTTAATCACTTTCCAAAATTAAATTTTGTGTGAAATTTTACTCATTAAATTCCTTTTAAAGAAAATAAATGATCATTAAATTCCTTATATAATATTTGTAAGGACACGTTTTACAACCCAGGCCCAAAAAGAATGGGGTATTGGCCCAATGAGCTCAGTACAATAAATTTGTAGAGAGTAGGTTGGAGAACTGGGTTCTAATGAATTAAACAAAGGCTAGTATGGATTAGACGGAAGATTTAAATGAAACAACAGACACAAATATGAATAAGTTCATAGTCCGAGAAGACTAACATTCCTATAAACCGGGTGAGATTGAGTATAAATGTTATTTAGATCGTTCCAGTGTTCCATCTAATCCATACTAGCTATTATTCAATTCATTAGAACCCAGTTCTCTAACCCACTCTCTACAAATTTATTGTACTAGGCTCATTGGGCCAATACCTCATACTTTTTGGGCTTGGACTGTAAAACGTGTCCTTATAGTATTTATTTAAAGTAATTTTTTAATAAATACGTGAGGAATTTAATGAGAATTTATTTTCTTTAAAAGGAATTTAAAGGGTAAAATTTTCACATCTTCAATTAAAATGTAATCTTAGAAAGTGAGAAAATTTCACATCTTTGTAGTCAAAAACATAATCTGAGAAGGTTAGGGCCTACCATATAAGCTGAATTAATGGGCCATTAAAAAAAAAGTACTTTAATAAATATATAAGGATTTTAATGAGTATTTTTTTTAAAGGAATTTTAAAAATAAATAAATACTCATTAAATTCCTTATGTGTTTATTAAAGTACTTTTATATCTACTCACATTTTACATACCAATAATCAATTGTTTGTTTTTATAGTATTTTTCTTATATAAGCATAGACTTCACTCATGGGTCCCACACATGGGATGCAAGTCTTATAGTGCACCAATTTTGTGAAATAATTCCTTCTTATGTAGATGGCAATGAGTGGGATTGAATGTATTATCCTACTTGATTATATTCTAATAAAATGGGTTTGAGATTTTATTTTTCATTTTTTTTTTAAAGGAACAAGATGAGCCTAGGTTCTTTTAAAAAAAATAATAAGATTGTGTCATACCATGAATACCTTAATCCAACCTAATTATATATTTAAATTATATATTTTATAATTAAGTCCTTCAAAGAATACAACAAACATTCACAATATTTCCAAATCAACATACTACCTCATACTTAGAGACATTTACAACTCTACCCTAGCGTTATTGTGAATTTTTTCTATCTAAATAGAATGATTAACGAAAAGAATAGATATGGTCGAACTTAACTAATTTTTTCAGGATCCAACCCCAAATTTTTTGGGCTATGGCCTAGTTGTTCTTGTTGCAATTGTAATTGAAACATCCAATACATGGTCACAAGTAAAATTATAAAGTAACAAAATGTTTATAACATAGTTTTGAACAACTATTAAATGACTTAGTTTTTAATTTTCATCTATCTTAATATTTAGAAATCATTATGTACAAAGGCAAAACCAAAAATTTCATTTTGAGGATCATAATAATGTATTGGGATTATAGAGTTATTATATATATATATATACATTCAAAATTTCAGAATATAACAAAAGGTAGAATATCATTCATCTTCATCTTTAAAAAAAAATAAATGTAGAACAAAAGTAATTTATTCAATAGAATGTTGTTCTAATGAGAAATTATCAAGTTAAGTGACATTGTACCAAGTGTAACTTAAATCTAATCTAAATAAAATTACTTATAATACAAGATAATTTGCTGTAAGATGTAACATGTGACAAGTGAGTGAATCCACTGTACCAAATGTTGTTCTAATGTGATGTATGTTTTTACTCCTTGGGTATCTTATGTCTGCTTTATATGTTTGAATCTAGGATTTTGCATTGGTATATTTTGAGTTATAGATTGACATTAATATTTTGTATGTTTTTTTGCAAAATGGGTTCTCAATGTCAATGGTGTCAATGGATAACCTTGAAAGCAATTTTATCTTTAAAGACATATTCACACACAATGAGATTAGGGGCCTGTTTGGTTGTATTGTTTAAACAACAGTTTTCGTTGTTTAAACAACACAACACGTATTTCCACAACACTTAAATAACGTTACTAGAACAATATTACTAAATAGGTTAGGACATGCTTCTGAACCAAAAAAAAAAAAAAAATGCTGAGGACATAATGCATTCTTACAATAAGTGTTTCAATTTATGAAAAATAAAGGGTTTTGTGTCATGTAAACTACATATGTATTAATATAACCTCATTTCTTTATAGTAAGAGTTAGAAATTTTACCTTATCAATTTTTTGTTGTGAATATAACTTTGCTATCTCTGAAGTAGTTAAAGGGACGAGATCTTGAGGTAACTTTTGAGTTGATTTTTTATGCTTCAAAAAAAAAAAAAAAAATGCTGAGGACATAATGCATTCTTACAATAAGTGTTTCAATTTATGAAAAATAAAGGGTTTTGTGTCATGTAAACTACATATGTATTAATATAACCTCATTTCTTTATAGTAAGAGTTAGAAATTTTACCTTATCAATTTTTTGTTGTGAATATAACTTTGCTATCTCTGAAGTAGTTAAAGGGACGAGATCTTGAGGTAACTTTTGAGTTGATTTTTTATGCTTCCGACCCTATAAATTGAATTACAAAAGGTATAGATTATGGCAAAAGCAACAAAATAAATAATAGGTAATATAAAAATGGAAATGAATAATTGAATAATAACTAGATTAACAAGAACACTAAAATTAGTGTGAACCCCAAAATATGAGGAAACAAAAAACTCTTTTTCTTTTCTTTAATACTTGAAGAGTAACTTTTTTTAATAATTTATTGGCTATATTTTTTAAGGAGTTGAGTTTTAAGTTGTGATTCTATATGAACAAACCAATTTTTAAGAATATATAATTCTTATAGCACAAAGACAATTTTCGATAATTAAAATTTTGATATGGAGGAGGTAGTGATATTAGTTTTAGGTTAAATTATAAAATTAGTCCTTCAACAAGATATTCGAAAGAATTGGGGATTGAAACGAGAACAGTAAATATGATTTTTCTATAATTGCTTTTTAAATATAAATAGAATTTAAATATTGAAAAATAAATAAACAACTAAGAGAGAAATTTCTAAATGCGTATTTTATTTACTTTCTATTGTTTTTCAAGTAAATTACTAAAATAGCCAATTAATTCACTATGAAGACCATATCACATGATATGAAGATTTTATTTCAAATAAATTTCTAGTGCACATACTTGAAATTTATATGAAGATTATAAATTTCATTTCCTCTGTAATCAACAATTGGGAGATGGAGTAAAATGTATGTTTTGGGGGGGTGGTGTAATCATAAAAAAAATATTGAGTTTTAGGGATAAACAATAACAAACTTCTTAAATTAGGGGAAAAAATTACTTCAAATATCAAGCATGATTTATGATAGACTAAATTTTTTTGTAATTCTCTCCCATTAAATCAATAACTATACAGAATATAAACAATTGGGAAAGGAAAAATGATTAACACGGTAAGATACATTTACACATCTATCATGTTAACAATTGAATATAAGATCAAGCAATAGAAAAATCATAATAACTAGTTATGAACAAAATTATGTCACTGCTTAGCATAATTAAGCTCTTAAATTATTATATTTATTCATAATAATAAATATTTTGAGGTTAGGGGTGCTCAAAACAATATCAAACTTCTTGTTAAATTGGAAAAAAAAATACTTCAAATATCAATTCAATTTTTTATGATAGACTAACCATTTCAAAGGCTATGCTTCAAATGAGAAATCAAAATCGAAAATTTCAAGAACTATTAGAAAATTTTTCTTGGGAAATTTTGAACCCTGGTGTAAACAAGAGGTAGCCGAACCGTATTTTATAGGCCGCAGAGAAGGCACTGTTCATAGATGAAGATGCGTTACAACAACTAGTGCATGACGATTGTCCTTAGCAATTTTTTAATTACCAAAAAAGGAGAAAGATATGCATCTTTTCAAATATGTAAACAATTTTATTGGCACATCAGTCAAATATTGAAAACCGGTTCAGAATACAGCAAAACTAAAAATAAATTTAAGCGTTGTGATAATTTTATTTTCTTCATTGTTGTAATTAGATAAAGGCATTTTGAATATCTAATGCCCGTGTTTGTATTTCATCATGACAATTTTTGGAGAAAAAAATATATCAATTGAGCAATTTTAGGCGTTGTTCAACATGACAAGTGTTAGAATACAATGCATATTTAAATGTTGTTTACTATGGTTTTGTACAGTACAATACTATGAGTTATTGTGGTTTTGTAATACTTTGTGCCTTTTAGGTTACCATATTTGTCAATATATGAGTTCCATATAGTAAAAGTTGACGTTAAGGCGAATCTTACTGCAATCCTTTATATTCTTCCCTCACCCTTCCTTCTGTATTCTCTTTATTACTACTTCTTAATATTTATAATATTTAATGATGAAGATTAATTTTTTTGATTATATAGTACATTTATTACATTGTAGATAAATGAATAACTTATACTCCCTCCATCTCAATTTGTTTGTCATGTTTGAAAAGTCAAATATTTTAAGGAAACATCATTTATTGTTTTATCTACTTTATAAAAATGTATAAGTTTTCAAAACTACCCTTTAGTAAATTTATTAGTTTTTTTTTTAATTATTCTTAATGAAACAACTAAAAAGGTACCCCAATTAGATTGATTTTTTAAAATATTTGGTAGTTTTCTTTTCAAATAGCTTTGAAAATAAAGTTTGGGTCTAATAGGAACATTAGTAAATTAATGACTTATATTTTTAGAAACATGACAATATTTTGAGACATCTCAAAATGAAATAGAGGACAAACAAACTGGGACAGAGGGAGTATGTTTTTTCCTTACAATAAGTGGGGTAGTGAAATCCGAACTTAAGTTTTCATCATTATGAGAATTAAATAATGTTATTAAATTACAAAACTCCTAACAATACTTAGGTAACTTTTAATATTTTCTTTTCTTTTCTTTTCTTTTCTTTTATAGGAAGTGACTTATAATTAGAGTATTTTTTTTTATTAAGGTAGTGTAGGGACTCAATTTGAATTGAGTGATGGGTTTTCAGCCCAATAAGTCCAAACAATAAATTTATAGAGTATGGGTCCAAGAACTAGTACTGTTTTTCAGGAAAGGTTCTACTCATCAAGTAATAAGGGATACTATTGATTCGCTCTTTGAGGAAAACTGTCCTCGACTTTCTTTCAGTTTGTTTTTCTTTCTTTCTTTTTTCCTTTTTTTCCAAAGTCCCCTTCTGTTTTCTTCGTTTTTATGTTATATACTCCGTTTTTCCCTTGTTTCCATCGTACACGTGTAGTTCTTATCCTGGGAGCTCCTTTCTGTCCTATCTAGTACCTACCGGAACTTTCAGCTTAGTGGTCATAAAGCTGCTTAGTTACTATTCTGGTATCACCTCCACATTAATGCGGCCAGAGTGTTAGTTGGGAAGCATTTAATGAGGAGGTGATAGACTTTAAAAGATATTTTCTACCTTCTCCGACGCCTCTTTAATCTATATCCAATTTCCAGTTCAGATACAACCAGGCGGAATCTTTCCGCCAGCACGAAGGTTACCTTCACCTCGGACTTTGGTGTCATCGGACGTGTGTTATACCGCTGTATATAATATCTATTTACTTCTTTCATATCACCCATTTGACGTGAATAAAACTTTTTTAGGCTGTCCTCGGATAACTACGTGTTCTCGGATTGGGCCTTTGGACCCCGAGCCCACTTCTGAGGACCACTACACCTTTTTAGTTAACAGGCCCCACAGGTAGAATCACATTAATGATTATTTATTAAAAGTTGATCATTTAATAGATTTATAAGGTAGAATCTCATATAATAGGTACATATTTAATGTCCTTCACATATATGTAAAGTTCATAAATATAGGGTTCATAAATTTAAGAGGATGAATAAATGATTTTTTAATTTTGTAATTATGAAAGAGAGGATGAATAAATGCTTATTTATTTTGTAATTATGAAAGAGAGAATGAGTAAATGCACAGAGGCATGCATTACATGGAAATTAAAGAGTCTTTCATTTATTGCATGTGTTACATGCAAATAAAAAAGTATTTCATTTATTGCATACGTTACATGCAAATAAAAAAGTATTTCATTATAGGATGCGTTACATGAAAAAAAAAAAAAAAAAAAATTTCTTTTATTTATTATAATGCATGCGTTACATAAAAAAAAAAAAAAAAAAAAACCTCTGTTTTATTTTTTTAATCAAAATTAATAATAAAAAAAAATTTAGTAGTACTATCTTTTTTCTTTTTTTTTTTTTTAATTTATACAAGATAGAAATTCTATTCTAGCCTAATCTAATGGTTCGTTTAGTTGGAGGGGTGAAAAAGTGGAAGGATAGAAAAATGTGGGAGGATAGAAAATATTTTAATTTTTCTCTTTTTTATTTAGTTGAAAAAGTAAAGGGATGAAAAAAGTGAGTTTGTATAAATTTACTTATATACTCTTATTAAAAAATGATGGTCAATTAAAAAAAAAAAGTGACAAACAACCAAAAAAGAAAAAAGAAAAAGCAATCAGCCAATATATTAAAAATAAAAATCATGTCTAGTTAAAAATAAATAAATAAATAAAAAATAACTATCACACCCACAGTCTAGAAAGAAGAAAAAAAAAGAACGTTTAGGAAAAAAAAAGAAATAAAAAAAAAAAAAGAAAAAAAAAAGAAAAAGAACTAGACATGGGTATTTTTGTCCATTAAGCAGCTAAATTTTCTCTCCATTTTGAAGAGAATTTTTTGGTGTGCCTGGGGAGAAAACATTCTAGCCTCGCACACCCTAAATATATATATGTGTAAAATTCCCTCCTGTAGACTTCAACCCCAACACTTACCCCCCACACTCCACTAGTACTTATACTTATGAAATGATCATCATACAAAGAGTGTGTAGTAATTGTGTATATATATATATATATATATAGAGAGAGAGAGAGAGAGAGAGAGAGAGAGAGATAGAGAGTTTCAAATTATGACGTTAACTTCTAATGATAACAAACCAAGACACTAATCAATTTTTTATGTAGGCGATAATTGAACCCCAGATCCTTTATTCAACATTCAGAAACATACAAGTTGAGCTAATTGGAACCCACCTGTGCCATTTAAATATGGTCCAGTTGCAATGTTGTCCATGATTTTCAAAACAAAGTTGTATCTCCCTTAACTATAGGTAATATAAGCACATTACCCCGTTATAATAAATATATTTTTTCAAATTAAACTTTAAAAAAAAAAAAAAAAGATAGAAAGAGAAAAAATAATACGTGTCTAAATCTAAATAGACTTTAGATCATTTGTTAAATTTAAGGAAATCCGAATAGCATGGAGCAAAATACGTATTACTAAAGTTAAGTGAAAATATCACAATATTACTTAGTTTTGTAACTAGGATTTAGGAAGATATTATAATTGCATCGAAGGATGACAAATTTTTTCCCCTTGCCTTGATTTAACTAGTCTTATATTATCCTATGTGAGTTTCTCCAACCCCAAAGAGATGATAGATTTTGTTTACCTAGCCGCCCTGTCCCCAAGTGCTTGTGTGTGTGTATATATATAAATTTAATTTTTATACATATCCTATTATTAATTATCAAAACACTTCTCTCTCTCTCTCTCTCTCTCTCTCTCTCTCTCTCTCTCTCTCTCTGTATATATATATATATATATATTATGGTCACTATATCAAATAGGACAAAATGCCTTTGTCATGTCCTAATCTACTCTTGCTTCATTGCCCTATATAAGTTTTTCTTATTTTGATCAAGAAATTCATTATTCGACCTATCTCTAACAGCCTATTAATAAGAGGAAGGATTAAAAAAATTATTTAATTTTATATAAAAATAAATAAGACAAGAAGTGAACATATTCGTCACAACAAACTATCAAACATCAAAAGTTTTGGCAAACAAGTTGGGTCGAGTTGGTTTAATTGGGTTATGAATTAAATTAGATTCTAGTTTGAAACAAATCGTCCTATATAAGTTGCAAGCAAGTTGGGTCAATTAAGTCATAGGTTAGGTTAATCAGGTTACAGGTTGACTCGTATATTTTTCATATGTATTATAATAATAATAATAATAATTGTATTATTTTTGTTTTCCTTTTAATACAAACAAGAGAACAAATAATAAAAATACTCAAAAATAAAAATTAAATAACACATAAATTTTGAAGTTTACACAATTTATTGTTCACTAATAATATCATCACTATAAAATAAATAAAAAAGATATTAAATATCGTGGACCACAATACTTTCAGGTACAATATATCACCACATGTTAAATGTTGCCATTAGGGAATGTCCAACTTTACATATTATCTTCAAATATATATTTTAAGAAAAGAGTTATAATGTCCCTTATTTAAAAATGAGTTGAGTCGGGTTGAATTTGGGTCAGATTAATGTTTTTAGGTCCAAATTTGCCAGGTCTTCACTAGAGATGTCCGTTTTGGACAGCCCACTCTTCGCTACTAAACCCATACTAGATGATATCATCACCATTTCACTTTCAGTTTTCACCTACCGCCCCTTCCACGTGACACTACTCTAATCCTATCCACGTGACCTTTATGTGTCATCCCACGGGTAACGTTATTCTCTCTCTCTCTCTCTCTCTCTCTCTCTCTCATAGTCAAAGCTCAGGAGCCGTTTGGTTGGCTATAATTTACACGTTCAAAAACAAGCACAACAAAGTCTTCCAGGTAAAAAAAAAAAAACAAATAGATTGAGAAAAACGCTATGAAGGACAACAACCAAGAAACCCCTAAAACCCCAGCTAAGGTAAGATTCAGATTCAAATCTCCAAGATTTGATGTTTTTTCAATACGCCATCTAATCTATATTCATATTTAAGGTATACACAGAATTGAGAAAATAGAAGCAAAGAAATCATCTTTCTTTTTGGTTTTGGATGTTAGGAGTTAGATCTGTTTGACTATTTGGGACTGAGGAAATCTGTTAAATTAGTCACACACTTTTTGGGAAGCTGAAACAGATAAAAAAAGAATGTATTTTTAAAGTATTGGGGTGTTTCAAATTTTTTTTTTGTTGTTTTGTTGTTGTGTTTGATTTGTTTTCTCGGCAACCCAGAAGAGAGTTATTGTCATAGATTAATGGGTATCCCCCCCTCTTCTTTTTTGATAGGCTGATTCTTAGTCTGGAACCCATTACATGCTGTTTTGGGTGGACAGTACTTGTTATCGAACCAAGGCTGAACTCTAATTTATTTGAATCAATGTACCAGATCCTTAACTCTACTCACCCAACAGTAATTAAATAAGCAAGACACACACCATAGTTGTGTTCTGTGGACTTCTAAACTTTGCTAAATTAGAACATTTGAGTGGCTAAAGGAAGTGAAATCAAGTGAGTATATGGATTTTGTTTGTGTATAATTTGCATGAATATTATAAATGCCTTTGGGTCTTTTTGTTTTTTGAATTAATAATAAAGTGTGTAGGTGAAAAAAAAAATTCTGCAGTTTGTGTCTCACAATATAAATCCTATTCTGGATGATCTTTTCATTTAACTAATTGAAACTGGCTGAAGAAGCACTAAAATGGGATTATTCATAATTGGACTTAATCAACAGGCAAAAAGTGAATAAGTGGGCTCCTAAGCATGAGTATAAATTGCATAACGTTTCAGGGTGAATGCCCTTGAATTGCCCAATAACTAGTTCTAGCGGGTGGGGTTAGTTGGCTGTAGGTCTTACTAGCTAGAGGTGAGTCCAAAGGGATTTTCTTTAGAAAAATTCCCTATGTTATTAAAATTAAAATAAAATTAAAAAGAAGAAGTAAAAAAGTGATTTTTTTTTTTTGGGTTCTTTGATGTGTGCTAATCTGCATTTGGATTTTCATGACAGCAACCACGACATAATCATTCAATTGATCTATATGCTGCACAATGTGGCAAATGCTTTAAATGGAGGTTGATTGATACACAAGAAGAGTTTGAAGAAATCAGAAGTAAACTGATTGATGAACCATTTTATTGCGACAGAAAACCTGATGTGTCTTGTGAGAATCCTGCTGATATTGAGTATGATGCCACTCGGACCTGGGTCATTGACAAGCCCAACACCCCAAAGACTCCAGAAGGTTTTAAGAGAACCTTGGTGCTGAGGAAAGATTTCTCTAAATTGGATGCTTACTTCATTACACCCACAGGGAAAAGATTGCGAACCCGTAATGAGATGGCATCGTTTATAAAAGCAAATCCAGAATTCAAAGATGTGTCTCCTTTAGATTTCGATTTTGTTTCCCCAAAGATCATGGAAGACACTATTCCTGATTATGTTGTTAGGAAGGCTTCCTCTAATGGTAATGGTAGTAGTAGAAGCAAAGCACTAAAGGAGAAGTCTGAGTCAAATTATCAGTAAGTGCAGGTCAAGCATTCTGTAGTGCATCCATACTCAAGCCTTGTGTATTTCTGAGATTGCTCTGGTGAGAGGGTGGTGTTGCGATAATTTGGCCTTAAGCTTGTAATTCTTTTGTTCATGCTTTTAATATGATGTAGGGAGAGCAGATAATATTACACATTTAATGTGAATTTCTAGATAGCTATTGCCTTGTAAAATTGAGTTTTTACCCTTTAGTTGCTATGTTAATTTATCATTCATCTTCCGTGCAAGTGTTGGAAAGGTTGGCATGATATAAACGTGCAAAAATGTTCATTTTCCAACCTTAGATGCTACAGAATTGGCATTTCAACTGATCATAGACATGTTACATTTTTTTGTTTTAGTACTCGTAAGCTTCCCACTATATTGTGAACTACAGTCTCAATACTCCAGCTAGGCAGCATCTCCTTTTTCACTGGGGTCACCTAGTAGTGCTGCATCATCTTCCACCAGAACAATTACTCCAGCTCTCATGTTGTGCTAACTTTAAAACCTCTCACAAGTAAGGCATCTGCCACTTCAACCATGTTTGATTGGATTATTCAATTCCATGAAAGCAGTCTTTAGCTTGATGTTCTCTAGTAATGACAGTTAAGTAATCATGCATTTTCCTTATGGCATATATCTACATTTAGCTTAATGTAATTTTTTAGTTAGGGGGACCCAACGCTGCAGTTTGGTAGCTTTTAGTGGCTTGTTACTCGTTGGAATCCAATAGAAGCCTTTGCAACAATGCGTAGGACCTCATAAGTGATAATGGCCGGATTCAAGGATCTAGGAGCCTCTGAGTGGGAGTATACTAAATGACCAAAGAGTTTTACTGCCAAAGCCACTTAGATTTGCTCCAAATCCTAAATTCCATTAATTTCCCAACCATGCCATTCTCTTGAAGGCACCTATGGAAGTTGGAACAAATGTAGCTCTTCTAGTTCTCGTTGACATGGCAATTTTCCTCCTCAGAGACAGGCAACCGCTGCCATTTCTCCACAAAAATCCTGTGTCATGCAACTTGGCATTCCAAATGCCATTGTAATTCCCTGTTACCCAGTATGCTTACATTATAGATTATCACCTTTTCTTTTCTGCTACCCAAACTAGCTTGTTTGGTACATTTGTTGATGACATAGGAATGTGGAGGCTATATGCCCTATAGATTCTGGATCAAACAGTTAACTAGTAAATATTGCCTCAGTTAACTATTAAATATAGCATGGCTCATTCTCTTGTCCATTGGGCTTCCTTTTGTTCAACTTGGGGACTTAAACCCATCTCATCTCTTCATTTTTGAGCCTTTTGTAATAATGTTGATAGACAGGTTCCCCTTTATTATTTGTGCACTCATTTGGGCTTTCTAAATAAAGTTATCATCTTACCTATAAAAACTATTGTCCTATTAAGAGTTTGTTTGGATACTGCTTATTGCTGAAAATTGAAAACTTATTGTTAAAAATACTGTAGCAAAATAATTTTTAAACTATGAATGCCCGTGAGACTCAGTTTTAAATTTACATTTGCATTTTTTCCTACTTGCTAGTCCATAAACAATGTACAAAACCCAAGGAAAAACGCAAAACGCCTGCCCACGTTTGCTACACGCACACTAAGTCTGCTCCATGGAATAGGTGTAAGAGATTCCTACCCTTATCCCACAGCCTCTCATTAGGAATATTAAGATCTTAGCACCGAGCAATCAATACATTCTTTGCATTTGGTTTATAATTTATCCAAGCAAGGGATCCAATTGACCATCACATATTACATAATAAGCTCCACTTCTGATTGTCTATATACTTCTTCAAATCCTTGAGGAATCTCCATCTCCTAGTTGTTGCAACAATTATTAAAAAAATAGATAAAAAAAATAAATAAATAAAATCCTTGAGGCCAAGGTAGGAACATTCCATATCGAAGTCAATTTATAGTCTATCTAATATATATTTTGTGTTGAGCATTTGAATGCAATCATCCACATCAATTTTAAAGGAAATCCTTTGTTCATATAAACTGAGACAAGGTTGCATAGAACCCATATACAGGATAATTTTCTATCCAGACCAAAGGGCAGGAGGCTATTAAAGGATACATTGATTTTAAGAAAACCCACATCTTCCTCTGATGGAATATTACTAAGTTATTTATTCTTCTCAGGTGAGAGATTTGGTTGGAGATTTGAATGTGGATAGCATGTTGTAGGAATTATGTGCCAGAACCTGCTCGTCCATGATTGTGAGAACATTTGTGCATGCATGTGCTGTGTGATGCACATGGCAATGGCATGCATGCACAAATGCGCGCACATACAACCTGAATATTTCTATCAAGTATTTTTCCTTTTCTAATGTGTAAAACCTAACAGTATGGCTCTGCCTTTAAAAAAAAATTGAACCTCCGGGTGTACCTGATTCTGTTGAAAAGAATTTCAGATGCACAGATTTGCTCCCATGTATTCCTGTAACCATAACAGGTCTGGCACAATATACGGGTTGCTAGTAAACTATATTTACAGTAGAGGGTAAAAAAAATCACTCTAAATCAGTCATTGATAATTGAAGCTTGACCAGAAACTTCATGGGTACCTAAAATGGAAATTTACAGAAGATGTTACAATGCCTGTATGATAAACATGTAGAATTCTCTTGCTGGATTCCTTTCAATAGAGACCAGAGGTCTTTTGGATAAATGCTACAGCAACGATCATGATTGGTTGTATTACCTACCAGTCTACCACTATAAATGATGTTAGTATCTTCTTCTGCTATACCTGGGTGTTAGTCTAACCTAATGTCAGCATTAAATCCTGTGAAGTTGTTGGCAACTAAAGGCAGCCTTTGATGTTGGGTTTTTAGTCAATTTTGGTGTACTCAAGCAGCATGTGTGGTGACCTATAAATCTTCACCAGCGTCCAGTAGAGAACCTCTTCTACTCCAAGCTCACCTTCTGCTCTTGCAGCATATATATCCTCACAGATGGCTATCAACCTAAAGTACACCAGAAGAAATAAATAATACGCTTAATAAGAAACAGTCCAAATATAATTTTCCCATCTCTGCCTAAGGGAACACAATCTTATGATCCAAGTTTCTTATAACAGGCATCATTATGTGGAGAATGACCAAAAAAAAAAAAAAGCTGCTTTACCTATCGCAGGAAGGAAGGTTCTCATAAGGGATTCTCATTCTTAAGTCAGAACATTGCAGCCTGATAAAACGGCCAACTGCAAGAACAAAGGTTATGTACAGCCCCCATATGCTGAACTTGCTGAGAGTGTCACCAATGATACCTTCTGAAGAAGTATTGGAGTATTAAAAATATCTCAATAAAAGAAAAAAGAATTTATAAAAAAGAAAAAGGAAAAAAAAAACCCACAAGCAGGTACAGCATATGAATCGATAGAGAACTTTTTCTTACTAAAATATCATCTATATATAAAAATTCTTTAAAACTTACGAGGAGGTACTTCCTCAGATATTATGATTGCCATGGGTCCAGTCAAACCTCCACATCCAGTGACTCCTGAGGAATTGACATCATTGAAGGACCACCACTCATAATTTGCACGATTTATAATAAGATCCGCATTGACAGAAATTTCCTGTAAGATAGTTGTATTTTAGTGCTCTTCATAATAAAATAACAATATATGTGATAAATACATATGTGATAAATATAATGGATACTATAGACACTGTTATAGCATCACATGACACCAAGTACCATTTAGTGCACACACATACAGAGAAAGAGAGAGAAACTAGGAATGAAGAAAAGAACCTAGTTAAGGTGTAGCATACCTCTAGTTCCAGAGGTCTGACATCACCAGAACCAGTAACACGGAAGTATCTCGGATAGACATTGTAGATCCTAAAGCTGTTCATAGAGCCATTTAAAACTTTTTGAACATCTGATCGCATTGGAAGATCCACAGGATCGATAGTTCTTTCATATTTCACAACTTCCTTTCCTTTTGGTCTGTCTCGGGTAAGTACCCAAGTAAAAATAATATCCATGTCCGTATCCCAGTCAAGGGACTGAATGAATCTTGTCTGAACGACACTGGGGACAAGCCACAAAATACTGGCATCAGCTTGGCAGCATATCAACTGGATATCATTCTCATTATATGTGTCCCAAAAACTTTGGGGATCAAGATCAATATCATCATTGAACTTATCCCATGGGATCTTTTCACAGAGAGTGGTTTGATACAAGGTCAATCTTCCACTCACTGTTTTAATATCAATCTGAACACTAGCATCTTTAACAGGGTTGGCAATGTTTGTTGGGTTACCACTGCTATACATCTGTAAAGAGAAAACAAGTCAATGCACAATTAAAATACATTGGTGGTGAAGAAAGGATCATGCTTACTGCTTATGGAAGTTGTTCAAGACAATGCAACAAATCTAGAGAGAAAACTTCCTTCTAATCCAATAGAGTCTGTGAGATGATTGTGTCTGCCCTAACTTGATCTAAATGGACAGGTAAAGGAATCCAATAAACAGATGTACTCTGATCTTGAAGGAACTGAATGAGTTTTCAATATATCTAAGGATCTGCATCGCTGCAGTTAGACAGGCAAATTGAGAATCTAGTTTCCAGCAATGGGAGAATCAGTAGATATGATGGAATTGTTTATGCACTTTCAGAATTTTCTTTGCTGTTTAAGCCGCTATCTAAAGCTACCCTTATCTTTTACTTACTGATTAAGGTTCCTCCTCTTTGTAAAGTCTACATTCTACAGGAATTCCCCCCACCCCTCTCCCCCAAAAAGGGAAATTATTCAGACTAACGTAAGTGGTACAGCCTTCTAAAATGAATGCTATTGGATTTTCTGAAAGAAAAAAAATGCTTATCAAGGGTACTTTATCAGAAGATGGCACTCCTTTGGCATGCCCCCATACACATTCTATTTGAATAAATCAAATAATTTGAAGTACACAGCAGACATGCATCTATTCAAGCAAGATCCTTTTTGTTTTAGTTTTGATTGTTTCAGTAGGTTGGATACAGAATGTAATTGTAGAAATCAAAAGCAACATAAAAATCTCTTTAAAAGAATATCCAGAATATTGTGGCCATATTTTAAAATCAAGGGCTATAATTAGAGTAGGGGAATACATAATAGTCACAAACAGAGACATAAAAGATAATAATTTTCCATTTTATCTGATTTTAGTCATGTAAAACAATTCAAACATATTTGGTGGTGCTCCTCATAGGTTCCACCTATCTAATATATCCAGAAGTACAGACCTAAAGGCAAAATGTGGCTGATATCTGATATGTTATTCAGCTCCATCAAGATCTTAAGGAAAACCTAATCAGCAATTGTAAAAAATCAAACCCATTAATAGAATAAAGAATCATATGATTATGATTAGTATTTTCAAGCATATTAACCTTCAAGGTGCTAAAAACCTTTATTATCATGAAACATTAACTTGCCAGATGAGTTTCTTAAATACATCAGTATCTTCTAAAGGGATTCATCCTAAAGTGCACATGCACTTCCTTTGATTAATCTCAATATTTTAAGTATTCCAAAGAGAGACCATCAACCGCATTATAAAAGCTGTTAGTATTTTGGTTCCTAAATGTTATCAATATTCCAAACAGCAGCTTAGAATACATTTAGTATTATTCAACCAGTAGTTTCTGCCTTTATAGTTGCTTACCAGCATAGGAGCCCAGATAACGCAGATTAATATAAAGAACAAACATATCCCATTGCAACATTTGGTCATTTTTGTTTGCCTTTCTCCTTGTTTGTGTTTAGCTCTATTCAAGACTGCATCACATTTGACAAGGAACAAGCTTGCATGTATGTCCTCCAACTAATAAGAAAACCTTCTATCAGTTTCAAATATAAGCATCTCAAATTATCCAATCAAACTGTATTACTAACAGCATTATACCCAAAAAGCAGTCAATTGTCTATTAGAAGATAAAATAATTATATAACTACAGAGTAATCATTAACTCAACCTTAATGTCTTATCGTGCACCATAGTCAGGAAAATACAATCTTCTCAAATTTGAAATTACATATAATGATGAAACAGTATGCAGATTTATACAATCTCCTCAAACAGGATAACTTGATTTCGTGGTTCCAATCATACAATAGATATCAATGAATTTATGAACTCCACATTTCTTCCCCTATTTTTATTTTGGTTTCCTCTCTACAAAGATGATAATGATGTTGATAGACAATGATGATAATGATAATTGTTAAATTACCAGTTGTCCCAAAAGCTTAAGTTGTTAGGAAATAGAGAATTTTATCATTTAACCATAATTCTAAACACTCTCCCTCGCGTGTGAGCCTAAACTACCCCTTAATAAGTGGGGTCCAACATATGAGATTTTCAACATTTTAAATGGGAGGTAGAGTGGAGACAATGATCAAACTCAGGATCTTCTACTATGATACCATGTTAATTGGCAAAACATGTGTAGAGTTAAATGATGGTCCTATATTTTTCCAGATGGTTCTCCTAGGGTTTCTAAGGCTTTGATGCCTGGGTCAAATTTAACAATAAAAAAAGACTAATCATAATGATTATACTGAGGATAAAGAATGGTAGTATGGTTACAGAGGTTAGAGTCACTAAAGCATGCTGACGATAAGTATTTCAAAAACTCACCTTGAGCCAGTCATACATGGTCAAAGATGTTGCTGTGCATGACCAGTCAAGTACACATCGCAATTCATACAGAAAGGGTAGAGCACGATAAAGTCTATAGCCCAAGTACTTAGTTCGTGAAACTTCACTGGTCAAGAACTGCCGATACAATGTGCTTTGATGAGGAATCCCATATCGAATTTGTATAGCCTGCAGAGCTAAAGAAATAGCTTTGGCAAGATATATAGCACGGAGTGCTAACCCTCCAGCATGCTGTTGTGAAGTGTCCATGTGCCAAGCATACTCTGTAACTGAATACGTGAAGAGGATGAGGTTGAAAAGGTAGAAAATAACTTTTCCCGTTGCAAATGAACAGAGGTAAATTATGCGATCAAGCACAATCAAGAAAAAGATAATCTGCATGGAATAAGCATTCAACCCAGTTAGGGAGTCCCAGCCATATTAACCCAAACAAAATGCAAAGATCTAACTGTCCATCTAACATACATCTCCAAAGTAAACCAAGTAGTAAGGGGTCCTAAATTTATTTACAAGTAAAAAATTAATTTCAGAGAAAAGAATAAAAATAAAAAGTGTATTGCCTGTGGATGGTACATGTAAAAAATAAAAATAAAAAAGAAGAAGAAGAAAAAAGACAGATCCCCAAATTATTTTTAAAACCATATGAAAAATAGATTATTTGTTACCTTCATAAAATCACAAATAAAGGATATTTAAATGAAGTTGGGAATCTGACAAAGTTTAAGACAAGAATTTTCCAGTTGAGAAACTTTGAAACTAATTTTTATATGGTTTCCATGCTAGTTTACCGATCTCAGATTCATGAAATGAGTCTAAGTCATATGGACAACAGTTGACTCATAGAAAAAATTTGTAACTCTCAAGTCTTCTTCAAAAGCTTCATTTACAATAATTAAAGCATGGTTCAAAACAACAAAGAAAACACTATCAATAGACTTACCATTAAGATAAACACATATTCTTTTGGAAACTGATCTTCAAGCTGATACACATCAAGAAATTCGCTATTATTTTTTATGATTGATTGGTAAAAAATGGCGACTAGAAAAAATACACTCAAATCTGCACCAAATATGTAGGCATATAGATCAACTTCTCTTTTGCCTCCCCCAATTACAGAGAGTATGGGGTAAGGGAATCCGATTTCTTCAACAAACCCAGCATGCTGTGCTTTAAGAATTTCCTTTGCTACATCAGTTGCTGGAGTCAGCGACTCGTACCATTCTGCTGAAGCACACTCTTTCAAAGGGGATGCATATACCACCTCAAAAACAACCAATGACACATTTGAGTTTTCCTGACTTCTTGCGATGCTTTGAACATGAACTCTACTGGCAAAAGGGCAGAGATTAGGGTTTTCTTCTTTGCATCTTTCATTATGGACAGTTCTTAGCAATTGATTTATTCCAGACTCAATTCTCTCTGGTTGAATCCCATCCTCTGGCCAAGATTGGACATCCATAGACACCTGGACAAAGTAAGGAGGAGACTCTGCTCCCTGAGTCAATGATTTCCAGTACCTAAAGAAGCTTCTGATTATCAATTTTGCCATATTTGTCACTAGCTGTAGCAGCCTCCATGTGCTCTCACTCCAGCTATAATTTACAGAAACTTCATTTCTATAGAGAGCACTCTTCTTACTGAAATTGAAGTCTGTTGAAGACATCCATTCACCATCTTTTGCAGTTATAGAGCTCTGTATAAGTGTAAATAAGTAGACAAGAAAAAGCGGTAAAGAGCTGACAACAAAGGATGACACATTTCTATGTGCAGGGAATCCCAACTCACGAAGTAGGCCAGAATCAAAACTTAACCCACAGTGCTGAATGAGAATTTGGTACAGATACTGAAGCAATATATAAACTTCTGTGTAGATCAGCATGATAACCCAGAAGATGTAACTTGGGCTGGTTTTTACACATAGAGCAAACAGAAATAGAGCTGCAAGATATACCATAGAAAGCAAACTAAAGTTCCATAGAAAGACAAGAACAAAGCAACAATAACACACAACATCATAGTTGGATTGCATTTGGGACCATATGTGACAGAAAAGCATTCCTAACTGCAGACTTGCCGCATCAGAACTCTGATCAGACTGCAAAGAAGAAGAGCGCTCCACATACAAGTACTCTGTTTTTTGGCTCTCCATCTCATCATACATCCCATCCTCAGCAAACAAGTTCTCTTTCACATTGGTGTCTTCTTGTCCTATGTTCAAATAGTTCACAAGATTGTTGACTGCCTGATTGCCAATAGACTGTACTTGGGAAACACCATCACCTATCATCTGCACTGCGGATATCAATGGGTTTTCCTTTGCCTGGCCTTTGACTTTTTCTTTTTTGTCTAAATCAGAAAATGCACTATCCAAAACGTCTGATTCGACTTCAGTGATCTCACAATGAGGAGATCCCACCAAACGCTTGTTAAACTCTGCTACTGATGGACTTTCTGCATTCATACTACCAGGAGAGTCATGCAATTCAGATGAGGATACCAAATCCTCTCTGATGATCTGTTCTTGTGTCTTGTATTTTATTTCTGCTTTATCAGAAGTTCCAGCATCATTATTTGAAGTAATAGAAGTACTTCTCCTCCTCATTAGGCCTTCACTAAGAGGAGAAGTTCCATCAATATTGGCAGTTGAGTTCAAGCTGTGAAGCTGGATTTGCAAGTTAAGCATCTCAGACTTCATCTTCTCCACTTGCAAGTTACGCTGGCGTTTCTTCTCCTCAGATTCCCGAATATGCTGTAACTGTGCAGTTTTCCATGCAGCTTTCTTCTCTTGCTCACGCACAATGGCACCAATTTGCTCTGCTTCAAGATATCGAAACACATAATCAAACTCTTGGGAGGAGAACATATATGACTGAAGTGAAACCAACATAAATATGATAATCTCAACTAGCGCAGATCTCTCAGTAATCCGGAATCCATAGTCATATTTATAAAATCCAATCATTCCATATATGTAATCCATTGTCTCACACTTCCCAGCACTAAACTCCCCCACAAAAGGAGATTGATAGGCAAGAGAGAGAACAATAAGAGCAAAGTTGTACATGCGCAAGAACTTGAATATCTTATTCTTTTTCTTTAGTATTTGAAGTCTCATTCGAAAGAATACCAGAGCAAAAGCTAGATAACCAAGGTGTAGAATGTCATACTCCAGCGTTCCAGTAATCAAAATCAATGCAAGCACAAGGTCCAATAGATGGCAATAGCAGTAAAGCCTCAAGTAGTCAAGAATTGTCCACATGCTTTTAGTTTCAAAAGATAGATCTCTCCAAACAAATGTGTTTTTACGCTGCGACATCATCTGGCGATATGTCGATGACCCTGAGAAACTGGACAGGTGATCAGCACGAAGTTTGAAACAAGCAAGCATGAAGACCAGAAAATAGCTGGTAAGTGTTCGAGGATCATCAACAATAAGACCTGCAGAAAATGTGGTAGACAATTTTAACAGGCTAAGAGAAATGGCTTAAAGTGCGTAGAGCTCAAGACACGAAAATTGAAAATAAACAAAATTAATATCATAAAAGATCATTAAAAAATATTTGGAATGGCTTGGGACTTGGTCCTGAGCATTGGACTATGTTGGCAGAACCAAAAAATAATTGCAATTTGATTGTAAAAAAGCCTCTAAAAGTTCTTTAAAATCCGTATTAAACATCTATAATAAGCTTCTTGTAGACAGAACAAAGAGAAAAAAGTAAAAACACTTTTACAGATTGTAAGAATAAAAGTTAGCCAAGTAGCTTTAGCATCTGAACATTTAGGCCTTGTCAGAAGAGAAATTTATTCACTATACCAACATATTTCACCAATAGAAAACACATAAGTAAACAAGTAATTATAACAGCCAAGCAGCAATTATAACAGGGCCAAAAAGTAATACCCAACCAACAGTTCTTGCAATACTGGAAATAAAGGGTTGAGCTTCTCCAGCAATCATGGCATTGTATATTAGTCTCACTTGGAATATTTTGATTCAAAGACCATGTACTCTTCCAGATGGCGAAATATTCAAGAATAAGAATAGAAGCAAACAAGAAGATTAACAGGGGCCACAATTTACGTAAAATGCGTCGATTCAGAAGAACACAAGCAGCAAGCAATGCAATATATAACATAGATATTGCATTCAACAAAGCAAAGCTAGCAAGCAGCAAGGCAATCATGTTTATCTCAAGACCAAAGAGAGTAAACAAATTCTCCATCCAAAATTTCAAATATATTTTCAAGAGTCTCTTCTGTGTTTCAAATCTCTCCTTTCTCAAGGCAAGTATCCGTTTCTTGTTCCACTTATGACTCTCCTTGGTGCTTCCCCAGATATACCCAAATGAATATTTTCTAGTGCTGCCACCATCAGAGATGTCTGGTTTAGAAGATGCAGGATTAGATGATTGAGACAAACCAGAGGAGAAAAATGGCCATGAATTGCTTGTCACCCCCTCTTGTTTTACAGAAAGTGCACCAGAATCTGATAACGGCTTAATATCTTCATTAGAAATGGAAACATCAACTGAGTCATCCTCTTCTGAAACAAACAAAGGACAAGGCTCTTCCCACTTTCCTCTGTTTACAATAGTACTTGGCATCTTCTCCAACCAACGAAAGACATTGTATTGAAGAGTACATGCAGCAATCACCAGCACTTTTCCCCTCAAGCCTGATTCTAGACCCCAAAAGCCTGGCTTAAAGACAGAGAATCCCAAAAAAAGGGACAAATCAGAGTGTTTCTGTCCAGGAAACATCCCAGCCTGTTCACCCCACATCTGAAAAAGATACTCAGCTGTAACTAAAAATCCAGTGTAAACTAAGAATGATTTGGATGGGACCCGGGAATCTTTAGGTAAAGTTGAACAGATGACAAGGCCAACTAGATACACAAAACCAAATGCACTAATTGGAGATAAAGAAGCATAAAACAAAGCAATAAACAAGATCTTCTGGCTGTGCCAAATAAGAAACCTTTGGAGAAACCCAAGTACTCCACATTCCATTGGATCTGAATCATCTGAATTGTTTTTCTTGCTCTGCCTCCTCTCATAGCTATAAAGTTGCATCACAATCAAGACTGCCAAAGATTCCCAAACATTTTCCAAGGATGAAGCTTCTGAGTTGTAGCCCAAATAAAAATTGAGATCTATCAAACTGGACAGCCACATCTCAAAGCTGGAGAAACTGCTCAAGCTATATAGAAATATAAATACCATGATAGAGTATGCTTTTAATGGAAACCATAGACGTCTTTTTGTCCTCTCAACCAGTTGTCTTCCGATTATCCAAACAAGGAGGAATAATATGTACCCAAGTGAAATATGATTGGGTCTCACCAGGTAAACTGTGAGGAGAATTGTTATGAAAGCAATGTAGGTTCCTAATGATCTATATATAGATAGAAACTTCTGTCCAATTGCACTGAGGAATGATGCTATCCTTCTCTCTGAAAAAGATAAAAAATATAAGTACATGGCACTTTTTTTCCCCTTTGCAAAATTAACAGAGTATATATCACTGAAAAGTGAAAAGTGATACACGAGTAGCAGTAACAGTAACTGCACTGGCAATACAATTAATAATTTCCTAAGACCCGACTGTCACATACAATGGATTTAGATACTCCTATTTAAAAATCATAGTTTTTCTATCATATCGTCCAAGAATTGAACATGCCATCTCATAAGGGTTGTTGACACACTGAGAGTTGTCCCTAAAATAATCACAAACAATTACAGATCACATTTTAATTCATAAACCCTAAACAAATGGTTGGGTAAAGCTTATTGGCTCTGATTCTGGTTCATCCAACTTTTATCTGGATCATTCACCATAATCAATTGATGTGTCAAAAAAGAACACAACTCCACAAAAATATTGATATTAATGAGGAAATTGTAAGGGAGGGTCTTCTGAACATGCATGATTATCAAATTTTATACATAAAATAAAACTCTCAGAAGTAAAAAGTCAGTATTTAAATTAACATTTGGAACTACTTTGGAAAACTAAACAAAATTTCAAACTAATCCTGATATTCTTAGAGACCACAGCCAAAAAGTCATTCCAAAATAGACTAAGCCAAGGATAAAATTATACCATAGGAAGGATTATCATGACTGTATTTGGTGGTTGAGGAGGCATACACTGACAACAAAACTGATTTGTTCAGACCAGCTTTCAAGATGCTAAATCCAACAGGTAGGCTAGGGGTGTGCTGCACAATTGCTGAGAATGAAAATAGCATCTCAAAACCATGATTATGAATTGCACAGAAGCAAGCAAGCAAAGCTACTTCCAGAAAATCCCAGGAGCTATCATATTCAAGGAGACCTGCATCAAATTCACATAAATGATTAATAACTTATCTTTTGGGTTCAGACAATGAAATTTGACTGATATTACCATGAAGAAATCTCTAACACACAAAATAATTGACCACAACCATGTCCACTTGATTCATAACAACTCTAACTAGTTAAAGTAGATGCTTACCTAACTGTGTTAGGATTTCCATACTTAAAGAGCCTTCTTGCTCCAGAAAATTAGAAATCAAATCAATCTGAAGAATGTATAACAATGCAAAGTGAGCCTCACATAAGAGAATCATAGACTCGCGTGTCTTTCTGCTGATCTTGTGGCTCAAAAGATATATCAAGAAGAATATCACTGAAGCAAAAGTAAGAACATAACAAATATCAGCAAACTGCCATGAATTCATATCACATCAATCCATTTCTAAGCATTATAAAATTGACCAAAAAAAAAAGGCATTATGGTATAAATCAATTTTATGAATAAGATAATAAAATATATTACTTTTTAAGAGGACAGCATTAATAATGAGTTGAGAAAGCATACTGTACACAGCATGGAAGAAACCAGGTTTCATGGCAATAAGGAATATCAGTGCCAGCGTTATAGCCCGAGAGCTTTTGCGTAGTCCCCATGCAATTGTAGCAACAATCAATACCTTAGTCTCTTCTTCCACTATGATTAAAAAAATAGGAAGACAAAATCAAATAGATGGAACTGATGTATATAACCCAATTACAGTTTATCAGCAAAGCAAATCTAAGAGCAGAACTGGATTAAGAATACAGAACAAAAATCCCAGAAGAAAAAGGATGTCACAATATCAAATTTGTAAAACTGAAATACCTCTTTACAAATAATTCAGGAAACAATGAGAAATCAAGTGATAAAGCAAGGAAACAGTTATCATCAGAATGACAAAAACATCATGTAAAACACCTTCTCCACAGTTCCATCTAATCTTTAAAAAGCTAACATGGGAAAGGTACTTGTAAAGTTTTGTCACATATAAGCACTATAATTGACTTTTAATATTAACAATCCTACATATATAAAGGGGCCCAATAATTGTAGGAGATATACTCTTGTAAATCTATATGAGAAAAATGTGATATAAAAAGTTTTGCACCAACAACCATTGTTTACAAGTGTCATGATGCTCCGGGAGAGAGGGAGTAAAGATTAAAAAATATGGGTGCAAATCTGGTCTTGCAGATCCCGTAAAACACAACTCAACAAAATTGTCACCATAATTAACTCAACAAGATGACAGACCTGCAAAGAGATACAGCACATCATGTGGAACAACATCATGTACAATGTGAGATACCAAAGACTTCACCCACAAAGACTGATATGGTTCAAGTTGATATCTGTGAAAGGGCAAGGCAGACCCAAACAGGTATGTGTCGAGAAGGTCTACAAAACCTCAATGGACCAGCAATGAATATAATATGGCCTTAGAGACAGAAGATGGAAAAACAAGATTTGTGCATCCAATCCCAAATATTGGGAAAAGATTTGTAGAGTTAACGAAGCCAACAAACATATATCAATCCTTTCCCATGAATTTAATTCAACACAAGAAGTGGATTATTAATTATTTAGTCAGTTATCAAAAAAAAAAAATTATTCAGTTAACTGGTGTCACAGTATTGTGTGTGTGAATATATATATATATATATATATAGGAAACATGCGTACACTTCAAACCAGAGAAACACATGCTAGACTACAAACTTCCACAAAATTCAGAGAAACACATGCTACACTACAAACTCCAGACAATATGTATTTAATCACCTTCCACTGTAGAGTTTTGATTTGAAGGTTGCCCATGCTCATCAGACAAGCAGAGGAAAACAGAGTTGTTCACAAGATTACCCAGAGCAACTAGAATTCCAAGACAAAACTGTGCAAGCAGAAAGAATCCAGGTATGGGATAATGCCACAACCCTACCATCTCCCAAATTTCCATGTCCTGTATATGAATTAAAGAAATAAATTAAAACCATTGACCCTATCATAGGATAATCCATAGAAAAATTTAATCACAGAAGAGAGGACTACCTTTCCAAGTTTCCAATTCAAGAAAGAAAATGCTACATTGAAAATGTATGTGCTAACAGCCCACAAGAGAATGAAGACAAGAAGCAGCCCATTCAACCGGTGCAAACGGAATAAGGAAGGGAAGGCATATCCAACGTAGCCAACATATGCAAGTAATCCAAATGCACATAAACTTGCAAAATGAAAACTCCAAAAAGACAGTGCAAACAAGGAAACCTGTCAAAATTCCCACCAGAGTTTTTATAAACGATTTGACATAACTAGATTCAAAATTCTTGTAGAAATTAAAATATCAAGCACAGTTGCACAAACATCAAAAGAGAAAATTAAAGTAGACTATATACCTTATAGTATGAGCATATTCAAGGAAGGAAATTTATACAATTTTTTTCTTATAAATTATAAATGATTGCATTAAACCAAAAAAGAATTACATAAAAGAAACCAACAGAGTATACTGTTCGTATAATGAATTATCTACGTCGAGACTTAAAATCTTAGTTTGCCAGAT
The DNA here is from genome assembly GCF_002906115.3 of Quercus suber. NCBI lineage: Eukaryota > Viridiplantae > Streptophyta > Magnoliopsida > Fagales > Fagaceae > Quercus > Quercus suber. The sequence continues at coordinate 283,791 of NW_027069842.1, forward strand.
CTTTGTTTTATTGGCTGTCTTTGGATGCAAGTAGACGTCAAACAATGTTGTGATTTTATTGACTCATTACATTTGTAACTTGATCTAAAAATCCTTTTGGGTATACGAACAGTATACTCTGTTGGTTTCTTTTATGTAATTCTTTTTTGGTTTAATGCAATCATTTATAATTTATAAGAAAAAAATTGTATAAATTTCCTTCCTTGAATATGCTCATACTATAAGGTATATAGTCTACTTTAATTTTCTCTTTTGATGTTTGTGCAACTGTGCTTGATATTTTAATTTCTACAAGAATTTTGAATCTAGTTATGTCAAATCGTTTATAAAAACTCTGGTGGGAATTTTGACAGGTTTCCTTGTTTGCACTGTCTTTTTGGAGTTTTCATTTTGCAAGTTTATGTGCATTTGGATTACTTGCATATGTTGGCTACGTTGGATATGCCTTCCCTTCCTTATTCCGTTTGCACCGGTTGAATGGGCTGCTTCTTGTCTTCATTCTCTTGTGGGCTGTTAGCACATACATTTTCAATGTAGCATTTTCTTTCTTGAATTGGAAACTTGGAAAGGTAGTCCTCTCTTCTGTGATTAAATTTTTCTATGGATTATCCTATGATAGGGTCAATGGTTTTAATTTATTTCTTTAATTCATATACAGGACATGGAAATTTGGGAGATGGTAGGGTTGTGGCATTATCCCATACCTGGATTCTTTCTGCTTGCACAGTTTTGTCTTGGAATTCTAGTTGCTCTGGGTAATCTTGTGAACAACTCTGTTTTCCTCTGCTTGTCTGATGAGCATGGGCAACCTTCAAATCAAAACTCTACAGTGGAAGGTGATTAAATACATATTGTCTGGAGTTTGTAGTGTAGCATGTGTTTCTCTGAATTTTGTGGAAGTTTGTAGTCTAGCATGTGTTTCTCTGGTTTGAAGTGTACGCATGTTTCCTATATATATATATATATATATATTCACACACACAATACTGTGACACCAGTTAACTGAATAATTTTTTTTTTTTGATAACTGACTAAATAATTAATAATCCACTTCTTGTGTTGAATTAAATTCATGGGAAAGGATTGATATATGTTTGTTGGCTTCGTTAACTCTACAAATCTTTTCCCAATATTTGGGATTGGATGCACAAATCTTGTTTTTCCATCTTCTGTCTCTAAGGCCATATTATATTCATTGCTGGTCCATTGAGGTTTTGTAGACCTTCTCGACACATACCTGTTTGGGTCTGCCTTGCCCTTTCACAGATATCAACTTGAACCATATCAGTCTTTGTGGGTGAAGTCTTTGGTATCTCACATTGTACATGATGTTGTTCCACATGATGTGCTGTATCTCTTTGCAGGTCTGTCATCTTGTTGAGTTAATTATGGTGACAATTTTGTTGAGTTGTGTTTTACGGGATCTGCAAGACCAGATTTGCACCCATATTTTTTAATCTTTACTCCCTCTCTCCCGGAGCATCATGACACTTGTAAACAATGGTTGTTGGTGCAAAACTTTTTATATCACATTTTTCTCATATAGATTTACAAGAGTATATCTCCTACAATTATTGGGCCCCTTTATATNTTATTGTCAGGTTTTTTCAACCTTTGGTAAAATGCATAATTGGCCTTAGGGGTCAAACACTATATTGATCAATATTAGACCTGTAGAGCTCATGAAAAATAGATTCCAACATTTAATGAGTAAAAATACTTAAATGTCTCGTTATGCACCAGGAAGGCTAAATCACTAAAGCGAATTTGAGCAGATTTAACATAAAATTGATAAAGCTAACTAACATTCCTTGAATTATCCATGCAGAAGAATGGAATTTTATCAGCATTAAGGGAAAGGGAAAGGAGGTGATCAACTCATGAACTTTTTTTGTAATTTCTCATCAAAGATACTCTTGTATCCCTCAGGGTTCTGGGCAAGCAAAATTTCTTCCCCATGCATCCAAAAATTGTATCAGAGATGGAATAGCCAATAAGTTACTCAAGTGTTAATAGTAGGCTTCATCCAATCTCCTCTTCGGAGACAGTGCAAGAACAGCCCTCAGAAATGTCAAAAAAAAGGGATAACCAAACTAATGCCAGAAATCCAGTTGTTATATGTGCAAGTGTAACAGTGAATTGGTTGACCATCTATTTCTTCACTGTCCAGTTGCTACGGATTTGTGGTCTATGGTTTTGGGTTTATTTGGAGTAAGATGGGTTACACCACAGTCTGTTGTGGGGCTCCTAGCTTGCTGGCAAGGCAGACTTGGTCGTCATAGAAATGGTCATATATAGTTAATTGTTCCCCATTGCTTAACGTGGTGTCTTTGGAGGGAAAGAAATAGAAGGTGTTTTGAAGATAATGAGAGATCCATACCAGAACTCAAGCTTTTTTTTCTTTAGAACTGTATTAGGTTGGTTGGCTACTTTGCGAAACCAATCATTCTCTTCCTTTCTTGATTTTCTTGATTCTTGTAATTTTTGTCGACCCCCTGTACACTCTTTGTGTGCTAGGGTGACCCTTTTTTTGATATCAATAAAACTTATTACTTATCAAGAAAAATGCCAGAAATCCAGTCAAACACATTAGATTTTATGTAAAGTAATTAGATAGTTGTAATCTTGTAATTAAAAATAACAATGACTATCTTGTGAGCATAGAACATAATATAATTGAGAGGGGAGGCTTGTTGTTAAACAGACATAAACTTTCCAAGTTTATTACCTGGATTCACGAATAAAAAATGAATGCTTTGAGGGAAGAAGTTGCTCTGTCAAGTTACTTTCTCCCATGGACATAATATAATCCATTTCCTCCAGATCACATTTAATACAAGATAGCTGCATCAGAGAAAAGAAATGGTTGAAAAAGAATCAAACATAATACAATGCAAAAGGCAACAACCAGGAGAAAAATGGCAAAGTAAATGAAAAAGGATAAAGAAAACAACATCAACAAAAATATATGGACAAAAGGTAATATAACTATATGTTAGTAAGCATTTTATTGAAAATTGGATAGGACTTGTTTGGGTGGCTACACGTAAGTTGGAACTGAACCATGTTCTTGCAAAGAAAACATTTGGATGGCCAATCTCCAGATTCCACATCATTCAGAATGACATGCAATATCACGTCAAAATTTCCACCGTAAGGAGGTGTTATTGTGAAATTGCATCCATCTTCTAAAGTAGATACATTATTGAGGGCGCCTCACTCATCTACATGACGGCTCTCTTTTTTTTTTTTTTTTTGATAGGTAAGAAAAAATATTATTAAAGGACTACTTTATGCAAAACAGCCAATCATAACAAAAAAATAAAAAACTAAAACGCAAAAAACTATATACAAAAGAGAAGTGAATCTACAAACGTCAAAAGAGATTCACTAGATGTGAGTCCCCAAAACCAAGACCAATCAAATAAGGAACCAACAAAGAATGCAGACAGGTGATTATCTGAACTCTCCACATCCTCAAAAGTACAATTATTTCGCTCCCTCCAAAAACACCACATCAAGCCTAACAGGATCAAATTCCATATGTTGGACAAGTGTTTCCCCCAACCAATTCTTCCATCCAAAAAGCAGATCTATCTCCTTTTATTCTACTCATTCAACAAAACTCCTAAGCACATCACCCACAGGCATATGCCTAAATATGCAGGCTCCATGGACAGTAATTCAGCTCTAAATTTGATGTGACACACTACTCACTCTTTAACATCATCTCTCTTTATCCTTTTACTGTCATTGTCTAGTTTAATTTTAATAGCAGAGCTGACCATATGCAAGTACATCTTGACTTCAACTATTCACAAAGTATGCTCCAACATTCCAATGGGTTCATGTCTTTTTTTTTTTTTTTTTTTGGGAATGTTGGGGCACACTTTGTCCCCAAACCTTTAATTTTGTCAAAAGAATTACACACGGAAAACTCATGATTAGTTATAATAGGTTGCCACATGATAACTTGGAGAGAAAATTTGAGATTTATTCATGATTTCCCTGATTGAGAGTTTGAATGGGTGGATTACCTAATATATTTATTATACTCTAATCTTACTTTACCTGGAGATATTGATAAATTCAATATGATACACTAGTCCACTCTAGTCTAACTTCAACTCTCTTTATTGTCTAATTTACTTTTAATAGCAGAGCTGACCATCTGCAAGTATATCTTGACTTCAACTATTCTAAGTGTGCCCCAACATGCCAATGGGTCATGCCTTGTTGTTAATACTTCAAAAGAATTGAAGATAGAGTAAACCTCATGATTAGTAGAAATAGGTTGCCACATGACAACCTGGAGACTAAATTTGAGATTTATTTGAAATTTCCATGAATGAGAGTTGGAATGTGTGGATTACCTAATGGATTCATTATACTCTAATTTAAATTTTGCTAGAGATATTGACTAGTGAAAAATATATGATCTCTTTTATAAAATAGGTATCCAGTGATAATCTACATCCAGGAAGAAACTAATGCCACAAGAAGGAGAGATTAAAATATAATTGACTCGTAGAACCTCAATTGCAGAGAAGATGTTAGTAAGTAATTCTACAAGTATTGTGATGCTAACTTTAAACAGAGTTGGCTACCAGATAGTTGTAAAACAGAGCATACCATGATGTAGAAAAGTATAAGGGAAAGGCAAGAACATATTTCAGGCCACTCAGAATTTGCAGATACTTTAAACAGACCAATGAAATCAGCTATCCGTTGAAACATATTTGGGAACACAATAGGGAGCTGATACACATACAGCAGGGCAATGTTGAAGCCAGCATACAGCTGAAGAGGACTCCACCACCTTCAAGACCATATGTAAAACTATTAGGGAGAAATTGGACAAAAAACTGACCAAGAGAGAAAGAGCAACACTATTAGCCAGTGAACATTAATTTTTTTTTTTTTTTATGCTCCAACATTCCAATGGGTTCATGTCTTTTTTTTTTTTTTTTTTTTTGGGAATGTTGGGGCACACTTTTTCCCCAAACCTTTAATTTTGTCAAAAGAATTACACACGGAAAACTCATGATTAGTTATAATAGGTTGCCACATGATAACTTGGAGAGAAAATTTGAGATTTATTCATGATTTCCCTGATTGAGAGTTTGAATGGGTGGATTACCTAATATATTTATTATACTCTAATCTTACTTTACCTGGAGATATTGATAAATTCAATATGATACACTACTCCACTCTAGTCTAACTTCAACTCTCTTTATTGTCTAATTTACTTTTAATAGCAGAGCTGACCATCTGCAAGTATATCTTGACTTCAACTATTCTAAGTGTGCCCCAACATGCCAATGGGTCATGCCTTGTTGTTAATACTTCAAAAGAATTGAAGATAGAGTAAAGCTCATGATTAGTAGAAATAGGTTGCCACATGACAACCTGGAGACTAAATTTGAGATTTATTTGAAATTTCCATGAATGAGAGTTGGAATGTGTGGATTACCTGATGGATTCATTATACTCTAATTTAAATTTTGCTAGAGATATTGACTAGTGAAAAATATATGATCTCTTTTATAAAATAGGTATCCAGTGATAATCTACATCCAGGAAGAAACTAGTGCCACAAGAAGGAGAGATTAAAATATAATTGACTCGTAGAACCTCAATCGCAGAGAAGATGTTAGTAAGTAATTCTACAAGTATTGTGATGCTAACTTTAAACAGAGTTGGCTACCAGATAGTTGTAAAACAGAGCATACCATGATGTAGAAAAGTATAAGGGAAAGGCAAGAACATATTTCAGGCCACTCAGAATTTGCAGATACTTTAAACAGACCAATGAAATCAGCTATCCGTTGAAACATATTTGGGAACACAATAGGGAGCTGATACACATACAGCAGGGCAATGTTGAAGCCAGCATACAGCTGAAGAGGCCTCCACCACCTTCAAGACCATATGTAAAACTATTAGGGAGAAATTGGACAAAAAACTGACCAAGAGAGAAAGAGTAACACTATTAGCCAGTGAACAGTATTTTTTTTATTTTTATTTTTTATAAGTACCTGAAAAGTCCTAGAAAATTGCTTGTTAAAGACCAATCCACAAGACCAACACAGCTTCCAATAAAAAATGGTAGAGAAATCCATGAGGGATGGCTAATTCCCACAACCAGCTGAATGGCAGGCAACAGCAAACACGACGCCACCCTAAGACGAGAACCTTCCATGTTGCAAAAAAAATAATTAATTATTTGCGATAGCGCATGATTGGGAGTTCTCTTGTTTGTTGAGAATGCAACTGAAAGCAATTATACAGCTAGGGTATATTAATATACCAGACATGCAGTCCTATTAAATTTCCATATCTAATGTTGTATGTACTATATTACTTAAGTGGGTTGATCTTTAAATGCAAATCCACTTTAGATACAACTTAAAAATTGAACTGAAAGAATGGTGAAAATAACTTCCCAGTAAAAAGATAGGAAAAAAGACCAACAATAGCTAAGCATCAAATATCAAATTTCCATCCAAATCCACACACAATGACACTTTCACGAAAAAGTGATTAAAAAAAAAATTTGATTAAACACATAAATTCTAAGAGGCAAAGGAGCGTTCTGGAAATTCTGGGATTCAGTTCAAAATCCTGCCAGAAGGCAAATCCCAGCCCTACAACTGGTTGAAGCAGACAAGTTTATATATATATATATATACTGGTCCATTCAGACAAGCATCAAGATGATTTAACCAGAAATTTCAAGACAGCACCTACACAATAGAAAGACGGATTAACATGAAAACAAGGGTAGATGACAAAATTAAAGGTTCAAAAGATTACTCATTACTAAGATGACTTCTGTCCTGAAGGAAAATAAGCACTATGAGAAACCTTCCAATTCCTCTAAAAAACCAAGTCCAAGATCTATAAACTGATAACATTAAAGAAAAATAAAAATCAAGTGCTACATCAATCTAAAAAGGGAGGATGTCATGCGACAGCCATTTAGCCCAAGATTTCTTAGACAACCCTTGGAGATTGATCCTACCAGATATCTGCCTAATCAAATAGGAGACAATGCAAGCTTCTCTAAGACAAAGTCAACCCCGTATGATAAGATAGTTAGGGGTCTTGAAGTATGCCCATCATTTTAAATACGTGGACATCCTAAATAACTAAAGCCAAACTAACCTATGCAAATTTTGCATTATTTCATTGTTCACACTATCTCTCCACTAACCTTTGCTTTTTAATCTTGACAGAATTGTAGAACCTTTCACCCATTATATGATAAAGAACCTTTTTTTACCCATTACAATAGCAACCAACTTTTGTCACCATGAACAACAGTTTGATTGCTCTTGAATAATTCCTAAGTGTACCATGTTCAACTAACAATAAGACATCGGATTCTACAAACTTGCAATTAAAATGTAATGATTGATAGTGAAGATTAAATAAAATGGAAGAACAAATAACTTGCATAAAAATTTGGGACATAATGGTCTACTCACAAACCTAATTGTTCAATAAATGACAAGAAATGACCCCAACAAGAAGCACGCCATGGAACCAGACCAAATCTATTCCCGTATATATCAACTAAAGCAACAAAAACCGCTACTAGTTGTACAATCAAGAAATAAATTACAGAGGGAGATTTCCAGGTATGAACTCTGCATAAGCATACAACAGGGAAAAAAGTATCAGTTTTTGCAGAAGAAATTGAGGGAAAGGAAAAACTAAAAAGAAAAAAGATCAAATCTTACATCGTGAATCCAATCAGTTTTGCCCACCAAGCTTCTGCCATACTCCATTTATTTCCCTCAACAGCCCATATAACAAGAAACGTTACTTGAGAAAGAATGACAAGCAAGGAAAAGATGATAATGGGCCATAATAACAAAAATCGCCTGCGAAATCGATACCCTACCCCCCAAAAAAGAACGTGTTAGTAGTATTAATATAATAATAGCATAATAACCTAAATTATAGCATTCAATGCAAAAGCAAGCAGCATTGTGCAGCCAAACCTAAGCACTGAGTAATTCTATATCAAGAGGGAACTTATCAATGATATGGCATGAATAAAGGCACAACAAGTAGGATTTAAAATGCATTGCATATTTCCTTGTATTCCTTCTCAAATAATGTAAGCTATATTATATCTTTCCCGATGATTCCAGCTCCTTTCTAACAAAAGCTCCACCAACCCCATCCTAAACCCCCAACCCAAGAAAAAGATTCCAAATGATAAACATCATGCAAGCATAATTGCACATGGCATGCAAAGTACAGTAAAACAATAATAGTATACAATTCAATCTGCTAAACTACATACAGAAGCTTACCTATTTTCGGTGCATTGTATTGAAGCAGAAGGAAAGCTATCAAATCAACTAGAGAGATCAAACTCCAGTTAATTACAGCAGCTGCAACAAATATAGGGAAAGATTTAAAATCAATGACGTGCATCAAGCAAAGCAAACATATACAACTGTGTCTCTGTATACTGAAAGCAAACAGCATTATGACGAAAGCAACTCGCTGATGAAGCTAATAAAGTAATTTACACATTGCTGCATAATGTATGTCTGTGAGTGCAAGCTTTCTGCCTGTAGCACCTACTACTAAGAGAATCTGATATTGTTCCTCTCCCTAAGACTACAAGCCAACAATTCAAACTAACCCCATACAGAAATTTCATAAATTGCAAGACACAACGGCAACTTACAGCAATACAAACACGGTATATATTTAATTCAAAATGGGTCCATTCAAATTGCCAAAGAAAACACATTACTTTAGCAGTTACAGCTCAAACCAATTATAGTTTCTGATTGCGATACAAATTCTACCACCTAGTTCAATTCAATAGCAAAGTACTAATAGTGAAATCAGGTTCACTCACTACAAATAATGTTCCTATCACAAATAAGCAGCTATAAATAATAGTACAAATAAACAAAAATAAATAAACAAAAATAGAAACTTTCTAGGGACAATTGCAAAAGCATACCTGTTAGGAGCAACAGAGGCAATACAAACCCACCAAGAAAGCTCCCCATGAGAACAACTTTCTACCAATACAAATCACTCCAATTCCATCACCTTCTCATCAAATTTCACAAATCCGTTAATGGGTTTTCAAATTTCAACCAAATCAAGAAAACCCATTTTAGGAAACTCCAAATCCCCCTAGATATCACCAATTTTGGAACCCAAAATGTGAACTTTTTCTTCTCTCTTTCTCTCTGTGTGTTAAACAGAATTTAGTTTATCTGGGTGTGTGTTTTTCTAAAATCGCGGTAAAAATTTCAATAATCTGTATCAAAAGCACGTGAATAACCGAACTAATTAAGGAAAATAATTTCTGTAACTACTGGTCCAAACTGAAAGTCACAGATAAGAATTGCAAAAAAAACAGAACAACATTTGAAAAAAAAAAAAAAATAAAGGCTTTGGAAAAGTTAATATATTTTTTTCCAAAAAGGAAAAGTTTGGTAGGGCAGTTCGAAAAAGTTGTTTGAAACACGTGATGATAAAAAAATGTGTAAAAATATATTTAAAAATATGTATAATATTATTTAGAATATGAAAATATGAGTTTGTAATTACCGACTAAACAGGCTAACATTGGAGTTTGGACCAATGTGGGAACGTTGGAATATTGGGATTTTTGTTTAATAGTAATATGCTGTTGCTTTACGGGTTACCCAAATGAGACGTTGCGTGATTTAAATGGTGAAGGATATGCACTTTCGGCCGGAGGGTATAATGGTCAAATAGATTGAAAGGTCTCTAACGGGATTGGGCTTTGGGATGAATGAGCCGGTAAAAGAGCTTCTTTTTTTTTTTCCCCCCCTCTAATTGCTACAATTGGAGGCAAAGAGGTGTCTAAGTCTGACCAGCACCCGCCCAAACTGCCCATGCCCAAACTAGAAACCATTCAACTCGGCTCTGGCAATGGTCGACGGTGGGTCTACATGTCCAGAAACCGAAACCGACAAGTCGGTTGGCAGGTCTTCACATGAAAAACCAAGTCCAACTTGACCGGTAAACAACCCTAGGCAAAGTAATAAATATCGTACTCAAGGTTGAGGGATATTATTAGGGAATCAAATATATACTATATATTATTTGTTTATTTATTTATTAATATGTTTATAAATATATAATTTAAAATCCACCTCTTTTTAAAAGCCAAAATATTATCCTAAATACCCTATAGAGATATTCTTGTGTTAATTTGTAAACCTAAAAAGGTAAAAATGATATTAAAACAAGTAAGGAAATTTCATTTAATGTAGTCAAAATTCTTATAGCTCAATTTTATTAATTAAAAAAAAAAAACCAAAGGTTCCAATTATCATCTCCCCTATCATAACTATCAAAGTATCAAGTTATTGAGGTCCAAGTAAAGCCATGTTTGGTAAGGAAATTTAAATACAATTTAAAAAAAAAAAAAAAAAAAAAAACCCATAAAATAAATTTGTAGCGTATTGGGCTGGGGATCATTACAATTTTGTATAATGGACCTAAAGCCCAAGCCGAGGACTAAAAGTGTCCGAGAATAGGGTAAACGTTGTCAAAATGGACCATATTAATAAACAAATAAGTCAATTTAGATCATAACGACCTAAGGGGTTGTGTCGAGAATAAGTGCCACCTCGGCTGACCGAGCGTGGTTCATAGAGATGATCTCTATCCAAGAAACGTCAAGAAATACTTAATTGATACAGATAAGCACTAGGAAAGATCAAGACATGGAAGGATCCTAAAATATCCAAGGAAAAAGCTACTACCTCGCAATAAATGCGCTGCAGCTAACTCTCTGGCCGCATTAATGAGGAAGTGATACTGAACAGTGGATTTCAGCCTTACAGTACTACATGAAGACTTATGGGAGGTGCTATAAGACAAGTATCAAGATCAACCATCTGGCATGCACGTGGAAGATAGGGATGAAAAGGAGAAAGAGTATAAAAGGGAAGGAGTGAATGAGAAAGAGGAGATCGAAAAGTAAGGGAAAACACTGTAGCAATCTAGAATCAAACTTTAACTCATTTAAGATCATTATATAAGAACTAATCTACTCGGATATTGTCAAAGACACTTATTACTCATTCTATAATCATCCATTTTCAGTCTTTCACCATCAATCTACTCAATTTGTGTTTGATTAACTAAAGCCCAGTTTTCTAACCCATTTCTCTACAAATTCATTGTTTTGGACTTTTTGGGCCAAAGTCTGTTCATATCTTTGGGCTAGAATCCAAATCTGGTCCTTACAATTGGCGCCGTTTGTGGGAATATTGGAGTTTTCAGTTAATTTCACTGACAAAAATGGTAGGATTAGGTCCACATCAGGCGGAATCCATGGGGTCTCAACGCCAAGATCACTTCCGTGATCTTGAGCGACAACAAGATCGGGAGGGAAGTGTACATACTACCCATTCTAGTAGGAGTCAGGCTACGGGTAAAAGTCATGTCTCTTAGGAAGAAAATGCCAGGAACATGCAGAAGGAGATTGATCACTTAAGGAGAAGCTTATGCCATGTGATCCGTAGAGATGATCTGCTATCCAAATAAACGTCACAGAAATACTTAATTGATACAGATAAGCACTAGGAAAGATCAAGACATAGAAGGATCCTAAAATATCCAAGGAAAAAGTTGTTACCTTCGCATTAAATGCGCTGCAACTAACTCTCTGGCCGCATTAATGTGAAGGTGATACTGAACAGTGGATTTCAGCCTTACAGCTACTACATGAAGACTTATGGGAGATGCTGATAGGACAAGTATCAAGATCAACTATTTGGCATGCACGTGGAAGATAGGGATGAAAAGGAGAAAGAATATAAAAGGGAACGGAGTGAGCGAGAAAGAGGAGATTGGAAAAGTAAGGGAAAAATACTGTAGCAATCTAGAATCAAACTTGTAACTCTATTTAAGATCATTATATAAGAACCAGTCTCCTCGGATATTGTTAAGGACACTTATTACTCATTCTATAATCATCCATTTTCAGTCTTTCACCATCAATTTACTCAATTTGTTGTTTGATTAACTAAAATCCAGTTTTCTAACACATTTCTCTACAAATTCATTGTTTTGGACTTTTTAGGCCAAAGTCTGTTCATATCTTTGGGCTAGGAATCCAAATCTAGTCCTTACAATTGGCACCGTTTGTGGGAATATTGGAGTTTTTAGTTAATTTCACTGACAAAAATGGTAGGATTAGGTCCACATCAGGCGGAATCCATGGGGTCTCAATGCCAAGATCACTTCCGTGATCTTGAGCAGCAACGAGATAGGGAGGGAAGTGTACATACTACCCATACTAGTAGGAGTCAGGCTAAGGGTAAAAAGTCATGTCTCTTAGGAAGAAAATGTAGGAACATGCAAAAGGAGATTGATCACCTACGGAGAAGCTTGCGCCACGAATGACGTAGGCAAGCCTCACTAGATCTTGATTTTTCTTCTGATGGTGAGAAAGATTTTAGCTACTGACGTAGATCGAGAACTCCCCCTACCGAGACTTTTTCATATGATGAGGACTATCATCATGAGCGTATAGACAAAAAGTCGTCCTTAGATGGCCTAAAAAACGATGCCATAAGTAGAGCACTTAACCAGATTACAAAGTCTCCTTTTTCATGCTGGATTGAAAGAAGGAGACTCCCTCAGCGATTCTCCCAACCCACGTTCACCATATATAATGGAAGAATGAACCCTGTGAAGCATGTTAGTCACTTTAATCAAAGAATGGCTGTACATTCCAAAAATGAGTCTTTGATATGCAAAGTGTTCCCGTCCAATTTGAGGCCGGTGGCAATGAGGTGGTTTGATAGTTTGAGGGCAGGTTCCATTAATTCTTTCAAGGAGCTTACTCAAGTTTTGGATCCAGATTTGTCACGTGTAGAAGGGCTCCTCGGCCTTTGGCTTCTTTGCTGTCTCTATCCATGAGAGAAGAAAACCTTGAAGATGTATTCAAATAGATACTGGGAGATGTTCAATAAGATAGATGGTGATTTTGATCATGTTGCCATTAGTACTTTTAAGCTCGGCCTACCTACGAGCACTACTTAAGAAATCTTTGACCGGTAAACCCGTTACCAATGTACGTCAACTCATGAATCGAATTGACAAGTACAAGAGGTAGAGGAAGACCAGCAGCAGGATAAGGGCAAAAGCAAGGTTATCCTTCAGGAGATGAGGGATTTCAGGTCGAATCGCTACAATAATAATAGACCCCGAGAGATTTTGCTAGGCAATCTTTACCTGCAGCTCTTCAGGCTGTAAACATTATGTTTAGAGAGCTAGTACATCAAGTTTTGGAGAAAATAAAAAGGGAGCCTTACTTCAAATGGCCGAGTAAGATGAGTGGAGATCCCTTGAGACGCAACTAGAGCCTTCATTGTCAGTACCACCGGAAGCGAGGACATATTATCGAGGACTGTCGGACATTGTGGAGTCATATAGAGCAATTGGTTAAGGAAGGAAAATTACAGCATCTCCTTTATCGCCCTAATGGGCAAGATGACCAGCCGAGGTCTGGTATTCAGGGGGATGTTTCTTCAAGACCCCCAATAGGCACAATTAATGTCATCTTTGCAGCACTTGGGAGGACTGGTTCACAGCTTATCGGGTGATGTCTGTAGCTCGATTCCCAACAGAGGATGCAAGTTTCAGGCCGAAGAGGGCCAGAGCAGAAATTCAACCAGCGTTGAGTTTCTCGGATGAAGACAAGGTAGGGACCATCCAACCGCAAGATGATGCTTTGGTGGTAACCCTTAGAATAGGTGGGTATGATGTAAGAAGAGTGATGGTAGACCAGGGCAGTTATGCGAAAATCATGTACCTAGATTTATATAAAGGGTTGCACCTAAAACCCGAGAATCTAACCGTCTATGATTCCCCTTTGGTAAGTTTTGATGGGAAGGTGGTTATTCCAAGGGCCAGATCAAGTTACCGGTGTAGGCAGGCTCAAAGGTGGTAAATGTGGACTTTATAGTGGTGGATTCATACTCCCCATACACGGCCATCGTGGCCAGTCTTGGCTTCACACCANGATGTTTGAACCTCAACTAGGAAAGAATATGGAAATCTACATCGATGACATGGTGGTAAAGAGCAAAATGAAGTCAGACCACATTGTTAACCTCGGAAATACTTTTGATACCTTAAGGAAGCACAAGCTGCATCTTAATACTTCTAAGTGTTCGTTTGGTGTCAAATTAGGGAAAATCTTGGGCTACATGGTCACTCACCGTGGAATTAAGGTCAACCCTAAACAGATTAAGGTAATCAACAACCTGCAACCACCTCGGAATCCCAAGGAAGTTTAGAGGCTTACAGGAATGACTGCCGCTCTAAACTGATTCATCTCTCGGTCAGCTGATAGATGTAGACCTTTCTTTTAGTTACTAAATAAGTACAAGGGATTTGAATGTACTGAGGAGTGTACCATGGCTTTCCAACAGTTGAAAGAATATCTGTCTCAACCTTCCATTATGTCCAGACCCGAGGTAGATGAGGTGTTGTTTGCCTACATTGCTGTAGCCACCCATGCGATGAGTCTGGTGCTAATATGTGTTGATAATGGTGTACAGAGGCTAGTTTACTACATAAGTAAGTCATTACATAAGGCCGAGATTCGTTACTTACCATTAGAGATGGCTATTTTGGCTGTAGTGCATGCTACACGCAAACTTCCCCACTATTTTCAGTCACACACAGTTGTTATCCTAACCCAACTCCCGCTTAAATCTCTATTACGAAGTGCTGATTACACAGGGAGAGTGGCTAAGTGGGGTACGATTTTAGGGGCTTTTGACATCAAGTACATGCCATGCACTTCTATCAAGGGTTAGGTTCTTGCCGACCTAGTTGCTAAGTTTGCTGAATCCTCAGAAGAAGAAAAGATAGAAGAGCAAAACATGGATGGAAAATCAGTTGGAATGATCTCCGTGCAAGAACCTGCCCCCTGGAAAGTCTATATTGATGGGATAGCGAACCATAAGGGATCTAGCGTGGGGCTAGTCTTAATATCACCAGAGAGCATTACTATTGAAAAATCTTTAAGATTGGGATTCTTGGCTACAAACAATGAAGTTGAATATGAAGCTCTGCTGGAAGGAATGATCATGGTACAAAAAATGGGTGGAAAAGTAGTCGAGTTGATCTCTGATTCAAGATTGGTCATTGGCCAAGTCCACAGGGAATTGGAAGCCAAAGATCCTAGAATGCAAAAGTATTTAAACCAAGTTAGACATTTACAGTTTAAATTCAAATCTTTCAATTTATTACAAGTCCCTAGAAGTAAAAATACACATGCAGACTCTCTTACTACATTGGCAACCTCCTCGGCACAAAATCTACCTCGGGTAATTCTCGTAGAAGATTTATGTAGACCTACCAAGGTAGGAAAGGTTGTGACCTATATTCATCAAATAAGAGCGGCTCTTAGTTGGATAGACCCTATTGTATTGTACCTTAAGGAAGATATTTTACTAGAAGATAAGTCTGAAGCTGATAAGGTACGAAGAAAAGCTCCTCGGTTTTGGCTGTCCGAGGATCCGAAGTTGAATAAGAGGTCTTTTTCTGGCCCATATATGCTCTGTGTACATTCAGAGGGAATTGAGATCATTTTAAAAGATTTGCATGAGGGAATTTGCAAAAGCCATACAAGGGGAAGGTCTTTATCACATAGGGCCCTTACGCAAGGCTACTGGTGGCCGAAGATGCAAAAGAAGCAGAAGACCATGTAAAGAAGTACGACCAGTGTCAGAGGTTTGCCCCAAACGTTCACCAACCTGGCAGAGTCCTTAATCCTCTTTTCAGTCCTTGGCTTTTCGCTCAGTGGGGCTTGGATATTATTGGTCATTTCCCTAAGGCAGTAAGGAATAAGAGGTATTTACTGGTCGGTACAAATTACTTCACCAAATGGGTTGAAACTGAACCATTGTCCAATATTAGGGACGTGGAAGCCAAACAGTTTATTTTGAAAAACATAATAACAAGGTTCAGAGTCCCTTGCACTCTCATCTCAGACAACGGTTTACAGTATGATAGTAAGGCCTTTAGGAGATATTGCTACGACCTAGGCATAACAAATAGATATTCTACCCTGGCATATCCACATGGGAATGGACAGGCTGAAGCTATGAATAAAGTCATCGTAAGTGGACTCAAGAAGAGATTGGATGATGCAAAAGGGAAATGGGTTGAAGAGTTACAACACTTCGTATGGACTTATCGAACCACAACTCGTAGGTCCACAAGAGAGACGCCTTTTTCAATGACGTATGTGGCTGAGTTTGTTATTCCTTTGGAAATTGGATTCCCCACCCTAAGAACAAGTTCTTTTACTCTAAGCAGCAACGATGAACTATTGGAAAGGAGTTTAGATTTAGTCAAAGAACGAAGAGAAAATGCCATGGTCCAATTGGCTTATTATCAACACAAACTCAAGCAAAGTTATGACGCCAACGTAAAACTAAGACCACTGGCAATGAGGAATTTGGTCTTAAGAAAGGTTATGGGAGCTGTCAAGAACCCAACATGGAGAAAGCTAGGATCCAACTGGGAGGGCCCATATCATATAACATTAGTGGCTGGGATTGGTGCGTATTACCTTGAAGATCTAGAGGAAAGAGTTGTACCTTGCCCCTAGAATGTAAGTAATCTTAGAAGATATTATTATTAATGCAAGTTTTTCTTCATCTTCTTTGGGTCTACTATATTCCTCACCTCACATTTTTAGTATCATTCTAAGTATCAAACAAAACATTGGTCATGCCTAGCTCCTCGGACCACATGCCTTGAGATAATTGATACTTTTCAGTTATTTTTCTAAGTGTTAAACAAAACTTAAACTATGTCTGGTTCCTCAGACCATCTGTTGTGGGAAAATTAACACGTTATGACATCATTTTAAATATCAAACAGAACCTTGGTCATGTCTGGCTCCTCGGACCACATACCTTGGGAAAATTGATATCTTTTAATTAATTCTCTAAGTGTTAAACAGAACCTAAGCTATGTCTAGTTCCTCGGATCATCTGCTGTGGGAAAATTAACATGTTATGATATCATCTTAAATATCAAACAGAACATTGATCATGCCTGGCTCCTTGGACCACATGCCTTGGAAAAATTGATACTTTTCAGTTATTTTTCTAAGTGTTAAACAGAACCTAAGCTATGTCTGGTTCCTCGGACCATCTGCTGTGGGAAAATTAACACATTATGATATCATTTTAAATATCAAACAGAACCTTAGTCATGCCTAACTCCTCGAACCACATACCTTGAGAAAATTGATATCTTTTAATTAATTTTCTAAGTGTTAAACAGAACCTAAGCTATGTCTGGTTCCTCGGACCATCTGCTGTGGGAAAATTAACACGTTATGATATCATTTTAAATATCAAACAGAACCTTGGTCATGCCTGGCTCCTTGGACCATATACCTTGGGAAAATTGATATCTTTTAATTTATTCTCTAAGTGTTAAATAGAACCTAAGCTATGTCTGGTTCCTCGAACCATATGCTGTGGGAAAATTAACATGTTATGACATCTATGAGAGTTTCAAACAGAGCCTTGGTCATGCTTGGCTCATCGGACCACATATCTTAGAAAAATTGATATCTTTTAATTAATTTTTTAAGTGTTCAACAGAAACTAAGTCATATCAAGTTCCTCGGACCATAAAACTCAGTGGAAATTGACACACTATGGCATATATCGAAGTGTCAGTCAGGCATTATCTCAAACATTAAAAAGAGGCAAACTCCTAATTCCTTTCTTAGGTCACCCAATGGAGATGTAAACTAAAGTTCATAAGCATCACTTAAAGCATTTTGGGGTGCCCTGGACTTGGCTGTTGGTTGATCAACACTTGAATATTTTTTCTTAAGGTTAGAAAACTTGTTTAAGTTAGTAAACCCAAGATATGCATTAACAATACTATGAGTTTAATAGTTTAAATTTACACTGATTCTTATAGAATATGAAGAAGAGTCAAAATGAAAATTGCCGTGTTCAATCAAAGAATAATTGAAATGAAAATTGCATAAGTAAAGAAAAAGAAAATAACTTGTATGGATTTAGGAAAGTAAAGTGCATATTCCATTACAATATGTCTTAAAAAAGGGAAGCTACACTACAAAAATTGCAATTACATGATAAAAATAAAGATTCATCGTTTCAACTTTATCTGAAGCCTAGCTTTGGAGGTCTTGTCAGCTTGATTGGCTACTTCAGTATGAGTCACCTTCTCTTTCTCTTTAGGATCTTCTTTGGCAAGCATGGTGACTGAAGCTAAGACCATTTCAAAGCTTTGGGAAGTTGCTCCGCCTTGTGGAATTTCTAGATCATTTTCCAAGGGCTTATCCACTTCAGAGGAGGTTTCCTTGGGAGCTTCAGATTCTCTTGCTTGCTCCTGCTGAGTAGGAAGAGGAGGATCTTGAGGTTGTGCCTCTCCTATAGGATCAGCAACTGTAGAGGCAGCTTCACATTGGGTGGAAGGGAGGTCCGAGGCTCGAATAGCTGGGGGGTAGTATACTCTCTCTAGTTTTTTTAGCTCAGAAGAAGCCTCAACCCCAGCTTGATTGTTGGCTTCATCCTAAGTCTGAGTGAAGTAGGTTCAACACACTGCTGGGACCTCTGCCCTAAGGGTTTCCTCGGTCTCGACCACCCCTAGGTCATAACCTTGCTGCTCAGCCCCATCCATAGCCTTCTCAACCTCCCTCCTTGCTTTTTCAGCCTCATCTTTGGCTTTCTCGGCCTGATCCAAATGCTTTTGGATTTTAGCTAACTTCTTCTCAAGGGCCGCTACTTGCTCTTTAAAAGAAGCCAACTGTTCCTTGGCATCACGTAAAACCAGCCTTTGATCCTCGGCTTGCTTTTGTGCACTCTCCAGAGCCGAGTTAGCACTTTTTCTTGCTTGCTCTTTCTCTATCAGTTTTTTCCTTTAGTCCTTATTGTACTGATTAGCAATATTGAACGAAGTTCACGGCTGCTACGCGCCTCGCCCTTTCGTCGTCCAGCTGCCGGTAGTAGGAATTGGTTATCTCCTTAACCCTGAAAGTAGCTTGGACAGCCTGACAAAAAAGGTGGTCACCTTTTGAAGTTATAAAAAAAAAAATAAATAAAAAGAAGAAGAAGAAGGGAGCTACATACCATGCCCAGATATCTTTTGAGGTTAAGGAAAACCTCTGGCCTCCTAATAGACCACAGCTCGGCCATATCAGTTGGGAGTAGTAGAGCTTCCTCCAAAGCCGAGGCCACATGGCATCCATTGCCTCTATGGAAATCCCTGATGGATGCATTATCCCTCAAGGGCTCACCATTGATCATCAGAGCGAGAAGCCAAGCCTGAGGCTCAGGTGGCTGACTATCTCTTCTCTCTGAACTTCTCTACCTTGCTTGCTTAGTTTTTTGCTGCTTGGCAGCCTGTTGAGTCTCCTCTTCGGAGTTGGGGCAAGATCTCCCAGCTTCAACTATGTCCTTGCCCTTTTGCTTTCTTTTTCTTTTCGGGTCAATAGGATCAACCCTGGGTGGCAAAGATGGCTGAAGAGGAAGGAGAGGAAGTTTGGAAGGAGGAGGAGGAAGTTTGGACTGTGTTGATTCCCCAGGAGCGTCCTTCCCCTGTTGAGATTCTATTAGTTCCAGCAGACTTTTCTTGGATTTTCTTTGGATGCCTATCTCACCCAAACTAGCTGAGGTACTCTCAGGGGATGGAGATCGGTTGAACACCTCAAATTCTTCTGGAGAGTCTGACAAATTTATAACTCCCTCTGCTTCTTCTTCTTCTTCTTCTTCTTCTTCTTCTTCTTCCTTAGCAATAGGGTGAGATGAGGATGCTTCTACTGAGGGAATACCCACAAAAAGCGGCTAGGTGATGGGTATGCCATTTGGGAATGAAACGCTTTCAGGAACGACAAATCCTTCGTAGGCCACACTAATATGTTGAAGATGAGGATCGTTGGCTTTTATCACGCACTTTGAAACTTGAAATGCGCGTGAAATAGGTTGGTATCCGAGGATAATGTGTGCTGTTCGCAACTAGCCGTCTGTTTCATTCACAAATACCTCAGACCGTAGGATCTTGTCTAGACTCACTTTGTTAACTAGGTTGAACTAAGGTATGGTAGAATGTCTGTCTGCAAAATCATTAAAACAGAAGGAAAAATTGGTAAAAAACAGAGATAGTATGAAATAGAACGGAAATATAAGCCAAGGTGTACATATTTACAACTAGACCCCCACCTGGTGTTCCCTCTCTAGTTGGACAGGGTAGGCTGTCATGTCATTCCCCAGAAAAGATTAAAAAATATTCCTTTAGCCCCTTGTTTGATGTAAAGAGGCATTGGATTAGCCTTACTTCAGGATACCTTGACTTAAGGTAGTGTCCTTACCCCTTCAAATGGTGTAGATTGTATACCCAATTGATATCATAATGTGTCAATTCCAGGTTCATTCTCTCGTTCAAGGCTTCTATACTCCCTAATACTCTGAACATATTTGGGGCGCATTGTTGTGGGGGGATAATCTAAAGAACTAAGGAAGTTCCTGGTAAGATTACCCATGGGGATGGTCATCCCTCCCTCTATGAAGGCGATCATTGGATGACCACCTCTCTCTCTTTCCTATTGTCTGCCCAAAGCCCTTGGGCAACGTATCTAATGCCCACTATTGGTGGGATCCTATACTCGGCCCTAAATCTCTCTATATCCTCCTCTGATTCAACTAAACGCTTGAACTTACCCATTTTCTAAGAAGTTGTGAAAAGAAATCAACAAGTTTGAAATGAAAATGGAACCAAAAAGAAAAAAGGGTGATGAAAAGAGAATATGTGGAAAGAAATGAAGCTAAGAGGGTTCGAGGAAACTTACAGGTTTTGAAAAGAAGATCCTCAGACAAGTTTTTTGTATTTGTAGATGCACGAAGAAGTGAGAGAAGGTGGCAGGTTTAGTGTATGAGCTCTAGAATTGTGTGATTGATGGAAGTAATGAAAGGATTTATTTATGAAGCTATTTATAGTGACACAAAAGTTACAAGCAGGAAAATTCCAGCTCGTAACCCCAGGAAATTCTCCACCGTTGGATTTGCATCATGCCGTTGAACGTGGGAAAAAAAGCGCCATCAGAATTTAATGAGGGTGCATTTTGGACGCCCAAGCGTCAGGGGCGTGCCTTGGGCAGTTAAAACGGGTAGTAGTACTAGCGGAGGATAAGACATGAGAGGCCTAACAAATACCCGAGAATATCAAAATCCTCATTTCTACCCAAGGTGCTAAAAGCAGAATTTTGAGGGGTTATTGTAGCGGTATTGGGCTTGGGGATCCATTAACATTTTGTATAATGGACCTAAAGCCCAAGCCAGGACTAAAAGTGTCCGAGAATAGGGTAAAGTTGTCAAAATGGACCATATTAATAAACAAATAAGTCAATTTAGATCATAACGACCTAAGGGGTTGTGTCGAGAATAAGTGCCACCTGGCTGACCGAGGCCGTGGTTCATAGAGATGGTCTGCTATTCGAAGAAAGTCACAGAAATACTTAATTGATAAGATAAGCACTAGGGAAGATCAAGACATGGAAGGATCCTAAAATATCCAAGGAAAAAGCACTACCTTCGCATAAATGCGCTGCAGCTAACTCCCTGACCGCATTAATGGGAGGTGATACTGAACAGTGATTTCAACCTTACAACTACTACATGAAGACTTATGGGAGGTGCTGATAGACAAGTATCAAGATCAACCATCTGGCATGACGTGAAGATAGGATGAAAAGGAGAAAGAGTATAAAAGGGAAGGAGTGAGGAGAAAAGGAGATCGGAAAAGTAAGGGAAAAACACTGTAGCAATCTAAATCAAACTTATAACTCTATTTAAGATCATTATATAAGAACCATCTCCTGGATATTTCAGACACTTATTACTCATTCTATAATCATCCATTTTTAGTCTTTCACCATCAATCTACTCAATTTGTTGTTTGATTAACTAAAGCCCAGTTTTCTAACCATTCTCTACAAATTCATTGTTTTGGGCTTTTTGGGCCAAAGTCCGTTCATATCTTTGGGCTAGAATCCAAATCTGGTCCTTACAAAATTCCTACACTTGAATTTATTGTTTGACAGCTTTGGCTTTGGTGAATGATTATAAATATAGTTTTTAGAAATTGTATTCTATTTTCTTTGTTCAAAACAAGATTCTCAATCATCTCAAAAAAAGAAAAAAAAATTATTTTGAAAACAATTTAGAGGATGCTTTCAACTTTCAAGACAAAAAAAATATTTTTAATGACATAGTTATAGTAAATTGAAAATAATAGAACAATATATTTGCACAAATTCTTCTATCTCTTAATTAAGGAGCTTTACTTTATCACCTTAAAAAAATCACGCTTCAAATTGAAGCTTATATTAAAAAAAAAAAAAATACATGATATATGTTTCTGCATTTTAGTTTTAAAACTTATCATTATCCAATCATTATTTTTCTGATTTCCGTATTTTAAAAATTAATCTTAAAGGTGAGTCTTCAAATTCAATTTTTAAAGTCTTTCTACCAAACAAGTAATAACTCAACGATAATAGAATTTTTTTTAAGAGATAATAACATCCTTTTTAATTCTTTATGTTTATGATTTTAGCCTCACTATCAAGTTAATATTATATGTTCAATAAAAAAAAAAATGTTAGTATTATTTCACACTATTCTCTCTCACTCAAAAAGAATTAAAGAATAACTTCTTTTAAAAAAACTGAAACAAGAAAATTCAGTTGGCAAAAACTATGCCGTTTTGTTGTCCCTCTCAGCTGCCTTAGGCTTCTTATCTCTTTCTGTCTGTCTCCCATACCATTGAAAACAGTGTGCACAACATGAACACTCTAATCCCAACGTCTCTCTGCAACACCAAAATTACAAGGTTCCGTTTCACTCCAATCCTCAGAAACAGCTTGTCCCATGCTCAAGCTCGCACCAAAAGCTTCAAAATACATGCCAGTTCCAGTGAAGTAGATGCACAAACAGTAGAGGAACCCAAGAAAGAGACACAAGCAGAACCCACTGAAGCAAGCAAGTCCTCCACCGCTGCTCCTCTTGCACTAGACAAAGACCTTAAAAAGGTTGGTACATGCTTGTTCTCTACTGGGTGAACCTAGCTCTAAACCTTATGTTTGAACTGTTTTTAAAAATGCCCAGTTGAACTGTTTTTGGAGATCGAAAATTCATGTATCATTGTCCTTATTTTTTGACCCCCCAATGAATATGTGTATATCATTATGTTGTAAGTACATCAGCCAAGAATTCAGCAAAAAAAAAGGTACATCAGCCAAGGATTAGGGGCAATAAGTTTATGGACAAAACATTTTTTTACAAATTTTTTCACAACGGTTGACATGACCTGTCATGACTATGATTATTATTTTTTTGCTGAGAGTCATGACTATGATTATGACATAGCAAAAGTGGTATCAACCATGGACTCTCCAACCAGAACTATTATATTAGTTGTGAAAAATAATATGTCCCTAACATTACTCGACTACGGGTAGTTGTATGCAACGTGCTCTCTAGTGAAATATTTTTTGATTTCTTAAAATATATGAGAGAAAAGGCTTGATCATTGATATGCTTTTATTTTTATTTTTAAATTTCCTTGACAGGTTGCTCAAAAGACTGCTGCAACCTTTGCACCAAGGGCTTCCACTGCTACCAAAAACCCTGCTGTACCTGGAACTGCCTTGTACACTGTTTTTGAAGTTCAAGGTTATGCCTCAATGTTGTTAGGTGGAGCTCTGTCTTTTAATCTCATCTTCCCATCAAATGAACCGGACCTATGGAGACTAATGGGAATGTGGTCTATTTGGATGTTCAGTAAGTTATGCCCCCTACTAAATTTAAACCTCACTCTTAGTTGATGTGTCAAATATATGAACAAAATGTTAAACTTATATTTGATAAGGAACTCTATCCAAACCGTTTGATTTCTCTATAATTTTTGCATGCTTAAGATTATTCTTATTAAAATTAGATTTGAAGAAGTAGCATTTAGGAACTACATGTTATTGCTGTCAAAGAAATCACCTAACTCAATTTTGGTTATAGCTTTACAGGATTTTGTGTGTGTGATAATTAGCCATATACTTGTAGGATAGGATTTAAAGCAACCAATTTTAGTACTCTTAGCAATTGTAGTTCTGTTTGTCATACCTTAAAGTTAAACTTACTACCATTCAAAATTACCCACACTAGACTACAATTTCAGTTTCTACAGAACTGCATCTTACCGAGAAAATTTCTATCACTTGCAGCAATTCCTTCCCTCCGAGCCCGAGACTGCTCAAAGAATGAGAAGGAGGCTCTTAACTACCTGTTTCTCCTCATCCCATTAATCAATGTTATAATTCCATTCTTTTGGAAGTCCTTTGCAGTTGTCTGGTCTGCAGATACTATAGCCTTCCTTGGAATGTATGCATGGAAAGTAAGCTTCATTTCTTCAGAGATGTTGAATTTGGTATTCCTTTGTTAGTTTGTGTTTCTCTCTACTGAAATATATTCTTTTTCTTCAGTTTGGGTGGCTGCAGAGAACAGACTAGGAAGTCAAAGTGATGGCTGCCTTCAGTTGGATAATAATCTCATCACTGTCATGGATTCTCAATTTTATAACCTTGTGATGCATGTCTGACATGAAATTTATTAAAGCCTACCATTGCCCTACTAGCTATCAAGATGAAGATGATTTGTGAATTAACAGGGCACCAGGATTGCCTCACCAAGGCGAATGAAACAAGATACCTTCCTCTTTCTTCTAAACATGTAATGATAAATATATACCAAGTTACCGTGAATGCTTCAAAGTTTGGGATCTAGGAAAAATTTTCATGTTTTTTCTACTTGTTCTCTTCTTCCCTTTTGTTCATGTTTAGGATGTATATGGTTCAAAGTTCATATGGAAAAACTAATTAATGATAAATTTGTATATGGTGAGTCTTGAATTGTTGTTTGTTTGTTTGCTTCATGTGCATAGTTGTAAATAAGTAATGCTTGCAATTACTATTCCTTATAGTAATAATACTTAATTGAATCATCTAATTGGGTAAAACCAGCACAAAACAATGCAGAAATATAATGTTTTATTTACTTAGGGATATTATTTCATTGCATAAGAAATTATTGACCAAAACTCAATATAAATGAATACAATCCTATCACTATCAGACAAATAAATAACTTTGTGAAGCATTTTCATTCCATCATTTGACTAATATTACAAAGAAAAAAGTTAACGGATCCTCTAAGGATATTGGTTTAGAAAAAAAAAAATTATAAACATTTTATAAGAAAAGAAAAAAAAATTGATTTTTTTTTTTTAAGTGATATCAAAATTCACATAGAATAGTCTATTAACAAATGCGCTAAGGATACATCTTCCCTAAATCATTCATTTAGTATGGCTTAACAACCTCAATTAGAAAATGGACTCATTCCAAATATAATTTTGTCCCATCCCATTAAAGGCTATATACAATTGGCTCATTTAAAATTTGATCAGTTCACAAAGATTCAGTGGCTTTTGTGCAATTTCAAGAAGTTTTATGGGTCATTTAGTTAAATTAGATATGGGTTCTGATTTTTAAAGAAAAGGGTTTGGGGCTTAATTTAAGGGGTTCGGACCTGGACTTATTCTAAGGCTTACTGGTTTTAAAGACTGATGGGCCTTTTAAGTTCTTATATCCTAAATTGGTGTGGGCTAAATTTCAGGTATGGCCTATACTTGTTGGGCTTGTGAGATAATCAAACTGGGCCTACTTCAAGCAGATTGGACCGAAATTGACTCGGCCCACTCTTATCTCAAATCCCTCCCACCAAGTATATCATATGTGGAGATTGTATATTGCCCAAATTACAGGTTATATATATATGCTAGCTTCAACCCTCTTATAATCTTTTTTTTATTTTATTTTAGAAACCCTCTTATAATCTAGATAAAATGGAGGTTGCCAATAACATTAAAGGGGCATTCGGTTCGCCGTGATGTTATATTACGCCGTAATATTACGTTATTGTAATATTATATTAATGTAATCTCAATACAAGAATACAACATCAAATTGTTTAGCAATGTGATGAGATTAAGATAATATGATATATTTTGCAATTTTAAATTATTATAATGTTAGAAAAAATAAAATAAATCAAAAATCTTAATGTCACATCATTGTAATGTATATCACATTAAGGGCACATCACAACGAACCTAAAACCTCTAAACATGTTCCTCTCACTGTGGATAAATCTAAATGTTACTCTTTTGTTGTACTTACACTTCAATTAGCCATTGTTTGATGCAGGCAAGTGAAACTCATACATGGTTCCAAGATGTCGTGTTGAAAGCCATCTCAATATATACTTATATAAGCGATAACAAATTATGATGAAAATCTATGCACCTCAAGCTCAAGCAATATAATTGAAAGAAAAGTAGAAAACATCAAAGTTTGTTTCAAGGAGTTTTCTAATTTCTTTCACATGTAAACAAGAAAATTACAAAGTTTCCACATGTTGACAAACATTTTTTAAGTAAATTTTGGGGAGTGGGTACAGCCGTATAGAGCATGGATCATACTCCCCAACTCTCCATTGTGTATAATTTAAAGGTAAAAATAAAAAATAAAAAAACTAAAAATAAAAAGTAAAAAAACATTTTGCGAGGTTTATATCCATTTTCATCCCAAAAAAGCAAATAAAGATTATCTACATAATTTCAATTAAATTATACTTTTTCATATTTCTACTTGTATTTTTTTTTTAAAGCACAAAAGCACTATGAAATATTTAAGAATAAGAAATTTCAGGAAAAAAAATAAATTAAGCATATAATAAAACATTATTGTTGGGCAACCTTTTAGGGTATCCGTTGAGCAAAGGACAAATTTATTAATAACCATAGCCAAGGTAGCTACAATTATGCTATGGTATATTGCCAATATGATATGAAGCAGAACAATTGCTTGTTGGGAGACAAGTCCTTTTCTGAAGAGGTAGTATAGTCCCATTTCGTTATTACAGTTCATGATTCTTTTACATGAAGCATTAGCTGGATCCTTAATCATGAACTCATGTAACTGAACATATATGTAAGAATGATTCTCCTAGCTGTTTTTTGCTTGTATTATTTTTCTCTCAATAATGTACTTAGCCAATAAACGTAAACGAGTCTGTAAGTTGCTTTTGACAGGTGAGCTATGCTTCTCAGTAAGCTAATTTGTAAATTTGTGATCTCCAGTAATGCACACAATAATTAGCTTGAAAAACTAGGAGATACTCTCAAAATGATCAACATTGATTAAGGCCTTTGCAAGATTAGCCATCTTCCAAAATTAAAAACCTAGGGAGCTGTCCGAAATATCATTTTTTAGTTTGGCATTTTGAGTCAAATTTTAGCATTGATTGAACATTTTAAGCATTTTCCATTGATGTAAAAACTCATTCATCTCGTAGCTCTTTGATGGCTAGGATGTCAATAACCAGAAATCAAGTTTTTTTTGTGCAAACAATAGGGGACTTGTGAATGCCTACAAATTGGATCTCTTCCTCATGCATCCATCAAGCTAGAGAGTTTTTCTTCTATATAGGGAAAGGGCAAAAACTCCGACATCAAAGGGTCATTCTGGTTTGCTGGCATAAACCACCACAAGGCTGGTTTAAGTTGAACTCAGATAGGGCGTCCTTAGGAAATCCAGGGAAGGCTGGAGGGGGAGGTTTGATTCGAGATTGTCAAGGGAATTGGGTCAAGGGCTATATGAGAAATATTGGAGTGGCCACTAACATCATTGCTGACTGTTGGGCTCTAAGGGATGGTCTTATTCTTGCTTCTCAGCTTGGAATCACCCAACTTCATGTAGAACTTGATGCAAAAGTTGTTGATCTTGTTTTATCTAGGAAGTCATCTAACAGCCAATACTCTTCCTTGTTGAATGATTGCAAATTCCTCCTGAACCGATTCCAGCAAGTTAGAGTTAGTCATGCTTTTCGGGAGGCCAACCGTTGCGCGGACTCATTTGCTAAGGGTGGATGCTACCTCTTAGAGGATTTTATATTTCGCATTTTTTGGCTAGCTAAGAGCATTCACATCAGCATGTGTATTTTACACATCCATTTTTACACTAAAAACCTACTTTTCTATTTTACACATTCACTTTTACAAAACACCCACATCAATTCATTTATTTTACAAGATATTTCAATAAAATATTCATTATACTCTATTTTTTAATTATTTCTCTTTACCTACCTGCCTTAAATACCCGAGCACTCTCTCTCTCTACCATTTTCTGATTTCTTTTACTCTCTCACTCTGTCTCTCTCTTTCTCCACCCATCTCTCTGGTCTTCTCTTCCAAATCATCCGCCACAGCTCCGATCCACCAAATGCCACTGATCCACCACCAAATCTCCACCACCGATGCTCCGCATCACCGATCTCCACAGCTCCGCATCACTGATCCACCACCAAATCACAAAACCCATCCGCCACAGCTCCGATCCACCAAACGCCACTGATCCACCACCAAATCTCCACCACCAAAGCTCTGCATCACTGATCTCCACAGCTTCGCATCACCGATCCACAGCTCAGCCAATCTTCGAGCTCCGATCCATCACGCTGAAACCGATCTTCGATCTACGCTCCGATCCAATCTCCGAGCTGATCTACGCCACCAAACGCCGCAGCTCCGAACCACCGCTCCGATCCACCACCAAATCTCAGCCGATCTCTGATCTCCGTGTTTGTGTATCTCTGTGTTTTTTTTTTTTTTTTAGGCTCTCCAACTTCAACCATATGGCTGCAGTAGACACGTCATCCAAGACATCGTACATAAGCTCGTCCGCCAGACATAGTCGAATTGTACTGACCGCCTTCATATCGAGTTCTTCCCATTCATCATCCGTCATCGTCTCTGGTTTCTTTG
This sequence comes from Quercus suber, assembly GCF_002906115.3. Classification (NCBI taxonomy): domain Eukaryota; kingdom Viridiplantae; phylum Streptophyta; class Magnoliopsida; order Fagales; family Fagaceae; genus Quercus; species Quercus suber. The sequence goes on from NW_027069842.1 coordinate 312,768, forward strand.
CTTTCCCGTACAAAGCCTTCACCAAACCTTGTTGTACCAACAAATCTTTCACCCTTCTTTGCCATAGCCCGAAGTTACCAGTTCCGTCGAACTTAACTACGTCTACCTTGGCAATAGAAGCGTTGATCTCCATTGAATAAATCAACCTGGCTCTGATACCAGTTGTTGTGCGTATTGGGTGAAATAAATATGTTTACACAAGGTTAAAGAAGAAAGAGAGAAGATAATATGACACAAGGAATTTACGTGGTTCGGCAATATGCCTACGTCCACGGGAGGCGACAGAATAATTTTTACTATAGTTTGGAGATTACAACAATGACTTGTAAGCACTCTCACACAAGCCCAAACCCCAAATACACTCTTGGTTCTCTCACACACAAATAGAGAACACCCTTTGTATTTAGGCAAAATTGCAAGAACCAACTTCCTAGCTCTGGTGCACACACACAGAAGAAGTTATTTGCTACCTCCCTAGCTCACACTTGCATGCTTTCATTTGCTCCATACATATTGTATTTATAGGCAATCCTTCAGCCGAAATCTTCACCTTTAGAGCACACTAGAGACTTCTATTTTAGGAAAGTCAATAATAGTGGCTATCATTTCATGAAACATCCAATTCATGAATGTTGTAACTCTTCACGCAAGATTACATACAAGGAATTGTATGTCTTTGACTTTGTTGATCAATCCATGCTTTCACACATAGGCATGCATCCATTTATTAAAGTCATACATTTTGGCTAGAACAAAGAATGCATGAATATAGTTCAATCGGTTTTCTTGATGATTCATGAATGTTTCGGCCAAGAGGTGAAGTTTGTAGAACATTCAAGACTTCTATCAAAGAAGTCAATAATTTCGGCTATGCATCCATGCAATATTTCTTGAAACTTCTTTGCATTTCTTCATCTACAAAAATCATGCAATTTCTTGCAACTTCCAAATGGTTTGATATTTAATTGACAATTCAAGCCATTCTAACAATTCCTTGTGTTATTACTTGAACCTAAGTTATTGTGTGGAGTGGTTAACTCCTTTCCAAATATTTGAAATGTTTTAATATCGTAAAGCAGCTCAGCAAAGTGCTTGGCCACCTGCTGTAAATTTTACATTTTAAGAGTGGTAACCTGGTGACCAGATAAACCATGTCCCTGTCAGGTTGGATATAAGATGTTATCACTTATCATTGTTATAAAATATGGGAAAAGCAAGAACAAAGTGGCAGCTGTTATAGAAGAGAATGGTATAGAGTTGTGCTTTTAATTCTTGGTCACAAATTTAGAAGCTCGCTTACATGTGCTCAACGTATTGTAGAGAGAGAATGTGATAGATTAGGAGTTAATCAGTTTCAGTTGCAGCTAAGTTTAAAAGGCTACAATGATTGTAAAAAAGAATATCAGAAGAATAACAATCTAATTTTCTTTTGTTATCTAATCTCTTCCCCAAATTCTTAGGAGGCCCAACTAACTCAAATCAGCCATTACAATTCACAAGTCACACACTTCATCACTCTAATTGATCAAGAACTATAGGTTCTTAACAAAATATTAATGTGGGTTCTGGTTGCTTGCGCCTCCAAGCATAGAGTAGGGTCAGTGGGGTACGATTGGACAAGTATGGAAGCTAGGGGTACCACCGAAGGTCCGAAACTTTGTGTGGAGGGCTTGTTCTGATATACTAGTGACTACTACCTACTCGGGCTAATCTATTTCAAAGGAAGGTACCAATCAATCCACTCTGTACAGTTTGCGGCCAAGTTGATGAAACGGTTACTCACGCACTGTGGGAATGTCCTCTAGCTCGAAATGTATGGGCACTGGTAAGAGGTAAACTGCAGAAGTGTGGAGCGGCGGCACCAAACTTTCACCTCCTCGCTAGACAGATGGTGGCTAAGCTCACCGGACCTGAACTGGAGCTGTGGGCAATGGTGCCACATCGCTGCTACAGGACTATCAGAGGCTAAACCGAAGCCTTGCTCGACCCTAAGCACCTGAGTGTGCTATGCTGTTTTGTAATACGTTGGGTTTGTTTTTTCCCTATTGAACTCAATGCACTGACAGTTAGTCAACATATACATGCTTTGTAATACGTTGGGCTTCACTATATTGGTATATGCTTTCTTCACTTGTTTCTATTATTTTCTTTTATGTTATTTTCATTTATTTATTTTTGACTATTTTGTCTTAAATTACCTTTATGTATCAAAAAGTGGAGCAAGTTTAATAATAAAACCTTTGTCTGTATCTAATTTTTTTCAAAATACAAATAATTTCTGAGAACATAACAGAAAGGAAATTGTCAATTTCTCACATAGCGTCCTAGCCCAGGCATTGCTCAGGGCTTTGGCTAATCATTAATTAACTTAATGCTCGAGTTTTTAACTAATAAAAACAACCCTTTTGTGTTAATTTATTGTGCTCCCTAATCTCAACCATTTGGTAGAAATATTTTTAAAGATCCTGTTAATAAGTGCCCTAATAGCACAAGTTGATCGAAGATTAATTAAATGCTCAATTATGAACTATAATAGAAACTTTGAAAAAGTAAAATACCCATATTAATGATTTATTGGCTTACACACATAAATTTATTGTAATTGTGTGTTTTTTTTAAATATATGTGTATAACATTTGACTTTATTTTTGTAAATATATATATATATATTATTTAATAAATGGTCATGTTAAGGAGTATCTTAGGATAATTATTAACAAATTATTTTAGATAAGTTTTAACATCACTTTTATTAGAAATATAAAAAAACGCCAAAAAAATTACTTATTTGTTTTATTTTCCCATAAACAATTTCTAAAAATGCACCTTAAACCAATGCCCTTAAAACATCAATTAATTTTTCCTTTTAATAAAATATTAGATGTACCTTATAATCATTGTCATTAAGGCTTTCTTTAACAAAAATCATATTTAAATAGCAAAGTTAGGATTGCCTAATTGGGGTTGGCAAGGAAGGGAAAGCATGCTCGAAGATGGGTCGCATAATCATGGGGTAATGGAGACAATATGTCATTTTCAGTAAACACATATAATAAAACATGTATTCTATGTGTGAAGTTAATTAAGGATACAAAGGTTGTGGACTTGTGGATAGTGGATACTTGTACATTCTTTCTTTATTATAATTCGATTACAATTTGCTCATGCACTAGCTCGACGGGTCAGGAGAAATAGAAAATTTGCAGGTCTGGATTTATGTGATACCATATACCAGACTACATTATCTATCTTGCCCAAAAAGACATTGTTTTGACCTAATTTAAGTTCCTCTGCATTCTTTCTACCAAAAGAAGAGAAGAAGAAGAAGAAGAAGAAAATAATTTGTTAAGTAAAATTTATAAATTTTAATAAGATATATATGATTTGGCAACTCAGTAAATATATTTTTCATTTATAATACGTTTATTAAAATTTTCTAATATTTCAAATTAATTTTTGAAAATATTTTTCTCATTTTTAACATTGTAGTTTATACTCCAAGAAGTCTAATATTTATTTTAATTTTTTTTTTATGCATTAATATGTATTTTAAACTTTGATTACATTAAAAGGAAGAGATAGATGAGAGGTGTGAAAGGCTGCTATTGAAATTGAAAGAATATAAAATGAAATACTCAAAGTAGGACATAAGATTTTTATTCTTATTGTACTTATATTCAAGCAAATATGCATTAACTTCCTTGCCCCAGCTAGCTAGAAGTAACTTCATCATTTGTAAGTGGCACTAAAATGACTTGTCTGCAATGTGATGAAAAAGTTATGGGAAGAACCAATAAAAGGTGTCGGTAATTTAAATTTTCAAGATTTTGATTGATTATATAAGAAAATCAAAATTTTGAAGATTTGAGGTCTGAATCTTTACATAGACAAAATACAATTTTCAAATAGTTTGCATATATGTAACATTAGTGTAATTTAAAATAAATTTGATTTTCTTTTCCATTTTCTTCATTCGATCAGGACAAAGTATCAAATTAAAATAAGTATTAAGTTAAAATTAATTAAAGATCTTCTTAGAATAATGAGAGGAAGATATTCATCTTTCATATCTCTCTATATAAATAAATGTCTAAACGAATACGATCTATGCACGTATTGTTTGTTTTTCACATTATATATACAAATCAAACAGTTTCTATCAGAAAAATAATAATAGAATATATTGGAATTCGCCGCGTGACAGATTCATCAGCAATTAATTGGTTTTTTTGAGAAATAATATTAAAATTCATACTATACAACTACACTCATATATTAATGTATGTTGCCACAACCTCATGTGGTGGTAGGTCTAAGTACATAGTTTACTGCTTGTTAGGTTCATTCCCTTAATATCTTACTTGAGAAAGTTGCAGTAGTGAGCATTACTTGATTTTAGTCAATCAACATTTTTTAAGGTACTAAAAGTGAAACATTTTTATATATATTTGTTTCAATCTGTGCCTTAATTAATTATTTTGACAGGATCTCAACTAGTTGCAGACCAACAATAATATATTAAAATTTATGAACATTTTCTGACGTTGTACTTAAGGTATTTTAATTAAATTTAACCTTATGGTTATTTTTCAATTAAATTTAATGGTATGGTTATAACTGTTATATTAACCAATAAATTATATGATTGAATATAATTATTCTTGAAAAAATGTAATGCTATTTTTGTTGTACATTATCAATACAATGATATGGTTTATTTCAATAAGAAAACTTAACATACAGCACCTAATAAGAGCATTAGGATTAGGCTCCAGTGGCTATTTTTAAACACCCAAACACTCAAAAACCTCTACATTTGGGTGTTTATATTTAAAAAAATTTAGCCACAAGCTATGGGAAGGTTGTTTAAGTATGATCTCACTATAGCAATTGCTTTTCTTTTTCTTCTTCTCACTTTCCCCTCTCTCTCCTTATGTCTAACTCACGGTAGTAGTTTTATGTTATTTTATTGTGTAGTTTATATTATTTTACTGAGTTATATGTGAAAAAAAGAAAAAAAGAAAAAAAAAAAGATGTTAAGTGTATATTGTAAAATGAGTTTATGATAAAATAGATAAAGTAACTTTCTAGAATATAAATTTTTTTTTTTTTAACTCGGACACGAATGTTCTAAGCTTTTACCTATATAATATTCTATATATACCATTTAAAATCTAATGAGAATCTTTATAAAAATAATTCGGGTATTGCAAAAGAATTAGAAATAACAAAAATTTGGTGACCCAAATTTTAAAAAAAAGGAATGTTGAAAGACCTGTGCAAATGTTTATTGAAACAATCAAAAAAATAAAATAAAAAATTCTCACTGTTGTTAACAATATTTCGTCATTTCCCACGTTGAAGGAGCTATCAAACATTGCTCTCACTGATAATTATGGTGTGGAAAATGGTTTGTTTAATATTTTCAAAGAGGTTTCTTTCACAAACAAAGATTATTATTTATGAAGTGGCATTTTTCCTGTTGTGACTTGTGAAGGGTTACAGATGTCACTGTATATCGTATGCTGATCGAATACAAATGTCATTGTAAAAAAGATTTCAAAAAGCGAAGCTTTATCATTTATTTAAGCCAAGTTGCCCATGACTACCCAGCTTGCCTTTATATCTATAAAAAGAACCTAACTTGCGTACTACTACAGTCTTTAATATCTATAACACGACAACCAATCAAACTTGTTTTTGTATCTCCTTGTAGATAACTTATTCCAATTAGTCTTCTCAGAAAAAAGAAAAAAAGAACAAAAAAAGAACTTATTCCAATTAGAAATCCGTGACATAGACCATGTAGTCCAAGTTTGTTCGTATATATCTGATATATTTTATATGTAAAATGAAAACATTTGATGTTTTTACTTGACTCTTTCTCATATTGACATTAAACTTCTTCTTTTTTTACTTATATTTTTTCCCCTTATCATTATAATATATATAGGTTAACTTTAAGTAATGTTATACTATTTAATAATTTGTCATTGAATTTATATTTTAAAAATCTCACTATTGTATTACATGTTCTATATGTTTTTAATATACATGTCAATTTTCATGCCAACTGGATGTTATTTACCATTCGATCTATGGGGTCATAAACTCTTCTTTTATGTGTTATTTTAAATTATAAAAACTTTAATTTAAACAATTGATTAATAACATAACTATTGACCTTTGAACACTGTTTTGATGGTTCCTTTAAGCATGGGTCCAACTCATATATAGCCAAGTCATTTTTTAAGCTTTATTTTTATACTAATCGGATGTTATTTATCAATTTAAATATTAGTTATTAAAGCATGAAAGATGAAAACTAATTGAAACTCAATGTTTTATTAAAATAAAACAACTCAATATATACTAAATGTGGGGGGGGGGGGGATTTTGGTCCCAGACCCGCAATCTATTTGTCCGCTTTGGATCCGAGGACCTCACGGCTTTGTCCTCTTTGCGAGTGTGGAAGGCATGCTTATGCACTTTGTGCTTTTGCAACGTCCATCCCACATCGCTTAGAGAAGCGCCCCCCTATACCTTATAAGCAAGAGCCTTATAAGCAAAAGCTCAAGGCATAAGGGTACTCTTGCTTATAAGGCATAGGGGGGGCGCTTCTCTAAGCGATGTGGGACGGACGTTGCAAAAGCACAAAGTGCATAAGCATGCCTTCCACACTCGCAAAGAGGACAAAGCCGTGAGGTCCTCGGATCCAAAGCGGACAAATAGATTGCGGGTCTGGGACCAAAATCCCCCCCCCCCCCACACTAAATAAATAACTATTAAATTAGGATAATTTAGTCTTGTCCACACATTTCCACTTTGTCATTATAACACACACTCTCTCTCTCTCTCTCTCTCTCTCTCTCTCTCTCTCTCTCTCTCTCTCTATATATATATATATATAGCATTTATTAATGTTTTTTAATAATCCATTTTATGGATTGCATGAATTAACGATTAGTATTAACTTATAAGTAATTACCAAATGTAATTCTTTTTAAACTACAGGCATGAAATAAAAAATGATGCAATCTAAGCCTAAATTAAATTATCTTTAAACTTGAATATGGAACCCAATTACAGTTATACTTATCTTTCAAAGCACCAATCAATTAATGTGTACCCATCATGCAAAATTGCAAATCATGAAAGGATACCATTACTTCTTTACTTTTCCTACTTTATATATAGAACGGTCGTGATGAACCTATGTGGCATGTTCGACAATTTTTTATGCTTTATCATAAAGAGCAAAAAATTCACTTTTACATTACCAACTCTGAATGGTCCATGCATAATAGAATTATTACTTGTCCATACGATTCTCCACCGTCCAAATTTCACAAAAAGTTTGGCACTTGGCACAGCACATTGAGAGACAGATAAGGAAATGGTATTAAATTAGCGAATATATACTCTCTCTTTTTTAAATTAAAAAAAAAAGGTTTTTTCAAGTTGAAATCAATGGATAATTAGTATATCAGAGTGCATTTTAACGTAGTTCAATAATTTAAAATATTATACGTAATGTAAATCAGTATAAAAATTATTGTCAAACACATACGTAATATATATATATATATATATATCACTTTTTTTTGGGGTCCTTTTTAATCAATATAGGCATGATTGGGAATTAATATCTGGGTATTATTTATTATGGTTTTCATAATCAATGGCATCATTGGATCTTTCTAAGTATATGCTTAATATTGATGTAGACTGATGTTTGTGCATGTTGAAGAAGAAGTTGAATTGGCAAACTATAATTTGAAGAGAAATTTCTTGGAGTGCTATTTGACTCTTTTTATTTTATTTTTTTTGTGGGGTTCTCGTGGTTGTGAATACTGAATTAGTCTCCATCGGATTGGCTCACATTTGAGGGTTACTTTTAACATGGACCTCTCATGTTCACCATTCACTTTTTCCCAAAAAGCGTAATGGAAGCAGGGCCTTTCCATTATGGGTCCGACATCAGAGTGAGCTTAAGCTTGGCTAAGTTAGCCACCCCAAGATTAGAGCTATTTTTGTTTTATGTGATTCTTGTTGTCAGCAGAGAATCTATTTAGTTTTATTTATGCATTTTTATTTTCTTTTCTCATGGGTGTGTGTCCTGTCACAGGAGAATCTAGCAAAGCTAATGGAGTTCTTTCACTTTTAAAAGGATGGGTGTTTCTTTTTTTTGGCAACAAAATTCTCCTTCATTTTTGCAAAGTATGAGGAAAGTAAACGGGGTAAACTTTATAGGACACCCCTTTATTTTATCATTTGAGAAAAAAAAAATGGAATAAAAGTACTTCTTTTGGAATTTCAAAAGAAGAAAAGAAGATCAATCTTTTTTTTTTATTGATATAATAATTGGGAATAAAGGATTTGAGGTTTGGATGTCTCCATTAAAGTTGGTTAAGCTACAAGACTTTTGATAAAAGAAAATCAATCATGTTAGATTAATTCATACTTAAATGTAACCCCCAAGATTGATCTAATAGTTCTTAGCCTCATGTAATTTTTTAGATCAATAATTCAAGTCTTCTATCCAACACTTTAAGATTGATCTAATGGTTCTTAGCCTCATGTAATTTTTTAGATCAATAATTCAAGTCTTCCATCCAACACTTTCAAATTATTCCCAATTCTCCCAATAAGTTTCTAGTGTATATGGCTCAAGTTATTACACACATCTAAAAATTTAGTCAAGTATCTTAAGAGTTTTGAACATCCCTGTTGAGAGAGAGAGAGAGAGAGAGAGATCATTGGAAAAATCATGCTTAAACATGCTTTATATATAAATTTGGTAGAGAGATCGTTGAAAAAGTCATGCTTGAACATTCTTTGTATATAAATTTGGTGAAAATGGGAAAAAAAATATTCTTGAAAAATTATTGGTTGTTGGTCCTTTCAAGTGTTTAATATCTAAAGGAAAAATCTAACCAATAGGGGTATGAAAATCTAAGGGAAGTGTTTTCTTACCTTTAACATAAGTAATATAAAATTTGAACGATTCCTATTAACCTAATGCCTAATTGAATTGATGTGACTTACTAGGTTTCTACTGATTAAAAATACAAAAAAGAAATCATTGTAATACTAATTTAAAACTCCTTTCATCCCATATATTTTTATAATGATAATAAGATATAATGTCATCTTTCACTTAGTGATGTTTCCTACTTCAAATTCGTAGCTTGTTTCTGTTCAAGTAAACCTTGATGTATCATTTTGGTTAGTAAATATGTTGAACAATGTCACTTCATAAGTCCTATTTATGTCTCTACTGAATAATAGGGGGATGGATGCAATCCTCAAGATAATATATAATGATCAATTAATATATCTCATTGACATAATGAAAGGGTGCATATTATACATTACATGACATGATGATTAAGGATTAAGGTTCAGCTCAATCTCTAGCCAATTATATGTAACACTTTCATTCATATTCGATTATCCTCAATATTATATGTAAGGATTAATACATCCCATGGAGATAAAGAAAGGGCACATACATCTCATTAATGGTCATTATATGTTATAACCATTAAAGTTTTAACTAAATATCTAGACAATTAATTGCATAGAGAATAGTCGCATTGAAATCAATTTCAAATATATGCAAATGTCATGCATGACGTCACTTTAATTATCTAATAAGAAAGTCCTCTTCAGCAAAGGTTGTAAAGTCTTACCCAATGCAGCCAGGCCTATATGAAAAGAGTTTGAAGGTCTTATGCCCTTATTTAATATTAAAAAGAAAAATAAAATGATTGTTACAAATCTAGATAGCGTATCAACGCATTATTATGTTTATAATGTTATCTATCAATTGGTCTTTTGGTGGAAGCGAATTCAATATACCGACAATTCAATTACTATAATATAAACTAATAGGCCAATAAATTAAGATTTAAATAAACTTGGTCGATTCTAAGCATCACAGTTTTAATTTTTTTTTTTAAAAGAATAACAAAATAAATTATGAAATACATAATAGTGGTTTATCAAGTTAGATTAGATGAATTAACTCACCTATACCTAAAATTGATTAGTGTCTTAATCTGATAATAAGTGCAATTATCATAAAATATGTGACATAGATTGAATCTTATCACATCTATATATAAAATTAAAAATTAAAAAAAGCTAGAAGAATTAAATTAACCTAGGTTTCAACTTTCAAGTCCCATGCATGCATCTACATTTTATGGCGATCAACCTGCAATGAATGAAACTTATTAAGGAAACTTCTTTCACTTTTTTGCAGTATTAGGGAATAAGACAGCAAACATCTTTTAAAGCCTTTTATTATGATAGTGTTTAAAATTTAAAAAAAAAAAAAAAAAAAATCAAAGCTGAGCCTAGTCAAGTCGGATCGAGTAGAGCTGAGCCGAGAAGGGAGGAGTGGCTTGAATAGGAGGCTAAGGGGTTGGTCATATTGTTATGGAGTTGGCTTTTAGTGGTGGTGGTGAGGGTATCGTGTGCATGTGCGCAATGCACAACTTGGGTTGGCCACAACAACCACTCGCCATTGGCAATGGGACCCGCACACCTTCCCTTCCTCGTCTATAAGCCAACAACAGAGGCTTTCGTTGGGACCCAACCCCAAAAACGAAAGCTCGTTGATTAGGAAATAGGGTTATGGACACCCACACCCACACCCACACCCACACAGGCATCTTGTGCTTCTTCTAATCTTCTCTTATGTTCTATATGTCATGCAACTTGGCGTGCCATACTATTGTGTTGTCAAATCACAAAACCAACCTTTAAAATCCCCCCTTTTTTTTTTCTTATCTATTTTTATTTAGATAATTACATATATATGGTTTTTTGTATTTTGGTTTTTTATAAGGTTTTTAATCATTGGACATGGCAAGTGGCTTAAGAAAGGAAACTTCGATTTGTCTTGTACCAAAAAGAGAAAGGGGATGTCGAAATATAGTTTAGAGGATGTAACAAATTAAACTTATATTTTATTTTAAGTAAAGCGATATTGCGTTTGAAACTTTGAACTTTAGTTCATTCCCTTATTATTTTGGTACATCTTTTAAACTGTAGAATTTAATGTGTAATTACGTTTACCTCAATTTCCTATTACATTATTGCTAAAAGTTTTATTGGCTAAAATGGTTTATACTTTATCTCAAGATGGATTGATTTTTAGTGTTATCAACTTAACATCTAGTAATCCATGGTTCGATGCTACTTGTGTACAACTGCATTTAAGGTTTGGTCAATGTATTGGCTTGGCACACCTTAAATGTGGTTTTTTGGCAACTACTTGATACCTAACGCCTTTAGTAGTTGTTTCTAAATAATTAAAAAAAAAAAAAAAAAAACCTCCTTTAGTAGTTAGAACGAAAAAATTTATATCATTGGGTTTCAAAAGAAAATGGTACAATTATGAAGTAGTATCACCAACACATCAAAAGTAGCACATTAGATGTTGGGTGGTTCAATTAGTTAATTTTATTGTCACCAAATTAGGGTTGACCTTTGTTTTTTAGTCCATAGACTCAATTTATGTTAAAGGGTCATACTAACGAGTGTCATTTAAAAAAAAAAAAAAAAAATACTAACGAGTGTCATTAAGGCAATGCTTAACAATTCATTTTAAGAAAGTTTTGACACTACTTTTATAAGAAATGAAAAAGACCATCAAAACAATAAATTTTTTTCTTTTCTCATAAAAACTTTATTTAAATAGATTATTAATCATTACCCTAAGGGCACCCATTAGCATTTCCCTATGTTAAATACTCATGTATTTTTTTAGTTTTTCACATAATAATTAATTAAAAAAAAAAACACTTTGGTTTTTAACTGTTTTTGGAGTAATAAAAAAGATCCAATATATTTATGAGGATAGATCACACATAGTGGCGGAGGGAGGGAGGAGCTAGGGTGACTTTTGAACAAATCCCTTCCCTTATGTATTTTTCAAAATAAATAAAATTAACAGAACACTCTAGGAATTTATAAAAATATGCAACATATTAAGTAAATAATTAATGCATCATTTTTCTCTTATTAATCTTACGCCATATATAGCCCATTAAATAAAATGTATTTAAAGTATATTATTGACATTCAATAAATTTATATAATAATTAATGCATTATTTTTTCTCTTATCACTCGTATACCATGCATAACTCATTTAACCAAAGTATATTTTGATATATATATGTTTCTGGAAATAAAAAAGTAAATATTTTTAATACAATTCCTCTTTATATATATTTATAAAAAAAAAAAATTTACTTGTTATTTAGAAAATAGAGGTATTGACATTATATTTTTAGTTTTTTATTTTTTAAAGAAATGATAATTGTGGGTTTCGGGTTGAGAGTTAATATGATTAAAATATAGTTCACAATATACAGACTAACTATGAAAATAAAATATATTTGAGTTTTTTATTTTTTTTATACAGTTGACCCCTCAAATTTTTTTTTTTAACTCGTCACTTGTATTTGGCATGTTGTACACCTAAGATGTCCAAAGGCCCAAAGACTCATTCCAAAATTATGCACATGAGCATTATTTTTTTTTTATTTTTTATTTTTGAAACTCACATGAGCATTATTAAAGCAAGGTAAATATAAGCAAATTGTGAGCCGTCTCTTCTTTTATGTATGCATACCAAATTAGCACAATATATGGATTTGCATGTAGTCTTTAGACTTTGCTAATAAATTTTCTTTATTTAAATTGGTAATTTATTATCAAAAATATTTGATGCTAACTGAGTTATAACACTTTTAAATATAAGTAATTCCGATATTTGTTAATGTATTTTGTCCCTAATAAAAACACTTGTTTAAAATGATCATGAATTTTTAAAATTAATTAGGTGAGAAATAAAAGACAATTAAATTAATACATGAAGCACACCCTAATCATAAAAACACCATAATTAACCTTCACATCTAAGTTTCTAAACTCCAACGGTGACTACCATATCTTAAAAAGTGTGCTTTCTTTATCAGTTTTTCTGTCCAATTCCAACCCTGCATTCCAGCATGGAAATCCCCGCCAACCTAAAAAAAAAACACAAAGAAAAATTCAACCACCTGAGACCGTGAGATATGTGTATATATATATATATATATTAAAAGAAAAAAAAAGGAAAAATTAATTTTAATAAAATTACCTCACCTTCCCCTCAAACTCCTAACCATGCTTCTACTCAGCTAACCGAACGTTCATTTTAGAAGTGACACGTCATCACGCTCTAAAATTTGCCACGTAATTAACTATGGCCCACTTGTACGGACAAGCCACCTCGATAGGCTTCACAATATAAATACCTCCATTTCTCAAAACCCCCCACAACTGCGTGAGACACAAAATCCAAACACAACTCTCTGTTTCTCTCTCTCTCTCTCTCTCTCTGTGAGTCCGAAATATCGGCCGGTAAATAACGGAGTAAAAGTTTCGGTTTTTTGGGGAATCGTTGTTACAGTGAGATTAAGATATAAAGATTTAATATATATGCTGATGGCGGCTATGCCAGCTTCACCGACCGATCGAGCGGCGACGTCACCGGTGGCGGTGGCGGGGCCGGCAATGATCCCGATGCAGAATCCGATGATGATATCCGACTCGTTCGCCCGAGACGCGATTCTCGCGTGGTACCGTGGGGAGTTCGCGGCGGCGAACGCGATCATCGACGCGCTGTGCGCGCACCTGACTCAGTTGGCTGGCGCCGGAGTCGGAGGGGTAGCGTCGTCGGAATATGACGCGGTGTTCGCTGCAATACACCGCCGGAGGCTGAACTGGATCCCGGTGCTCCAGATGCAGAAGTACCACTCCATCGCCGACGTTGCGGTTGAGCTCCGGCGAGTCGCTGCCCCGAAGAAAAAGTACGATACGATCAGTGAACAAGATCACGCGGACTCGACCGCCAAGGCCGAGACGAAGAAGAGCGAGGAGGTGAAGGTGGCGAAATTGGATGAGCAAGATCAGAAAGTCGAAGAGGAGGAGCAGAGTGAGAAAATCGACGAGAAAGTGACGGAAAGTGATGGAAATGTTGGACTTGAGCTTGGTGAAGAAGACGATTCCTCACCGGATAGTGATATCACCGATTCAGGTAAGTGTTTTTTTTTTTTTAATAATTATATATATTTTTTTTTTTTTTTTATTTAATAATTTTATATATATATATATATATATATATTTAATTATTTGTTCTCAATTTTTATTGTGAAAGCGCAAATTTGTATGTTTTATTATATGTGGCTCTGATGGTTTTTGTAAATTGTAGCTAAAGTTGACTCGGAGGTAAGATCCGTAACGGTACAGCGAAATTCCGCAACAAAATCAGATTATTTTTACTAAGTCAGTTATAAAAAGTAAAAACACCTATATCTTCGTTTTTAGGCACGCTTGGAAATTAGGCAAACGTTTGGTTTCCGAGAAATAGTAGGAAATGAAAAAGATGCGGCCTTTAAATCGGACACTTTTATATTTGGTAGCTGAGATTTATTTTTATTTTTTATTTTTTATTTTATTAAAAAAATCTCAGAAAAGTAGAGCTGTACGCCTTTTAGCTGACTTGAGGTTGTACTGTTTTATTATTTTGAAGCTTGAAAAAAAACGTTTTTCGCTTTTCATTGCGTCCGGAAAAATTTATGTGATTTTGATTCAATATTCAAACTCCGCCTGCGAATTTTTCCTGCCTTGACATTGGAATTCAACGGCGTCGTTTGACAAATTGAATTTTTTTTTTCCATATAGGAAAAAATAAAAGACGAATTAAAAATAAAAATAGAAAAAACAGAGAGAGAGATAAATAATAAATAATGATAATAATGAGGTTGATATTGTCCCGAGGTTTAAGTGGGGTTTGAGAAAATCGAGGTGAAACGAATAGACTTTTGGGTGCAATCTGGTGTGTGACAGTTAGTTTCGGTAGTAGCGAATACCATCACGTTGGGCAATGCAGGCCTCGAGATGTGTGTAAATGATTTTATTTATAGGCGGCGTGCGATCGCAGCCGTTGGATTTTACTAGCTTTTACGTCACGGGGTCTCTGTGTGTGTCTGTGTGGTGGGTAGTTGGGGATTTTGACCAAAGCTATGTTAATTTAATGACAAAATGGGACCCAACTGGGACCGAGCTAGCTGGGTTAACTCAGTTGGTGGTCACTTTAGGTGGACGATCCAATGATGGTGGAGGAGGGTAATTTCAATGACAATTTGATGGTGTTTGGGATGCCGTATATGATTACACTACTGCAAAATTATTAGATATTCGTGAGAGAATAATATTAGGAAAAAAATATTTGTAGAAACTTTGTATGAAGAAGGAAAAGAAGTAATTAATTGTTTTTTATATTTTTTTTTAAAATAAAAATGAGATTAAAATTTTCTTAAATTGATCGATTAACTGAACTCATAATACTGGGTTTGTTTGTTTGTGTTTCAGCAATAAAAAAATTCACGAAAAATTCATAATTGCATGAAAATTAGTCAAAAGTTGCCGACTCGACTAATTTGGAATTGATACCTTTTTTTTTCTCTCTCTCTCTCTCTTATTAATTAAATCTAAGATTATATTCACTGTTAATGTATGAAGACACAGTATTAGTGAGTATAATAATTTTCTGTGTACGTTTGTGTTGCTTTTGTTTGTTGTGGTGTCCTGCCATTTTTGGCACTTGGTAGATGGGGGGGTATAGTGGGCGGGACAGTGGGCACAGCTTTGCCTTTTTTTTTTTAGAAGAACCAGCTTTGCTGTGTTTGGCAGTAACAATGTTCCAACTGTTGAGGGAAGCAATAAAAGGGGTCAGTGCTAATTTTTAAATAATGGTCTAATATAAGTAATGTGAATTTTATGGGAATATTTTTATGTGATAGTACTGAGTACTGACAGAGAAGTGAGACCCAGAGTGGAACAGAATCATTAGGATTAGCCGTATTTTCATGCGCTGTTTAAGCAACAAAAACAGGTGTGGAAATATATAATTGTTAATTAATTTTTTGTTGTCATGAATTTAAAACATGTCATTTGAGGAAGGAAAATGGCATGCATTTATATCTGCAAGGGGAGCACCACCTTAAGCCCAGGATGGTACTAGGACCACTATGACCTGAAATATATATATATATATATATAATAATTTAAAAAAATTTATTTGTCTATCATTCAAAAAGATTTGAGAGCACCCTCAATAATTTTTATGTGATAGTACTGAGTACTGACAGAGAAGTGAGACCCAGAGTGGAACAGAATCATTAGGATTAGCCGTATTTTCATGCGCTGTTTAAGCAACAAAAACAGGTGTGGAAATATATAATTGTTAATTAATTTTTTGTTGTCATGAATTTAAAACATGTCATTTGAGGAAGGAAAATGGCATGCATTTATATCTGCAAGGGGAGCACCACCTTAAGCCCAGGATGGTACTAGGACCACTATGACCTGAAATATATATATATATATATATAATAATTTAAAAAAATTTATTTGTCTATCATTCAAAAAGATTTGAGAGCACCCTCAATTTTTTTTATGCTAATAAAATTAAATTTTGCTTCATAATTTGTTTTACATTTAGTGGATAAATGATTGCTTGGTTGTATTAATTAAAAAGATGTAGTTTGTAGTATTGATAATGAGACTATCATATAATGATTTCAAAATATGAAAACGCGTAGAAGACAATTATAAATTTTATGTATTTACGTGTTTTTTTTTTTTATTGTTGTTATTGTTGTCAATATATGAATTTATCTTTTTATTAGATTGTATGATTTATACTTCTTAAGGAACATTCTGAGAAAAATTCTTGGAACCGTCACTGTATATCTGGTTAACTTGTAAAAATTCATTTACTTGCATTTATGGTATTTGCCCTCACAAACTAAATACTAAATTATTAATGAAGGGTATTAAAGGCTTGATCAACTAGGTTGTACTTTGGACTTTGGAGTATCATTGCCCATAAAAGACAAACGTAATTATATTGATTATTGATCACACACATTACATGTTAGGTCCTCCCTCCAACTTTTTTTGGCAATTTATGAACATGTTTGATTGTAGCATTTTATGCTACCAGAATGGTTTGTGTTTTTACTAATTCATTTTTAATGTGCCTTCATCGTTATTACTTATTACTCTTACTATTATCCAAGAAAAAAAGGTTGCTTTCATTGTTTTGGCAAGTGGCAAGCTCAAAGTGGGTGTCTCTCAGATAATGTTTGTTATAGTGAGAGTCTGGGAGTCTTTCCAATAGTGAATGCTGAAAATCCTTTGAGCTTGCATTAACTTCTGTAGGTGGTGAAAGATTTTCGTAACAATTTTTCTTGCATAGAAGTCGTTATCACACTGACTTTTGTTACATTGACACCAAGTTATCCCCAATAAAACATTAATTAACTATTGATTTTTTAAATTTTATTTCCTTTCATATATCTATTTCTTTGATCAGTTATTGTTAACAAATTATTGATCCTAAGTAAGTTGTAATGCTTGGAAATACAGGTTCTCAAGAAGTGCAGCCTGCTGTAGAAAACGTGGACATATGTTCTAACCATGAAGACTGTGAGGCACGTCCCGGCCAGATCAAGTTGACAAAAGGTTTCTCAGCCAAGGAGCCAGTGAAAGGGCACATGGCGAGTTCTTTTTTTCACAATTTAACTCATGTTCTTTCCATAGAGAACATGCAATTGAAAGAGTTTGGTTGATGATATCCTGTAGTATATATGCTTTAAAAGTAGAGCAGCAGGCATTTACTGATAGACGGATGAATGCAACTGGCAGGTGAATGTTGTGAAAGGACTAAAGTTATATGAGGACGTCTTCACTGATTCAGAGCTCTGTAAGTTGAATGACTTTGTTAATGAACTCCGCGCAGCTGGGCAGAATGGAGAACTCCCAGGTGATTCAAAGCCTCATCCTTGGGACTATCGTAAATTTGTAATTGGCTTTTGATTGACTTTATGTGACTTCTCTAATTGAATCATTTGTATTTATGATCAAGATTTGAGATCATAAAATTATCTTGCTAAGAGCCAACCCAAAATTAGCTGGGATTTGACACTTAAATGTGTTGAACTAAGGCCATATGAGCTTAACTAGAGGCAAATAAAGACTTTGAAGCTTGATATAAATCTGTGCAGTCTTTTTTAACACTGCGTTCTTTAGCATGATGGTTAAAGAAGCTTATCTTGCAAATGGATGATAATTGCTGAAATTTATGGTACACAAAATCTGACTGAATCTTCCTCATGTGCAGGTGAGACCTTTATTTTGTTCAACAAACAGGTGAAGGGCAACAGGAGAGAGCTGATTCAGTTTGGGGTTCCAATTTTTGGGCAAATAAAAGAGGAAGCGGCAAGCAACAATCAAACAAGTAAGACTTCTATGATCTAATTGATTTGTTTTGCTTTGTCAAACTTGTGATGTGGTCCTAAAAATGAGAATCGCATAGTTCACTGTAACTTATAGAAGACTTGATAATTTATTTATTTTTGTTTTTATAGGCCATATAGAGCCAATTCCAGCTCTTCTCCAAGGTGTCATCGATCACCTTCTGCAGTGGCAACTAATTCCAGAGTACAAAAGACCAAATGGTTGCATCATTAACTTCTTTGAGGAGGTATTCCTATATCTAGCAGCCCTGTCATGTTCACTCCTGTGTTATAGTTTATAGAACATAGCTGCAAAGAGGGCGCTTCATGACATTTGGTCTGTGTTGTAAGCCTAGATTTTTACTTTCAGTACCTTCTAAATAGAGCAACAGCTGAAATCACAAATATCTATTTGTATAGGGGGAATATTCACAGCCATTCCTGAAACCACCCCATTTGGACCAACCTGTCTCCACTCTTCTCCTTTCTGAATCAACAATGGCTTTTGGACGTACTCTTGTGAGTGATAATGATGGAAACTACAAAGGGCCACTGATGTTCTCTTTGAAGGAAGGGTATGTACTCAAATTTTTTTGATTTGTTTTACACATTTGGAATTCATGGTTCAAATTCAGAGAGATTGAGCTCATGGCATTTGGCATTTCTCATAGCAGAATGATAAATGAAAATTATCTATGGCCTTCTTTCTTCCTGAACATCTTTATGTTGTAAGTTCAGTCAAATTTGTATCTTCAATATCCTAAGATAAAGTACATCCAAATGACCTAGACATTGGCACCTTCGTTGCCAATTTGCTTAATCCAACGCCACTGATGTTTACTCAGCCAAGTTAGCAATATCATATTCACACCCCGTAGTATTTATATCACCAACAGTGTTTATCTCTTGTGCAACTAATTCTTACTGACCAATTCTATGATAAAATCTGCAGCTCTCTTCTGGTCATGAGGGGAAACAGTGCTGACATGGCTAGACATGTCATGTGCCCTTCTCCTAACAAAAGGACCAGCATCACACTCTTCAGAGTTCGCCCGGAGTCCAATCAATGCCAGTCCCCAACCAGTCCTTCCATGACTGGTGCCATGACTCTCTGGCAACCAGGCGTTCCAAGCCCATATGCAGTCCCAAATGGAGCTCTCAATGGCTATGAGACAACAGACATGATGTCCAGATGGGGAGTTGTTCGTGCTCCAGTGGTCATGTTAGCACCAGTGCGCCCTATGGTGTTGAGCCCCCGAAGGCTTCCTCAAGGTGGCACTGGAGTTTTCTTGCCATGGACTGTGGGATCAAGAAAACCTGCAAAGCATCTTCCTCCGCGTGCCCAAAAAGGCCGTCTTCTTGCCTTACCTCCTCCTGTTGAAACTCATGTCACAGAGTCCGCTTCTGAACCAGGCATCAGTGTTTGAGGAAAATTGGTGGGAAGGAAGTAAGTCTGTAGCAGCCCTATGTCCAGAGCAATATGAATCAGCAAAAGGTAGAATTCATGTTTGCTTCCTTGCTTTTGAGGAGTTTCTCTTGTTGTAACAAAAGGAGAAAAGGGTCCAGGTGCTGTTAGAGGAGCTTGTTTTATTTATCACAGTAAAATTAGGCTCTAGTGGTGGTCTCAACACTTTTTCTTGAATGCCAATCTTGGTAGAGTTTCAGAGGTAGTTCAGCTTCAAGTTTGAGGGGGTGTGAATTGGGTCAAGTAAGTTAGAGGCGGAATTTTGTATTATTGCTTATATTTTTCCTTTTCACAGACTAATCAAATCACTTTCTGGTTGTGTTGTTCAGATTTTCCTAGTTCTCTTTTGGATGTGTGAACTAGCCTTTGTGAATGTTTTATTGATTTTTGGATTAGATTATTTGGAGTACTAACCTCAATTGCAGTCACAATTCTCTGTGCTAATGACGCTCATATTGTCCTCCCTCTTTGTTTTGTTGTGGTATTTAAGTTTGTGCAGATAAATACTGACTGGTTCTAAATTCTAATCCTAAATCAGCTATCAGCATATCTGAAAAGTCATCCAACTTCTGAGAATCTGATTCCCTGTGAATTGAAGTGAAATAGTAAGCCTGAGAGACGAAAATAAAATGTTTTTTGTGTACTGCAGGCTGCAGCCAGCAAGCTTAATATCATAACTTTTTTTAAAAATAAAATAAAATAAAAGAATAATCTTCATTTCTCTACACAGTATCTACCTCAATGAATGTGTGTACAGAAGGAAAACTTTCCAAGGAAAGGCATGCTGTAACATATCAAGTTAGTCATTAATCATAATATTTACCAATGGTGTTCCAAGTGCTTAAAAAGTTGCAAGCGGGTAATGGCGAAAGCATTAATCATAAAGATCACCAAAAACCGAATGACATAAACATGCGTAACTTAGTCCTAAATCCAGATCAAAAGAATGGATTATTGTGTTTCTGTTGAACCTCTTTCATTAGAAGAGGTTCAAATCAAGAACATGATCCAATGATTATCTGCTGCATTACACGTTTTAAGAGATGCAAGAGTGCATGTAAGGGTTTCTGAGCTAGCTTTCTCGACAATGTTTCTTAAATGCTTATACTATCCTTATTGAGGATTAATACTCAGATATTTTGCTGCCATTAAAAGCATAACTTACTGATCAAATCTCATACTTATCAGAATATATATATATATATATTTTTTATACAAGATAGATATTCTATTTTAGCTTAATCTAAGTATATACGTGTTTAAAGCTTCCACCTAAAGACTTAAACCCCTGACTTGCTCCCCACACCTCACAAGCACTTACTATAATAAATTCTAGCATCCAGAATTTCTGTTTTTGAGTGTAAATGCTTCAAAAGCATGCATTTAATGGGTCACAAGGATCCTTGAAATGGAAACAATGTACTCGCCAAGCATAACCTTTAATCTTCACTTATTTATCAGAGGATCCAATAGAGTAATAAAAATAAAAATAAAGACAGACAAACAAACTCAGAAGAAAACACCACATATTAGAAATGTGGATCAGACACTGAAAGTTCAAGAATATCTGAAACGTGAAGGATTATCGTGCTAATAGATATAACCTGATCAACCCTAGTATCAGAAATTCAGAATTCAATAAATATCAACAGAGAATCCAAATTACTAATAGATACAATCAAATGAAGAGGAATATTATTATGGACATTGTTGCTTCAACTCCATACAGTAAGAGATACACAATCACAGTTTCATTTTGAAGTTTAAACCAACTAAAGAAGAGAACCCAAAAAAAAAAAAATGGAGGAAAATAGAACAGAATGGGAAATGAGATATAATATATATATATATATTTTTTATACAAGATAAATATTCTATTTTAGCTTAATCTAAGTATATATGTGTTTAAAGCTTCCACCTAAAGACTTAAACCCCTGACTTGCTCCCCACACCTCACAAGCACTTACTATAATAAATTCTAGCATCCAGAATTTCTGTTTTTGAGTGTAAATGCTTCAAAAGCATGCATTTAATGGGTCACAAGGATCCTTGAAATGGAAACAATGTACTCGCCAAGCATAACCTTTAATCTTCACTTATTTATCAGAGGATCCAATAGAGTAATAAAAATAAAAATAAAGACAGACAAACAAACTCAGAAGAAAACACCACATATTAGAAATGTGGATCAGACACTGAAAGTTCAAGAATATCTGAAACGTGAAGGATTATCGTGCTAATAGATATAACCTGATCAACCCTAGTATCAGAAATTCAGAATTCAATAAATATCAACAGAGAATCCAAATTACTAATAGATACAATCAAATGAAGAGGAATATTATTATGGACATTGTTGCTTCAACTCCATACATTAAGAGATACACAATCACAGTTTCATTTTGAAGTTTAAACCAACTAAAGAAGAGAACCCAAAAAAAAAAAAATTGGAGGAAAATAGAACAGAATGGGAAATGAGATATATTTATAAGAATGAAAAACATAAACGTATAAGCTGTAATTAAGCTTTAGCATGCTCGTCATCATCTTCAATATCCCAACTCAAGTCTTCCTCTTCTTCTGTGGCACTCAGCCGCTTCCGCACATCAGCTCTGTTGGGGCTTCCGCCTTGAGTTGCTTTCTTCTCATCAATGCTGCTAAGATCCTCAATCTCGTCCCACCCGAGGTCATCTTCCTCGGGCATTGAGGGTTGAGTTGAAACCACAGAAAAGTCACTATCTTTACAAGACTCACCTGAGTCAGCCTTTCCGTCTGAAACCACCTTCTCATCAGATTTCAATACCAAATCATTCTTATTCACCTCAGAATCCCCTCCCAAACGCATTTTCTCATCAGACTCCTTATCACCACTTGATTCCCCAACACTCCCCTTCCTTCCCTCCTCCAAATCAGAACTCTTCTCGCCTACCTCGCCTTGCAATTCCTCAACCGCATCCTCCTTCTCCTTCACACTTTTCTCATCACCTTTACCACTCAATTCCCTCCTCTCCTCCTCCCCTTTCACGACTACATCTTCACCAACATTTCCCATTTCCTCCACATTGGAACTCTTTTTCACCACTTCAACCCCCAACTCCTTGTCCTCACTACCCACTTCAATATTCTTCATTACCTCCATCTTTGCCACCACATTATTCTCCTCCACCCCTTCCTCCTCATCATCGACATCCCAACTCAAATCCTCCTCCTCCCTTGAAATTGCGCGCTTCACAAGATTAGCCCTAACATCCTCAGCTTGCTTGACCTTATAAACCCTATAAAAATACCTACACCAAAATGTGTCATGATCCACAGTATTGGGAACAACCCTTTTGTACACACTCTCCACAACCCCATTTTCTTCCATCAGAACCTCAACTTCCTCACTCTTTTCCCCCAAATCAAACCCTAATTTCCACTTATTAAAATCACCCAGATCCTCAGGTTCCTCACAGTACGTGCTATCCTCACCCTGAATTACACGAACCTGAGCCTCAAACCTACTATAAGGCTTCGAATTCAACCCCAATTGTTTGCTACTAGAACTATTGTTGTTATCAGAATCAGATTCAAGATCATCGGCTAGGATTGCGTCCTTACCTTGGGAGATGATCTGGGCCGTCCCTTTGATCACAGAGGTACCAATCTCGTCGATAACGTGGCTGACATTCTCCAATGACCCATGTGCCACCTCGATCTCCTTCTTCAGACCCGACCCGAATTCCTTGAGGTCACGACGGTAGGTCTCGATGACAGACTCTGATTTGGTGGTTAGGGTTTTGATCAGACCCCCAAAGCTCCACCCACCACTGCCGCCAATAGTCGGAGAATTAGGATTTGGAGGAGGATTGGGATCTGGGTCGGTTTGGTTTACGGGTTCTGGTGAATCGGGTCGTGGAGGTTCCGGCGGGTCGTCGGCGAATACGGCTTTGAAGAAATCCATGCGAGAGATAGAGAGATATCAGATACGGTTTGTTTTTGTTTTTGTGAATTACACTTACCGGTGGAGGACAAAGAGGTTGTTGCCTCTGGAAGTGGATTATGCTATGGTGGAGCGCACCCACTGGGAAGGTGAGTGGTTATTTTCTTTCATTTTTTAGAAGAGCAAGGATTTTTGGACTTTTCAGTTTGGACCCTAAGGAATTTGGCCCAATATTATTCATTACATTGTATTTGGACCGTATTATATAGCCCAAGAGACTTTCACATTCAGGGTTTTTTTTTTTTTTAATAATTATATATATATATATATATATGAGATAGGTTCAAGTTACACCTGGTATAACTCTAAAGAGTTACATATTTTTTTAAATTATTGGATTTAAGTAGATCCAACGGTTAAAAAAAATTCTTATTATTACAAATATTTTTATTAGAATCTCATTAATTACCTTAATTTATTACATTCTAAACCCAACAAAATTTGACGTCTCTCTCTCTCTCTCTCTCTATGTGCTCCTCCATTGCTCTTCCACCATTGTTCCACCTCCACAGGTTGCCGGAAGAAAAAAAAACCTAGTCGAACATTGTTTCTATTTTTCCTTTCTTTTCTGTTGTGAGTGCCACAGGTTGCCAGCAAGAAAAAAAAACCCTAGCCAAACATTGTTTTTATTTTTCCTTTCTTTTCTGTTGTGAGTGCTTTTTTTTTTTTTTTTTTTNATACAGTAAGAGATACACAATCACAGTTTCATTTTGAAGTTTAAACCAACTAAAGAAGAGAACCCAAAAAAAAAAAAATGGAGGAAAATAGAACAGAATGGGAAATGAGATATATTTATAAGAATGAAAAACATAAACGTATAAGCTGTAATTAAGCTTTAGCATGCTCGTCATCATCTTCAATATCCCAACTCAAGTCTTCCTCTTCTTCTGTGGCACTCAGCCGCTTCCGCACATCAGCTCTGTTGGGGCTTCCGCCTTGAGTTGCTTTCTTCTCATCAATGCTGCTAAGATCCTCAATCTCGTCCCACCCGAGGTCATCTTCCTCGGGCATTGAGGGTTGAGTTGAAACCACAGAAAAGTCACTATCTTTACAAGACTCACCTGAGTCAGCCTTTCCGTCTGAAACCACCTTCTCATCAGATTTCAATACCAAATCATTCTTATTCACCTCAGAATCCCCTCCCAAACGCATTTTCTCATCAGACTCCTTATCACCACTTGATTCCCCAACACTCCCCTTCCTTCCCTCCTCCAAATCAGAACTCTTCTCGCCTACCTCGCCTTGCAATTCCTCAACCGCATCCTCCTTCTCCTTCACACTTTTCTCATCACCTTTACCACTCAATTCCCTCCTCTCCTCCTCCCCTTTCACGACTACATCTTCACCAACATTTCCCATTTCCTCCACATTGGAACTCTTTTTCACCACTTCAACCCCCAACTCCTTGTCCTCACTACCCACTTCAATATTCTTCATTACCTCCATCTTTGCCACCACATTATTCTCCTCCACCCCTTCCTCCTCATCATCGACATCCCAACTCAAATCCTCCTCCTCCCTTGAAATTGCGCGCTTCACAAGATTAGCCCTAACATCCTCAGCTTGCTTGACCTTATAAACCCTATAAAAATACCTACACCAAAATGTGTCATGATCCACAGTATTGGGAACAACCCTTTTGTACACACTCTCCACAACCCCATTTTCTTCCATCAGAACCTCAACTTCCTCACTCTTTTCCCCCAAATCAAACCCTAATTTCCACTTATTAAAATCACCCAGATCCTCAGGTTCCTCACAGTACGTGCTATCCTCACCCTGAATTACACGAACCTGAGCCTCAAACCTACTATAAGGCTTCGAATTCAACCCCAATTGTTTGCTACTAGAACTATTGTTGTTATCAGAATCAGATTCAAGATCATCGGCTAGGATTGCGTCCTTACCTTGGGAGATGATCTGGGCCGTCCCTTTGATCACAGAGGTACCAATCTCGTCGATAACGTGGCTGACATTCTCCAATGACCCATGTGCCACCTCGATCTCCTTCTTCAGACCCGACCCGAATTCCTTGAGGTCACGACGGTAGGTCTCGATGACAGACTCGGATTTGGTGGTTAGGGTTTTGATCAGACCCCCAAAGCTCCACCCACCACTGCCGCCAATAGTCGGAGAATTAGGATTTGGAGGAGGATTGGGATCTGGGTCGGTTTGGTTTACGGGTTCTGGTGAATCGGGTCGTGGAGGTTCCGGTGGGTCGTCGGCGAATACGGCTTTGAAGAAATCCATGCGAGAGATAGAGAGATATCAGATACGGTTTGTTTTTGTTTTTGTGAATTACACTTACCGGTGGAGGACAAAGAGGTTGTTGCCTCTGGAAGTGGATTATGCTATGGTGGAGCGCACCCACTGGGAAGGTGAGTGGTTATTTTCTTTCATTTTTTAGAAGAGCAAGGATTTTTGGACTTTTCAGTTTGGACCCTAAGGAATTTGGCCCAATATTATTCATTACATTGTATTTGGACCGTATTATATAGCCCAAGAGACTTTCACATTCAGGGTTTTTTTTTTTTTTAATAATTATATATATATATATATATATGAGATAGGTTCAAGTTACACCTGGTATAACTCTAAAGAGTTACATATTTTTTTAAATTATTGGATTTAAGTAGATCCAACGGTTAAAAAAAATTCTTATTATTACAAATATTTTTATTAGAATCTCATTAATTACCTTAATTTATTACATTCTAAACCCAACAAAATTTGACGTCTCTTCTCTCTCTCTCTATTCTCCTACTTGCTCTTCCCTTGTTCCACTCTCTCTCTCTCTCCTAGGCCTCCATTGCTCTTTTTCCTTTTTATTCACCTCCACAGGTTGCCAGCAAAAAAAAAAACCTAGCCAAACATTGTTTTATTTTTCCTTTCTTTTCTGTTGTGAGTGCTTTTTTTTTTTTTTTTTTTCTAGTCTGGGAGGTACCGAAGGCACAGTCGCAGTCAAAGCTGAAGTCGGAGCCCTACAGGCATCGTAGCTATGAAGAGCGCTCTCATGAGGGACATGGTTCTAGCAAAAAAGGATAGACGAAGGTAATTTTCCCCTTAAAAATTGTGTTTGGGAGTGTTCTGAAGGATCAATTTTTGTTTTGTCTACAAGCCATTTATCTACATTTCTTCAAATTATTTTGCTTAAGGGGAAAATTTTGGTTAGTGAATTTCATACAAGATTGATATCAATGTGTTGTAGATTTTAATGATAAGAATTCTTACTTAGCCTCTTAGGTCCTTGCCATAATGCAATGACTACTTTATGCAATTACAGCATTGCTGATTGCACCTTTATGTTGCTTTGTAGGCTTTAGATTTCTATTTTCATTTTCTGTTTTTAATATGCTAATTGAAAATAATTTTACTAGCTTTAAATTTTAATGTGTTGCATGAATGATGATGATGATGATGATGATGATGATGGATGATGATGGGGGGGGGGGGGGGGGGGGGGGGGGGGGGAAGAGGGGATGGATAAGTACACTGGACTAAATACCAATACGGCAAATACCAACCATATTGACTGAAATGAAATAGCATTCAAAGTATTGCAAAACATAATACACAAAAGCTAAAAAGCTGAATAGCTTAATACCCAATGTAAATCCTAATGATGTCAATGACGATGAACCCAATTAACAATCCCAAAGCTATTACAAACCCAAAACACAATAACATCAATTGCCAAATAGCAAATTTTTTCACTGCAGTCAAATGTATTCACTGCAGCCATATCCCTAAAGGCATTTATAATATTTCAAGACCCCACCTACGACTCTCAGAAGCTAACAATTTGGTTGTAGGTACTTTCCTTCTCATGCATAAACCCTGTCCTCTGCTGCTGCACTCAACAACCTGTACATAAATTTCACGGTAAGCTGAAAAAAAAAAAAAAACAATATTGGTCCTTAGAAGCAGGGATACCTGAACCTGCAAAACTCATAATATGTAAGATCATAACTTTCCCATAAACTATGGTAAAATAAGGTAAAAGAGAGTTCATAGAAAACTAAACCAAAGATAAAACCATGGAAATTTGATCATTCCGCTGATGTGTGGTGGTTTCAGAGAGTCCCTGACAGTAAAATCATTCATGCATATACTAATATCTCAAATCAAACAAAAAGTTTCACACATGCTTATGGTGCACGCTATTGAATTTGGTTCCCAGCAAGAGTAAATCAACAAATAAAAACAGACTTTCTCAAAGATTTCCTTTGTGTTGACTAAAGGAAATAGGCTTAACCAATTACTTCCTAAAAATTGTATGCCTAACATTATTAAAATTGACACCGTGCCTCTATAAATCCTCCACAGTAAGAGTTCTACCCATTAGGCTAGTGGTATAAATTCCACACACACACACACACACATATTTATCACAATTTTGGATAAGGGACACCGAAGAAAAATCCAATCAAAGGGAAAAGGATGAGTTGAAATTTTAGATATCATATTGGTGGTTAGGTTTGTTTGATTTAATGCGCCATCGATTACAGTTAGTCAAGGGATTCTAAATAAAGACATTGACTAGTTTTCTAGCTTTTTATTTTATTTTTTATTAGTAACTACAGTCGCTCGCACCCAGTGGATCCTAATCCCATGAGAAACTGACTAGTTGACAAATAAGGATAAAAGAGATCTAGTTAAGAGGAAAAGAGAGAGGAGATGAAATGGTGAAATCATGATAGCAACTGATTTTTAAAAGGAATGCAAAGACTAAATGGAAGCTGGAGCAAAGAAACTGGTTAAAGATGACTTCCGTGATAATAATCCCTTTCATCATACCTGTGCCTCCTGCTTTGACTTTCGCGATAATAATCCCTTTCATCATACCTTTTACTAGAACCACGTCCCCCATGAGAGAGCTCTTCATAGCTACGATGCATGTAGGGGTTGTGCCTTCGCCGGTACCTCCCAGACCAGAAAAGAAAAAAAAAAAAAAAACAGAGCACTCACAACATAAAAGAAAGGAAAAATAGAAACAATGTTCGGCTAGGGTGTTTTTTTTTTTTTTTAGGTCAGCAACCTAAGTTAAGAGGAAAAGAGAGAGGAGATGAAATGGTGAAATCATGATAGCAACTGATTTTTAAAAGGAATGCAAAGACTAAATGGAAGCTGGAGCAAAGAAACTGGTTAAAGATGACTTCCGTGATAATAATCCCTTTCATCATACCTGTGCCTCCTGCTTTGACTTTCGCGATAATAATCCCTTTCATCATACCTTTTACTAGAACCACGTCCCCCATGAGAGAGCTCTTCATAGCTACGATGCATGTAGGGGTTGTGCCTTCGCCGGTACCTCCCAGACCAGAAAAGAAAAAAAAAAAAAAAACAGAGCACTCACAACATAAAAGAAAGGAAAAATAGAAACAATGTTCGGCTAGGGTGTTTTTTTTTTTTTTTAGGTCAGCAACCTGTAGAGGTGGAACAATGGTGGAGGAGCAATGGAGGAAGAGATAGAGAGAGAGAGAGAAATGTAGGTTTAGAATGTAGAGAGAGAGACAAATGGAGAGACAAACAGAGAGAAAGAGAAACGTAGAGAGAGAGAGAGAGAGAGAGAGAGAGTCAGACGTTAAATTTTGTTGGGTTTAGAGATAGGTTTAGAAGGTAATAAATGAGGATAATTAATGATATTTTAATAAAAATATTTGTAATAATGAGAGTTTTTTTTAACCGTTGGATCTATTTAAATCTAATGGTTTAAAAAAAGTATAACTCTAAAGAGTTACACCAGGTGTAACTTGAACCTATCTATATATATATATATATATTTTTTTTTTTTTAATACAAGATAAAATTTCTACTCTAACTTAATCTAAGTATATATATGTGTGAAACTCACTCTTGGAAACTTGAACTCCGATCCTTGCCCCCAACACCCCACAAGCATTTATATTTATGGAGTGACCACTGCACCAAGAATGCGCGGTGGTACATTCAGGGTTTGAATTCCCTTCAAAATGGATCATAGGTGTAGGACTTGAAGTATGAAATATTATTATTTGGACTTTACACTTATCTCTTTTTCTTAAGCACTCATCCACGTAATTATAAAATATATCATGTGATTTGAATCGGAGGAACTTTCATCCATGCACACACACATATATAGGTAAAACTCNCAATTTTGTGGCATGTTTGTTCAATATAAGTTTGGTGATTTTTATCTAAGCGAGTTATTGTATCAATTATATATATATATATATATATATATATATATATATATATATTATAAGTATATAATATATTTTTTTTTTTTTTTAATTTTGCCACTAAACGTGAAAACCAAAGTGACTACAATAAGAACTTGGCTTGGATACAGTGCATCCAGCCATTAGGATGGCATTGGCAACATGTGACTATTTTTATAGGGATGAAATGCGCTAAGTTTCTATTCATAAAATAAAAAAAAAATAAAGAAGAAGAAGAAGAGAGAGAACGAGAGATAGAGGGAGAGAGAAGGTCCATAAGGCAGAGAAAGAGAAATTTGAATTGCACCACATTAGGCTGGCATTCTGTCAAAGCTTTGGTTAAGATGCAGAAAAAATTGAAACTCTGGTAGTGAGAACTTCTCACTGAGAAGGGGTATTCTCTTTACGGTAGAACAAGTTTCACAAAAGCTATTATTGAGAGTGATACTCTGCAGTAGTTACAACTCTTTAGAATCCTACAAAGAATTCATCCTTGCTAGGGTATGTCATGAAGATGCTAGGTTGGCTGCAATGTAAACGTGAAGCAAACCAATCAACACATATATGGCATGGAAGGCCTTAATATATACACAGTTCTTAAAATGTTAGGTTGGTAGACGTTGTTCAAAAAGGATTTGATATAATTGGTTTTTAGTTTCATTTTTCAACTGTTAGAAATACTAAATGTAATTGTATTGTATTTCATCAATGAAAGAATGTAATAGTGCTTTTATATAGAGGCATATGTGTGCTATACAAGTAACCTAACTTGGGCCTAAAGCCACAATAATATTATACATGTTAAGCTCCCTCAAACTCAAGGTGGATGTGAGACTAGCTTAAGGTTGTCAACCAAAGTACGAAGGCGTCCCTTAGGATGTGACTTGGTGAAGATATCTGCAAGTTGATCTTTAGAGGAGACTGAGATCAGCTTGAGAGCACCATGGACAAGATGAAAACGGATAAAATGACAATCGATCTCGATGTGTTTAGTCCGTTCATGGAAGACATCATTGTGAGCAATATGAATGGCACTCTGGTTGTCACAATAAAGAGGAGTAGCAGAGGATGTAGACACACCTAAGTCTTTGAAAAGTCATCGTAGCCAAAGGAGCTCAGATGTGGTATCAGCAAGGGCACGATATTCTGCTTCAATACTGGAGCGGGCCACATGAGTTTGTTTCTTACTATGCCAAGAAATCAGAGAAGAACCAAGAAGAAAGCAATAACCAATGGTGGATCTACGATCAGTGGGATCTCCTGCCTAATCAACATCAGAAAATACACGGAAAATAAGAGGAGACTGGGCAGAGTAGAAAAGACCATGGAAGAAAGTGCCCTTTAGGTATCGAAGAATGCGCAGAACAGCAGCATAGTGAGTCGATCGTGGAGCAGACAAATATTGGCTCACCTAGTGAACAACATAAGAAATGTTTGGACGAGTGACAGTGAGATAAACTAGGTTGCCAACCAAGCGTCTGTAAAGAGAGGGATTAGGCAATGGTTTTCCTCCTGAAGGAGTCAGATGTGCATTAAGCTCAACTAGAGTGTCAACAGTCTTGCTATTAGTGAGTCCAGCTCGAGACAAGAGTTCAGAGGCATACTTGGCTTGAGTAATATAAAGTTCATCTGTAGAATGAGTGATTTCAAGATCTAAGAAGTAGCTGAGATGTCCAAGATCTTTCATCTCAAACTGCTGACTGAGAAAAACTTTAAGTTCTTGAATGCCATTGAGGTCATCACTAGTTATGATCATATCATCCACATATAGGAGAAGTAAAATAGTACCTTTGTCAATACGACGAAGAAATAAGGCAGAATCATAATGACTGGCCATGTAACCCAAGCGAGAGATGGTAGAGCTAAATTTGGCAAACCAAGCTCGTGGAGCTTGTTTAAGGCCATAAAGTGCACGTCGAAGGTGACAAACCTTATTTGAGTCAATAGAGAGACCAGAAGGAGGTTGCATATACACTTCTTCACTTAAATCCCCATTAAGGAATGCATTTTTGATATCCATCTGAAAAAGATCCCATTTACTGGCAACAGCAATAGCTAAGAGGGCATGAACAGAAGAGATATGAGCAACCGGAGCAAAAGTCTCTTCATAATCAATCCCATACTCTTGTGTAAAACTTTTTGCAACAAGACGAGTTTTGTAGCGCTCAATGGACCCATTAGAGCGAGTCTTAATCTTGTAGATCCACTTACAACCAACCACAGATTTCCTAGGAGGAAGTGTTACCAAATCCCAAGTATGGTTTTTAAATAATGCATCAAGTTCTTCTTTCATTGCAATCTGCCATAAAGGATCAATGGAAGCCTCACGATAGGTGTGAGGCTCATGTAGTATAACAAAGGCAGTGTAACAATGATAGTTAAGTAAATGCGTAGGAATAGATCTTACCCGAGTTGAGTGACAAGGTGGAATGTCTTGTGCAAGATCTTTAGGTGGAGCAGGAGCAGGAGACCCAAGCTCAGGATTGGGGTTGGTTAGCTCGTCTTCAACCTGTTCATCTTCTACCTGTTCATTAAAGGGTGAACTAGGAAAGGGATTAGTGATATCTGGTGGTTGGACAGAGAAGTCTACAGCAACAGAATCAGGAGCAACTACAGGAGGATCAGGAGCAGCTACAGATGGAATATGTGCCTCATCTGGAAAAAGATCTAAGACAGAGGAGAAAGACAGGGAAGTACTAAAATGAGAGAGTTCAACAAAAAGGCGATGTTGAGAACGGAGTAACACCAATAAAGACAAGACTGCTAAGAAAGAAAGGTTAGAGCAGTGGCTCTTATACCATGTTAGAAATACTAAATGTAATTGTATTGTATTTTATCAATGAAAGAATGTACATAGGTGCTTCTATATAGGAAACATATGTGTGCTATACAAGTAACCTAACTGGGCCTAAAGCCCACAATATATTATACATGTTAACATCAATGAAAGACATTTCCAGTTCTCAACAAAAAATATTAAAAAAAAGACAAAGATAAGTCTAATGTCCCTCAAAATTTTATATTTATATTATGGGGGCAATGTTGGGTACAATGTTTGACATTCTATTTGTTGATTCTGTGTGTTTTTATGTGTTTGAAGCCAAATATATTGCTGCAACAATGTCATTCTTGGATTCTGAATCATCCTCTCATAGTGGAACCACAAAGTACAAAGCCTTCCATCAAATTAGCCGTGATTGTAAATGCACATAATCAACGTTTAGAGCTCAATTTGATGGAAAAAAAAAATCAAAATTTAAATGTAGAATTTGAGTTGGATTTTTTTTCTTCCATTTTCTTATTTAATTACTCTACCGCAAAATTTGATTCACTCGATGTTGTCTCTGAACGAATCTAGGATTGGTTGCAGCATTAATTGAGGGTTTTTGGCATTATCTACTTCACTCAAGAAGGAGATGGTAACTTGAAATTGCTGTTATTTTATAAAGAAATGTAAATTGTTATTTTCTTATTTAAAGTTATAATTTTCATTTCTAAAACTTTCAGGCCTAGCTACAGTATCTGAAAATATTTCTGGTCTTTATACCTGGACTCCATGGCTTCCATGTGCATGCTCTTGGGGACACAACAAACGATTGCATGTCTCATGATTGGTATATTTCAATGAACATAATGTTTGTATCTTTCTACTAAAGCATTTAGGGGAGAAGAGAAGCAAAGAGTCCCCACTTTGTTCCAATCAAATGCCCTTTTGTCTTATTCTAACTATCTGCTTGCAGGACCATAATTCATTTCTGATGGCAAGTTTAGCATAATCCAATTCTAATATGCTCCATATTGGTTTGCTAAATTATAATTGTAGAGCCACTCCTTTTAACTTTCGTTGTTTATTTTGTTTAGGGGGTGTTTGGTTAGTGTTTTCAAACAACAATTTTCAATTTTTAAACAATATTTCATGTATTTCAATGCACTTTTTCAACCACACGTATTTTCACAAATGTTTTCAAACTCCAAAGTGTGATAGATATAATTGTTTCAAACAAGGAATTTGTTTCTCTCAATTCCTGTACTTTTCTAAATAGTGCATTTTAATTAGTGTGTTTGAATTATGATTTTGTTAATTTGTTAAAAGTGGATATATATATATATATATTGAAGTACCATTTTAGAATTCAAATTGAATCAAAATTAGTTTCTAATTGTAGTATAATTTTGTACCATGCGTCTAATTTAATTTAATTTAATTTTTTAAAAAAATTTTAGTGCCACTTGATCCCATTTATAATGTTTCCATTTCGTGCATAAGCACGAGTTACCTGCTAGTTAGTATAAAGAGAAATTGTATTCATTCTAAAATAAAGATTTGACCCAATTAGATTTCGTTTGTTTTTGGGATGACAAAAATATCATACGTGATGAGCTCTAACCAATATAGATATAGATTGAGTCTAACATCAATTTTATTATTTTAATAATTACCCTAGGATTTTGTTTTTTGTTTTTTGAGCATATACAATCAAATTTGAATCCGTGATATATGTTTCAGATTATACTCTTTGACATTACCAATAGGGAAAAACTGTAGGGTTATAAGATATAACATGTCAATTCTAGTTATTTTAAAATTACCTTCTTTTGTTTTCATCAAAAAAGAAAGAAAAAGAATTACCTTCTTTTGCTGGCCAAAATTGAAATTTGACCAAGATTTCCCAACTATCTAGTTAGCAGGAAATGTTTTCAAACTATATTTTTTACTAGCATCTCGAGTCTAAGAGACTCGATTTAGGGTCTATAAATCGAGTTTCAAATACTCAATTTTTATGGTTTGCATTTTTTCCGCGTGGCTTGGAAATCGAGTCTTTTAGACTCGACTTATAAACCAAGAAAATTTTAAGTCTCAAGTCTCTCAGCCAAGGTTGTCAAAATCGGGATCCTACATAGGATCGTGGGAGGTAGGTAGGATCGTAGATTGTAGGATCGGATCATGGATTGTAAGATCTTATCTATTTTCAGATTTTAAGCAAAAAACCTATTGATAGTAACTTTGTATGTTATATAATTACTTAAAATATGAATCCATCCATTAAAAAAAATTGCATCATAAAATCTATTTTACAAGCACTACATCGTTCTTATATCATTCTAACAAAACAAAATATATTTAATTTTTGACATAATGTATCCAAAAAGTTCAGTACATGTTTAATTAGCAACTAAGTACCAAAATATTATCTACACATATGGAAAATGTTTTCCAAATTCTAATTTCCAAATCTAAAATAAGTTAGGCTAGTTAGCATATAAAAACTAGCTAACTACAAATTTACAATATGTAATCCAAAAGAGAATTCTCAATCTAAGGTAAACTAGCTAATTACAAATATGAAATCTAAAAGAGAATTCCCATTCTAAGGTTCTTCTAATCTAATCATTGTCATTGTCATATCCCATTTCATCATCTATATCCTTCCTAGTATCAACATCTATGGCGTAATCATCGAAATCCCTTAGGTTTTTTTTTGAGATTTTATGTTGACACAAGGGTAAATTTGGGACTTTAATTCATTATTGGGCTTCTGATAACCCGTTAAGCTTGTGGGTTTAGGTGGATTATCTTACCCAAATGAATCCCACTTAAAAAAAAAAAAAAAAAAAAAAAAAAAATTCAAGCCAAATGGTAGGATTGGTAGGATCGGTAGGATCCCATACGATCCTATGATCCTACACGATCCTACATATGATTCTACCATTTTTGCGATCCTGCTACGATTTTAATCTTTTCGGTGAAGTGGGATTGTAAAATCATGCGATTTTACGATCTGAATCGCGATTTTGACAACTCTGCTCTCAGCATTCCCAAAAATACCAAAAAAAAAAAAAAAAAGAAATCCTAGAAACACAACAATCCCAACACAATCAGATTAGAGAGAAAGTTCACCTCACCAATTTTGTGAAAGAATGTCTGACCATGGAAGAATGTCTGAAACCCAGATTAGACAGGAGAGATTGCACGACGCGGCTTGGGCAGCACTGCCTGGGTCGCACGGCGTGGATTGGGCACCGCGGCCTGGGTCGCATGGCGTGGTTTGGCTGGCTGTGGTTTCTACTATTTTCAATGACCTCCTTTTATTTTCCTCTTTGTACTCATATTAAAATTGTACCAATAATCACGCACACGCACTTAAAAAGCAGGGTGGCTTATAAATCGAGTATTAGAGACCCGATTTTCAAGTAGTTGCCATGTGGAAAAAATGCCACATCAGATGTGATCAGACCATGGAAATCGAGTCTCAAAATTCGATTTATAGCCCTAAATCGAGTCTCCTAGACTCGAGATGTTAGTAAAAAATATAGTTTAGAAACTGTGTTTAATAATTATATTGTTTGAAAATCAATGTTAATTTCCCATTTTGGCCTCTTTTGCCAAAAGTATGGACGAGTCACTTCAATAGTTCAATGCAAGTATGTGAGGAACAATATGTCCGGTAGTGGTACTCAATTAAGAGGCTTCTTGCATGTAAAAGTTTAA
This sequence comes from Quercus suber, assembly GCF_002906115.3. Taxonomy (NCBI): domain Eukaryota; kingdom Viridiplantae; phylum Streptophyta; class Magnoliopsida; order Fagales; family Fagaceae; genus Quercus; species Quercus suber. The sequence goes on from NW_027069842.1 coordinate 349,275, forward strand.
ATTCTTCATTACATGATTTTATTGTCTTCCAATAAATATCTTACATGAGTATTACACTTCTACAATAAGGTCTAACAGGATCATATTATAGTGATATAATCCTAATTTTTTTTTTTTTAGAAGAATATAATCCTAACTTAGACTTGAAGGATACAACAACCAATTATTTAATTGGTTGTTTAAATAATAAAGTAAAAGATAATAAATATGGGCCTAATAGCATTGTTCCTATGTCCTAACTAGGGCTGTCTAGAAGACTCGGCAACCAGCTCAACTCGGCAAATCCACCCGCGACCAACCTGCCGCCACCCAATCCGGCAACTCCAGCGGTTGGATGCGGGTTCCAAACTCGATAACCTAACCCCATGCAGGTAGGCTGTCGGTTTTTCATTTCAAAACCTATGACACTCGACCCGAATCAAATCCTTTATCCTTTCCGGCGAAGTATTATGAATTTCCGACCAGATCTGGCGAGATCTCGTCATTATCCGACAAAATCTAGGCTAGATCTCGCCGGATCCGGCCAAATTTCAGCCTCGTTGATAAACTTGAGACCAACCCGAATCAACCCAAAACCAACGAGACCCGAATCAAAAAATCCGACTAGATCTCCGAGTCGGTTTCAAGTCAAATTTTTATCCACCCGCCTCATTCGGGTCAAGTCTGGGTTGGGCATAAACCCGACTTGGCCTGACTCATGGACAGGCCTAGTCCTAACAATAACCAAATGATGCGGAGGGTACGAGAGTGTACAAGATAGATACTTTATTATCTTTTAAAAAAAAAAATTAAAAAAAAAAAGAAGAAGAAGAAGAAGAAGAAGAAGAAAGATGATAAAGTATTTCATTATAAAATGAAGAAGAAGAAGATAATAAAGTAATAAATGACAAGGTCTAGGTGAAGAAATGTATCTCCTGGGGTAGTTGTCATGTTTTTTTTTTTTTTAAGAGTCAGGGGTAGTTGTCATGTTGGTGTTTGGTGATGGGACTGACGAACTCATTTACTGAAGACGACAACCATGAGTCCAACGAAGACATCCCTGAACGAGCAAATTAATACCCACTGACAGGACTGACGAACTCATTCGCCAAGACGACCTCAACAATACAGACGAGGGCATACTTGGACGAACAAAACCAATGCCCACGTCACTGACGAGGGTAAAACCATCCATTCAATACAGCCAATTAATACATAGGGCAGTTACAGATCCAGCTGTGTGAGCCGTTGGAGCACATTGAAGCCACATTATGAGGCACGAAACGTTACTAAGAATAGCATTAAAACCACCTTAATTGCCCCAACGGCTAGGAGCTGTAACCGCATATATAAAGCCTCCACATTGCCAAGTGCAAGGTACGCACACATATAGACACTAAGAGATCTCTTTCATTCTGTTCAATTACATTGTTTATTCCCAAGAGAGCTTCTTATACTGACTTTGGCATCGGAGGCATTGTGGCAGGCACCACACCGGTGACCACCTCTGAGAGTACGTTCATACAGGCTGAGGATTACTTCCATCCGACCAACTTGTTCTACTGACGAACTTACGCTTCATCAGTGTAATTTTACTGACGAACTTACGCTTCATCAGCGTAACTCTACTGACGAACTTATTCTACTGACGAACTTGTTCTACTGACGAACTTACGCTTCATCAGTTTGGACGAATTTACTTGACTGACGAACTTACGCGTCATCATTTGGTATACGAGAAACTTTAATTTACTTTTTGATGGGGCTAAGTTAAAGTACAACCATTCCATTTCATAGGGTCAGGTCATTAAGACATAGAGCTCGTGAGAAATGAAAATATAGCAATGCAATTTGATTGACATGCATGAATCACATTGCACGAATCGACTCTACATTCTGCAAGCGAAAGAACTCACATGAAGATTCAAGTAATGCTTTAATGTCATATTTTCATCGCTCCTGTTTGTTTGCATGGAATTACTTGCACGTATGGGATTGAAATTAAAGCATCTCTCTTTCACTATATATAACTACATTTATACAGTAAAAAAGTGTTATACTTTAAAGAATTGTATATTTTCTTTTAGGATGAATGCAACTCATGTCTTGGCTAGGCATGGAGCCATGCACAATATGTGAAGGAAGCAGAAGTTTGGTTAGAGAATGCTCCTTTGTTTATGTCAAAACATATACAAACAATTTTTTTTTTTTTAATTGTACATTCCAATCTAGGATGAAAATAACCTCAAGCAGCTCCTCAAGGAGAATCAAAATATGTTTGTTCCATAATTGATTTTAAAAGAATTTAAAAAAAAAAATCAATTTGTTCCAAGGATAATGAGAATCTAATTATAAAACAGAAAGGAAAATAAATTAATTAAATATTCCAAAGATCAATCCAGAGTTTGGGGTCACTTTGAATCAAATTTACAGCTTTGCCTATCCGTAGATATGGCCCATTTTATGATTTTGCATTTACATTGCTACCTGTTCCGGAATAAACTAATTTCAAGCAAAGTGAAATTCTAGTTTCTCTTTGCAATGCATGGTATCAAATGAATTCTCATTATATTCTCTGTATCTGCTTTTGCTTTCTACCACCCCACCCTTTGGGATAAAAAGAGAAAAAAAGAATGCTTCCCTCAACTTCACAATCTCACTTTTTGGTTACCCCTTATCTCAAGCATAGAATCACAAACGCAATCCATTTGTTTTAATAGAACTCTCTCCTCCAATGCATTTTGCATTAAGCCTATTGTAGTTCTTTCCCTACCACTATATTTCTAACACAAGCAATGCAAGAGAAGAACAACCAGTTCTTTCCTCTTGAAATTTGCCAGAAGCTATTCAACTTCATCTTTGACAGCCTCATTGCTCGTGGCCTTAAGCGTGTAACCTTGGGAAATCCACTGCCTCATCAGGGCTTAATCAAAGTGCCTCCTGGGTTGGGTTCTATGGAGGGGCAACAACCCATATATGGTGCCAAGCCCAATGGAGCTAGTAGTGTGAGCAAGTCACCAGTTGATTTGGGCTCTGAAATTCAGGTCCAGTTCTTGGAGACTGAAGATGAGTTGGAGAATTGGATCGCGGTTGATGAGCTTGGTTCTTCGGTCCATGTCTCGGAACAGAACGGCCCAATTGATACCGCCGCTCAGGCCCAATTGGTGAACAGTGATGAAAAGGAGATCCCACTAGTTGAAGTGTTTGATGTTTCTAATGGTAAGTCTCTATCACAAATCCAAGAGAGAAATGTTTCACAAACCCAAGGTAAAAGCTCAAAAGAAGTAGAGAAAATTTTCACAGCCTCGGGCCGGGCTAGTGGCCCAAAAAAGAGTGTAAGCATGAAAGATATGACAGAAGAAGAGAGAAGGAAGTATAAGGGGAAGAACATAGTAGATGAAAGCTTGACAATAGAGCCTGAAGCCACACAAATCAAGACAAGGCCACGTTTCAGTGTTGAGCCAAATATAAATGAAAAATCTGACGAATTCATTAAGAGTAGGAAGGAAGCCATGAAAAGGAATTATAGCATGGAGCCAAGATATTCTTAGCAGGGGTTGTGTAACAATGACCTTGGTGGGTAAGTCCCAGCTTGCTTTTAGTGTATTGAATTGCCCAAATCTATGCTTTGTTTATAAATATTTAGACTTTGGAATAAGAGTTTACCTCAAGCATAATAAGTTGACCAAGGTTTGTGGCCTATTGGCTTCATTGTGTTTGTGGTGGTTTTGTTCTAGTAGTATTCATAAACTTGTAGATGTTACTTATTATAGAGATCTTAATCTTATGCTTTGTTACTATCTCTTAAAATTAAAATGATGGATCATAGGTTAATTAATTTGTTACCAAATATCTGAAATAAATAAAGATTTTAATAAGAATTCTTATCAACATAACTACATAAGAATAGGTATTAGACAATAATCTTTCAACTTTTGAGCCTCAAGATAGGGAAGTGAGATCCTTCAATTTTGTATCGCATTAACAAGGAGCATCTTTATTATGCAACTTAAGCACTAAATTATTACTCAAAACCTTTCTGATTGCTAGCTAGTGTGTGATTAGCATCAAAATGAAGATTGTCAAGTAGTAGATGATATGATCAATTCAAATGGGGAAAAACTCACATTGACAAACAATCTATTCAAAAATTTCAATCAATTATTCAAGAATTAAATGAAAGAAAAACCTTCTAGTACTTGTGGATAAATTTCACATTACCAATGATTTAAAATTATAAGTGACTAAATTAACCTAGGAATCAAAATACTCTATTTGAAGTGAGCTTAAAAATTATCTTTCCAAGTTTCATTCTCCACTCTTCTTCTTTAGTACAACTACATGAAAAATAAAATCAATTCAACATTTTCACCAAAAAAATGCAAAAGGCAACTAAAAGAAATAAACATGTGATTCATACTTGAGATTTTATTTCTTAAATCTAATAGGAAACCCTCCTTTTATCTAAAAAAAAAAACGTAAATAATAAGCCATTGGTGTCCACCTAAAAGATACTAAAATAATAATCCATGATAAACTCATGCTAATGAAAAAAGAGTTGGAGTGTGAATTAGTTTTGGAATTTAATAAACTGAAACTGTAAATTGCTACAAGTGTGGGGTCGGGGTCCCCAAAAAATAGTAATAAATAGGAGAAAACAAAAGAAAAATACATATATAAGAACACATTGTAATTGGACTTAATAACGCACAAAACCAAATTATATTCGGACATACTTAAGCATATAGAAAAGTTGTAATTCAGAGGGACATAGAAAGATCTCATAGAGGATCATTCGGCAATTGGCAGACTATCCTCCTCCTTAAAGTTGTAAGTAGCTCCTTCAAGGACCCATGACCCAAACAAAACAAAAAAAAAAAACCCTCTTCTTCAATCCTCATATATAGAACAAAGAGAGTTAATTTAGCCTTGACCTTGTAACACTCTCAATGCAAAGTAAATTGCCTCCCAAATTATTTCCCTTTCCTATATTACATTTCACTTTAAAGAAATATTTTTTTTCAATCAATTTTGGTCTAAGAACAAAAAAGAAAAAGAAAAAAGAAATGGACACGTACCCAATTAATTGGTCACCTTCTTGCTCTTCTACTTAATCCCCATGAATCCAAAAGGTCCACCCCATGCATGCGTAAAATGAACACTTTTTTTTCTTCCTAATTCTTTTATTCTTCCAAAGAGTGAGTTGATGAACGGTAGAGATCATATGGAGCCCAAAGATGATCCACAATGCAGGGCTTCCTTGAATCTAACCTCAACCATGGCTTCCCTTTCCCACTCCAATGAAGCAAACTAATAGGCCCAGGATGCAAACTCCTACATTTTCCTTCAAGATTGTCTCCACCAAGTCCATGTTGATTCCACCTATGGTCCACACCGGTAATATCGCCACCCAAAACCAACAAAAATGGTGGCAAAGAACCCAAGTGGTAAATCCTCTTTTGCTTTTGCACTACCATCCACTCCTCCATTTTCGATGTATAATCTCCTTGCCTCCATTTATCCACGTCCACAACCATAACCCCCGTGTTAAAATAACAAGGCTTTCTACCATCAAATATTCTGGACATTGAAGGGTCAGACCAAAACAAGTCCGTGAAATAGGTTGTGAAATTTGCATGGCAATATTCTGGTGCAGCCAAAACCTTGTTCTCCAAATCCACCTCCCATAGCTTCTTGATGTCATCCACAACTACAAGATCAGAATCTAAATACACAACACGTTTTACCTCGGCTGGTATAATGTCTGCAAGGTATATACGTGCATAGTTTAAAGGTTGGTCTAGTGCTTGACGTATTGATTTTGATATTTTCCCACGTACCTTTTTGGAGTTAAAGCGATAAACTTTGAAGTTAAGGTAAGGGAAGGTGGATTTGATGCTTGAGGATACATCGGGCTCGTGCCTTGACCACAAAAAGTGAAACTCAACGTTTTCTGGGCATGTTGAATGTTGCAAAATGGACAACACAGCTGCCATGGTACCCCTAAGGTAGTTTGAATCCAATGTCATGGATATGTGGATTTTGTCATCAGAGGCACATGTTTCTCCGTTCCGAAAGGCAGGGGCTTCGCGGAAGATGGGGACATCTGGGGACGGCTTCCGGATAACCCCAAGGCGGATACCGGTGGCGGTGGTGGCGGTGGAATGGAGATCAGGGAGGAGGAGAAGGAAGAGGAGAGACAGGAGGCCTATTAGGAGTGATGATAATGGTTGTGGAAAAGTGGGGCTCATCCAAAAGGCCTCCATCCTTGACTTCGATGGTAAAAACAAAGGCGATTGGGATATAATTAGCGAAGCAAAGGAGATAGAAAAGTGGTGGTGGTGGTGGCAGTAGTGGTAGTTGTGGTGGTGGTGGTGGCAGCCATTGTTAGGCTGGATTTGGAGAAGGTTCAGGAAGAGGTTAGAAATGGTTTGCTTTGAATTTTTTGAGAAAAACTAGGGAAGGAATGAGGTTGGTCGGATTGTGAGGGAGAGAAGAATCTTCGGAATGGATTTTTTTTTTTTTGGTAATAAGGTCTGCTTTGTTACTATCTCTTAAAATTAAAATGATGGATCATAGGTTAATTAATTTGTTACCAAATATCTGAAATAAATAAAGATTTTAATAAGAATTCTTATCAACATAACTACATAAGAATAGGTATTAGACAATAATCTTTCAACTTTTGAGCCTCAAGAGAGGGAAGTGAGATCCTTCAATTTTGTATCGCATTAACAAGGAGCATCTTTATTATGCAACTTAAGCACTAAATTATTACTCAAAACCTTTCTGATTGCTAACTAGTGTGTGATTAGCATCAAAATGAAGATTGTCAAGTAGTAGATGATATGATCAATTCAAATGGGGGAAAACTCACATTGACAAACAATCTATTCAAAAATTTCAATAAATTATTCAAGAATTAAATGAAAGAAAAACCTTCTAGTACTTGTGGATAAATTTCACATTACCAATGATTTAAAGTTATAAGTGACTAAATTAACCTAGGAATCAAAATACTCCATTTGAAGTGAGCTTAAAAATTATCTTTCCAAGTTTCATTCTCCACTCTTCTTCTTTAGTACAACTACATGAAAAATAAAATCAATTCAACATTTTCACCAAAAAAATGGAAAAGGCAACTAAAAGAAATAAACTTGTGATTCATACTTGAGATTTTATTTCTTAAATCTAATAGGAAACCCTCCTTTTATCTATAAAAAAAACGTAAATAATAAGCCATTGGTGTCCACCTAAAAGATACTAAAATAATAATCCATGATAAACTCATGCTAATGAAAAAAGAGTTGGAGTGTGAATTAGTTTTGGAATTTAATAAACTGAAACTGTAAATTGCTACAAGTGGGGGGTCGGGGTCCCCAAAAAATAGTAATAAATAGGAGAAAACAAAAGAAAAATACATATATAAGAACACATTGTAATTGGACTTAATAACGCACACAAACCAAATTATATTCGGACATACTTAAGCATATAGAAAAGTTGTAATTCAGAGGGACATAGAAAGATCTCATAGAGGATCATTCGGCAATTGGCAGACTATCCTCCTCCTTAAAGTTGTAAGTAGCTCCTTCAAGGACCCATGACCCAAACAAAACAAAAAAAAAAAACCCTCTTCTTCAATCCTCATATATAGAACAAAGAGAGTTAATTTAGCCTTGACCTTGTAACACTCTCAATGCAAAGTAAATTGCCTCCCAAATTATTTCCCTTTCCTATGTTACATTTCACTTTAAAGAAATATTTTTTTTCAATCAATTTTGGTCTAAGAACAAAAAAGAAAAAGAAAAAAGAAATGGACACGTACCCAATTAATTGGTCACCTTCTTGCTCTTCTACTTAATCCCCATGAATCCAAAAGGTCCACCCCATGCATGCGTAAAATGAACACTTTTTTTTCTTCCTAATTCTTTTATTCTTCCAAAGAGTGAGTTGATGAACGGTAGAGATCATATGGAGCCCAAAGATGATCCACAATGCAGGGCTTCCTTGAATCTAACCTCAACCATGGCTTCCCTTTCCCACTCCAATGAAGCAAACTAATAGGCCCAGGATGCAAACTCCTACATTTTCCTTCAAGATTGTCTCCACCAAGTCCATGTTGATTCCACCTATGGTCCACACCGGTAATATCGCCACCCAAAACCAACAAAAATGGTGGCAAAGAACCCAAGTGGTAAATCCTCTTTTGCTTTTGCACTACCATCCACTCCTCCATTTTCGATGTATAATCTCCTTGCCTCCATTTATCCACGTCCACAACCATAACCCCCGTGTTAAAATAACAAGGCTTTCTACCATCAAATATTCTGGACATTGAAGGGTCAGACCAAAACAAGTCCGTGAAATAGGTTGTGAAATTTGCATGGCAATATTCTGGTGCAGCCAAAACCTTGTTCTCCAAATCCACCTCCCATAGCTTCTTGATGTCATCCACAACTACAAGATCAGAATCTAAATACACAACACGTTTTACCTCGGCTGGTATAATGTCTGCAAGGTATATACGTGCATAGTTTAAAGGTTGGTCTAGTGCTTGACGTATTGATTTTGATATTTTCCCACGTACCTTTTTGGAGTTAAAGCGATAAACTTTGAAGTTAAGGTAAGGGAAGGTGGATTTGATGCTTGAGGATACATCGGGCTCATGCCTTGACCACAAAAAGTGAAACTCAACGTTTTCTGGGCATGTTGAATGTTGCAAAATGGACAACACAGCTGCCATGGTACCCCTAAGGTAGTTTGAATCCAATGTCATGGATATGTGGATTTTGTCATCAGAGGCACATGTTTCTCCGTTCCGAAAGGCAGGGGCTTCGCGGAAGATGGGGACATCTGGGGACGGCTTCCGGATAACCCCAAGGCGGATACCGGTGGCGGTGGTGGCGGTGGAATGGAGATCAGGGAGGAGGAGAAGGAAGAGGAGAGACAGGAGGCCTATTAGGAGTGATGATAATGGTTGTGGAAAAGTGGGGCTCATCCAAAAGGCCTCCATCCTTGACTTCGATGGTAAAAACAAAGGCGATTGGGATATAATTAGCGAAGCAAAGGAGATAGAAAAGTGGTGGTGGTGGTGGCAGTAGTGGTAGTTGTGGTGGTGGTGGTGGCAGCCATTGTTAGGCTGGATTTGGAGAAGGTTCAGGAAGAGGTTAGAAATGGTTTGCTTTGAATTTTTTGAGAAAAACTAGGGAAGGAATGAGGTTGGTCGGATTGTGAGGGAGAGAAGAATCTTCGGAATGGATTTTTTTTTTTTTGGTAATAAGGTCGTATTAATTACCTTTTTTTTTAAAAAAAAAATACTAAAATTGAATTACTATTTTTATGTGAATTTTAATTAATATTAATTGTACTACAAAATGAATCTAACTAGTGTCAGATTCATAGCATAATAAACAAAATTTTTAATTATATTTTTTACTTTATGTCTTAGAATATGATACATCAGATTATTAGAATTAAATTTACTTATGGCTTTTTTAATAGGAAATTACGTTTAAATTTTATTTTTATGGCTTATTAGAATAAATCTATTTGTGATTTCTTTTTCCAATTTTAACCATGTTTTTATATGCATGCTTTACGTATTTTTTTTGCCTCCTTAAAAAGCGGGGAAAAAAAAACCTCAAATATTTTGGGTTTTATTTGTTTATTTCGTCATAAAATAAAGTAAAATTAGTCAAAATTTTCAAGTAAGGTACTATTTTTGCTTCCAATTAAGTAAAGATTTCCAGCAAGATTTTTGTCAAATTATTATAACACTTTCCACAGTTTGATTGATATTGCCAACATAGCACTAGCTAAAAATGGCAAATCCCGTATCGCCATATTAGGCGCAAATAAGATTCATAAACAAACCAAGTTAAGAAGGAAATCAGAAATAATTTATTTTAACGTGAGTTTCAGTTAACTCAACTGGTAAAGTCTCTGATGGTTGTATACGAGATCTAAGGTTCAATATCTGCCTACACTAAAAATTCTTTTAAAAAAAAATCATTTTAACAAAAAGAAATAATCATAATCAAATTGTAATAATTCTTTCCATAGGTGTATGCCATCACATTCACACCTTTTCTTTTTATGTGATTTATTCGATTCATTTTCACGCAAAATATGGATTAAGTTAAAAGTAAACCCCAATAAAATAGAGAAATTTTACTTATGTTTCCAACATTTATACAACAAATTTTAAGTAGTAGTCTTCTAAAAAAAAAAAATTCTATGAGATTGCTACTAGTTGTTATTGTAGGCAAAACAGTAATTTCAGTAGTAGGTTCAAATTAGAACCATGTTGAGGGCCATTTTTGAAGAATCATAAAGAAAGAAAGAAGTCCAACAACACAAACCGAAAAGAAGTTGGCAAAAAAGATAGAAAACAAGAACCATTAAGTCCAAGTAGTAGGAATAATGGATCATAGGTTCATAAAATAAATAAATGGGTCTTGAGAAAGCAAATAGGCTCAAAAGAGCCCGGAAAGAGAGAAATAGCAAATAGCAAACCCATGAGTAGTATACAATGTGGAAAAGTAAGAATGGGCTGCGGCAGGCCCAAAGCAATGTAAACAAAGAGAATAGGGGATTGATGGCAAGCCCACAAACCCCAAAGATGAGAATGAGGTAATTGGGCCGTGAAAGCCCAATGAAGTTAGTAAAAGCCTATGGAAACAGGACATTAGGAAAAAGGGCCGAGGAAGCCTAAGGCAAGCAAATGGGCCAAGGATGTCCAAGGAAAAAACAAAAGGGACGTAGGAGCCTATAAGTAAGAAAACCCATAGTCATGGAAAAGAACACATGGCAGGCCTAAAAAGGACCCTGCAAGATCAAGTCAATACAGCAGGAATGACAAAGTAATATGGCAGGACATGATGGCAATCAAGAAATAGGCTGGAGGAAATGTGAAGCCCAGTATCAAATGAAGCCCAGCCCTTAAGGGGAACAATGTGTTATAAAACGGCCCACATAAAAAGACGAAGAAGAGCGGCAGACTGTGCAAACACAGCTCTAGACTGCGGCAAATACATGAGCAACAAGCAGATTTTGGACACACATGAAAGGGAAGCACACACAAGACCCAAGCACCACCAGCCTGTACTCAGCCAATATGAGACATGGTGGGGTCATGGGTCAAAGGTAAGAGGTAGGGGGGTATGGTTTGGTGGTGGGGAGAGGGGAAAAGGTCTATTCTACGGCTCCTACCTAAACTCTTTTGGAGAGTACGTCCTGCTAGGATGACAGACCATCCAAAAGAAGTAAGGTTGAGGAAGGAACCGTTAGGTGCATACCATGAGGGATAGAGAGAGAAAGCACTTACACCATGGCAGGAAAGGGTGCCACGGCAGACTAACGAATGAAACAAACCTACCTTTTTATGGCGAGGGTGAGTGGCACACAGACGAACCCTTTGGTGGTCGGCCAGTACGCCCAAACCAGACAAAGACAATTAAGGGGAAAAATGGTAAAATCTGGTCATGGCAGGCACTATAGGAAGACCCTTGCCGTGCCCAGAATAGGGATCGAAAAACAGGGGATCACAAAGAAAAAATAGAAAGAAAGCAAAAAACAAGGGAAAGAAAAAAGAAAGAAAGAGAGAAAACAGAAAACCAAGAGAGATAATACGATAGGCATGCAACAGTAGGTCGATTTCCCTATCTCCTTCTCGAAATCCTACTCTCTCTTAACAAAGTAAATAAAAGAGGATTCCTTTGAGCACTAACCATTTAGGTCCGGTTCCCTCAAAATTATTAATCCCCACGGCAGGATCTTTCTTGGAAGATTAGTTGCATTGAGAGGAGGCGTTCTTCCTCTTTGGTCTTTGCCTCTACGAATTAAACTTGACTTGATATTTATTCTTGACTAACTCATATTATCACTAACTCCCTTCTTTCCTTTTGCAAAAGCCACTGTTATAACTGAGATTGTCATAAATAGGGATTACTTGGTCATTTTCCATTAAGAAAAGGTCGTTGTATTCTATTCTTTTTTTTATTATTATTGTTATTATATCTACCTCCCGTAACTCATTTGAAACAGCTCTGTCTGCCATAAGTACACTCTTGGCAGACGAGGCCTACTTTGTGCATAAGCTGGCCCAAATTGAGTTACAGTTAGACCGGCCTTAACTCTCCTACTCAGAATACTCGGGCTTATTACCGCAGGAGGCAGCGCAACGCACAGTACACAAAAAAGGTCTCTACATTAAATTGGCGACTTCACTGGGGAGTTGAGAAACAGATTAGGGACAAGAACCCTCACACACAAATGCCTCCAAAGTCCAGGACAACGCGAAAGATGAGTGTCGTGCCCTCGTAAGTAGAATCTAGACCAACGATGCCCCATCAACAACAACCTAACCAGGCGGAAGGTGCCAACGGAATGGGGACTGGACCCCAACCTCCTCCAAGAATCCCAACAGACAATGCCAACACCTTCGTTGAGGTGTTGCAGGCTCTGCAGCACTCGCAACAGCAAATGATAGAAGAAATCCGTCAACTAAAAACAAACAGAACAAAGGAAAAAGGAAGCCAGCATGATCCAAAACATGCGGCAAACAAAGAAGAGACACTAGCAGGGGGTGTCTTGCTGAACGCGAATCAATGTTTTATTACTATGGCTGAAGTAGCGGCTCTCTTGGAGTAAGAGAGAGCCAGAGGACCCAAGGAGAGGTTCTATGCACGAAGGTCTCTATACCCACTAAGAGTGCTCAATAAACCATACCGTGAGAGGTATGAGTCGCGAGCTTTTGCGCAATATGATGGTAGGAAGGGAAGTGCTGTTGAGTACGTAAGCAAGTTCATTGACACTCTCGGCCCTTACGCCACAGACGAAGACCTATATCTTCGAGAATTTTCTAAATCACTATGTGACAGGGCTTATACCTGGTACATTAGCTTAAAGCCAGGATCGATCCTGACATGGGATGATATGGTGGATGTATTTTGTACCAAATACTTTCACGGAGAAGAAACGGTAAAACTTGCAACTCTGCAAGCGACCAAGTAGAGGAATGGGAAGACTTGATGGAGTACATCAAAAGATTCAGGGATATAGCACTTGACTGCTACGACCATTGTGAAGAAAGGACACTGGTAGAGATGTGTATGACGAATATGATTAGAGAATATAGGGCAATCCTAGAAAATCTAGAGATCTCCCAGTTCGCGTAGTTATTGCAAAAGGTGAGAAAAACTGCCTAGTCCGTAAAGCCGAGCATGGACAAAAGAAGTGCCCCGCAAGCTATGGCAATATCTACTGGCGAGTGGAGAAGGAAGACCGACGGGAGAGAGTTTGATACTCCTTTGCCAATACCATGCATGACAAAGGAGCTAGATGTACTGTTAGACAGGTGGATAGCAGATGGGATCTTCAAACCTAACCAAGTTTCTAGGGAGCCCACAGAGGAAGAGCGGAAGGACCTAAATTTTTGTTGTTTACACAATTACGTGCAACATCCTATCGCAGAGTGTTAGGCGCTCCGCAGACTAGTGCACCGCAAGATAAAAGAAGGGACTATAGAACTGTCCCAGCAGGAAGTCTAAAGAAATCCACTCCCAAACCACAAAGGGAAGGGTGTAGTGGAGGTGGTAATTTGAGCGGACCTAGGAGAAGATGAAGAAGAAAACTTGGCCTTGCCCGCAGTGGCCATTACCACTTTACAACAGAGCTCTAAGTTCAAAAATTTGTTCGACCAGCTGGGACTCACAACAAAGGAAAGAAAGGTAGTCACAGAGGCTTTGGTGAGTATTGCCTCTAGTGTAGGAGTAGAATGTCTATCGGCAGAAATCCCAGATGATAAGGCTCTCTTACAAGAGTCAACTGAAATCACTTTTAGTAATGAAGATATGAAGGTGGGACACCCAGATCACAGGAGACCCATATACTTAGCGGCGTCCATAAATCAAATCCCCATAAAGAGAGCCTTGGTAGATACAGGTGCTTCGGTGAATCTCATTCCATTGAGCACTTTGCAAGTGGCAAGAATTTTAGAAAGAATGATTCAGGGGTGCCCAATGGAAGTAAGAGGTTTCAGCAGAAGGGGTGAGTATACAGTAAGCCACATTCAGCTGTGGCTGAAAGTAGGCCCCATAGCTTCTTTAGCTCGGTTCCATGTGGTGAAAATAGAAGTACCCTATCATGTGCTTTTGGGAAGGCCATGGTTGCACAAACACCGATTGGTCCAGTCCACCTATCACTAGTGCGTGAAAGGAAGATTGAATGGCAGAATGATACGCATAGCTACAAACCCCTAGTCGTTCGAGCAAGCAGAGGCCCATTTAATAGAAACTATGTTCTATGACCAATGGGCTCCATTTGGGGAAAGTTCAGTATCAAAACCACGAGGTACCTTCGTGCCTAGATGAGTAGACATCCAAGATGACCCAGACCCTGATTTGAGGGAATTATTGGCAAGAAAGAGGAAAAGGAGAAAAGCGCCTGCCGCAGAATCAGATGACACACCCCAATGTGTTAGGGTTCGAGGGCCTGATGGCAGGATCGTGTACAAATTATGAAGGCACGTGGGGCCCACGAATAAGACACAAGCGAGCCCTACCCAAGAATGGCAGCACAGGAAGTTGGCGTGTTGTATAGCTCAAGAAAGTGTGAAAAAAGAAGAAGAAAAGGATGAGGAAATTATGACAGAAAAAGATGCACAGGTTGTGGCTAAAGAAGAATTGAAGGAAGTTGACCTAGGGTTTGGTTCGAAGGAACCGAGGCCTATCTCAATCCATGCAAGTCTAGCTGAAAAGGAAAACTTAGAGTTAACACTGTTATTGAAAGAATTCAAAGACGCCTTCGCATGGAACTACAGTGAAATGCTAGGGTTAGACCCAGAGCTAGTTGCACATACGTTAAATGTGGACCTGTAGGCCAAGCCCGTGGCCCAGCCTGCCAGGATATTTCACACAGAAATAGAAGGATAAATAGTTAAAGAGGTACAGAAGTTGCTGGCTGCAGGATTCATCAAGCCTATTTAACACCCCCGCTGGCTATCCAACATAGTACCAGTAAAGAAGAAGAATGGCTAGATAAGATGTTGTGTAGACTTCAAAAATCTCAACAAAGCATACTTAGAAGACGAGTTCCCACTACCAAATATAGATTTATTGATAGATTCTGTGGTAGGAAGTGCCATGTTTTCATTCATGGATGGTTTCAAGGGGTACAATCAAATCAGAATGGCACTAAAGGATGTGAAGAAGACTACTTTTAGAACACCCATGGGCAATTTCTACTACACCGTGATGCCATTCGGGTTAAAAAATGCAAGTGCAACTTATCAGCGAGCAATGACAGCCATATTTCACGATATGATGCATCAGGACTTAGAAGACTATGTGGACGACATAGTGGTTAAGTCAAAGAGGAGAGAAGAGCACTTCTGTGTGCTGAAAAGGGTATTTGAAAGATGTAAAGCCTTTAAATTGAGAATGAACCCTCTCAAATGCGCATTTGGAGTATCTTCTGAGAAATTCTTGGGTTTACTAGTTCACAGCAGGAGAATAAATGTAGACCCAGCCAAAGCCACAGCCATAGCAACTATGAGGCCTCTAGCCACGGTAAAGGAACTAAAGAGCTTCTTGGGAAAAGTCTCGTATATCTGAAGATTCATCCTTGGGTTGGCATCGATAACTTTGGCTTTCACCAAGTTGCTCACGAAAGGGCAAAGTTTTGAATGGGGAGAAGCACAGCAGATGTCCTTCAAGAGGCTGCAGCAAATCATGATGAACCTACCCACGGTGCAAGCCCCAATCCACAAAAAACCATTGTTGCTTTACATGGCCACCAATTCGTATGCCATTGGTGCATTAATCGCCCAAGAAGATGGAAGCAGTGTTGAGCAACCAGTGTACTACATCAGCCGCACCTTAAAAGATGTAGAAACTCGTTACCCAAGGGCAGAAAGGGAATGCTTGGCTATTGTGTATGCCTCACAAAGGTTACACCACTATTTCTTGGCTTACAAAGTATGGTTGATGACCAAGTCCCATGCCATTAAATCCTTGTTACAGCAACCGATCCTCTCTAGCAGGATATCCTAGTGGTTGTTACAGTTGTCACAGTACGACTTGAGGATGGGGACACCTAGGGCGGTGAAAAGCTAGGCTATAGCAGACTTATTGGCACAGTTTACAAGAGAAGAAGAATTTCCACTGGGCGACGAAGTTCCAGGGGAAGTAGCTATGGCAGAAGAGGTCAGAGAACAATGGGTGATGAAATTTGATGGGTCTTCTACCACCCAATCCGAAGGAGTAGGAGTAGTTTTGTACCAAGATGAGGAAAAAGCAATAGCTTTATCATTCAAGCTGGAATTCCCATGTTCAAACAACACGGCAGAATACGAAGCCTATCTAACCGGGTTAGCCACGGCTCTTGAAATAGGAGTCAAGCATTTGAAGGTACTTGGTGATTCGAATTTAGTGGTCTACCAGACCAAAGGAAGCTTCTCCCTAAAAGAACCTAGCCTAGCCCCATACTAAGCAATGACCCAAAAGATGGAAGAAAAGTTTTTAACTTTTGAGATAGAACATGCTCCAAAGAATGAAAATCAGTTTGCCAACGCATTGGCTGCATTGGGCTCACAAATAATATTTGAATGGGATAGCACTAGAGTGGAGATCAGCAAAAGGGAAGAATCCACAATTGAGATGTTAAGAGAAAAGTTCCAGGAGGAGCACTGTGAAAGGGATTGGGGGATCCCCATAAGGGAAGCCTTGATGGAAGAAGAAGACATCGTGGAGCTAAAGATACTGAAAGACTATACCCTGGTAAAGGGAGAGCTGTACCACAGGATGCCAGGTGGGATCTTGTCCAGATGTCTGGGACAGAAGGAAGCCCAGAGAAAATTGAAAGAGGTACATGAAAAAATCTGTAGATCCTGTGAAGAGGTCAATCTTTACCACAGACTCCAAAGGGCAGGCTTCTATTGACCAAGCATGGGTAAAAAAGCAGATCAAGTCCAACCTAATGCGGGACCTGCCAACTTGCGGCAGACAGAGAGGAAAGTTATGCTGTGTTCATCAGCGAAGACTGGAGAACCCCTTTCATACAGTATTTGACAAAAGGCATCCTGCCGCAAAAGCACAGTAAAAGATACAAGCTTAAGAGGTAGGCAACACGTTACTTTTTGCATAATACAGTCATTTTCAAAAAAGGGTATGATGGGGACCCTTTGAGATGTTTGGGCCTTGAAGAAGCAAAAGAAATGATAAAAGAAGTACACTCAGGCGAGTGTGGGGAGCACTAAGGAAAAAAGAAACTTTACAGATGCTTGCTGCAGATGGGCTATTATTGCTTACCATGAAAAAAGACGCCGCATAATTTGTAAAAACGTGCCACAGCTGCCAAATACAAGCCAATTTTATCCACATCCATCCGCAGACTTTGCATAGCATGGTCACACCATGGTCTTTCCACACTTGGGGGATTAACTTGCTTGGACCAGTGAACCTACCATTGTGTGGATACATATGGATACTAATGGCTACGGAGTATTTTACTAAGTGTGTAGAGGCAGTACCACTCTGTAAAGCCACAGGAGAAGCAGTGGCAAACTTCATCAAAGAAAATATAATTGTAAGGTTTGGAGTTCCCTATAGTATCATCAGTGATAATGGCATGCCTTTTATCAACAGTGATGTAAGGAAGATGCTAGAGTTTTACCAAGTCAAGCACCACTGTTCATCACCTTATTACTCTCAAGGCAATGGGCAAGCATAGAAAACAAACAAAACTCTCATAAAGATCATTAGCAAGATGAGCCAATAGTATACGGAAGGATGGGTAGTGCACTTGCCAGACACTCTTTGGGCTTATAGAATTCACCAAAGTCAGCTATAGGTTTCTCACCTTTTTCCTTAGTTTACGGAACTGAGGTGGTAAGCCCAGCAGAAATGAGGACTCCATCTTTAAGAGTTATGCAGATGCAAGAAAAAGAAAGAGAAGAAGAAGTCTTTGCGGCAGAAAGGTGCGAAGATCTGGAAGGACTTGATGAAAAGAGAGAAAAATCCTAGGAACGTAGTCGCGGATATAGGCAAAAGATGACTGAAGCTTATGGCAAGATGACTAAAGAGAGAGTGTTCACAAAAGGACAACTTGTTTTGAAAGTGGTAGACTATGTTAGAAGAGGCCTGGCAGAACCATTTAAATTTGCACCGAAGTGGGATGGGCCTCTTGTGATAAGGGAGGCACATCCAAGTGGGTATTACCGTTTGACTCAGGTGAATGGCAGAGACTTAATGGATCCCATCAATGGGAAATGGTTGAAACATTACTTCGCCTAAGGAAAAAAAGTCATGCAATTGTCTTTTTCTTTTGTTTTGTTGAAAAAACTCTTATGTTTCCTTGTACTTTTTCTGTCTTTCAAGTCACTATGTCACAAGTCTAAAAAAAAATTTGTTGTAACTTGCTTTCATGAAGATGCAATGAAAAGCACGAAGTATTATCATCATATGTCATAGCAAAAAAAAAAAAAAAAAAAAAGAGTAGCAAAGTGTAGCATCATAAGTTACAAACCCAAACTATGGTAAACTAGCCAAATAAGTGCTATAGGAAACATAGTATGCTAAATAGAATAAGGAAACAACAGAACAAGGAAGAAACTGCATCATCATCAATGAAGACCAGAAATGAGTGGATGATCTCCAAAACGACTGGACCCATCTATGCTAGAGATAAGGCGCTCGCGACGGCCTTCCAAGTCTGCCACTTCCTTTCTCAAAACTTCAAGGCGAGAGTCAATAGCATCAATAGTAGGTTGGACTCTCCTCATGAAATGGCCCGGGCAATCTCTCGAAGGTGGTCCGAGATAAACTCCACAGCAAAACCAACACTCACAAGCTCTTACACCGCAGACCTCCACTGCAGGATCCTCTTGGTGGAAACAATGTCAACAAAGTTATGCTCAATATCATTCAGCACACTCCCCAACATCCGCAAGAAATGCTCCCTAGCAGAAAGACCAAGTCGGAATCCTTCCATGAAGTCCCCACGGTTGCTATAAATTGTCGCCAAGTGAGAAGCGCAGTCCTCAAGGATTCTGAAGCCGTGGAAATCTATATAAAGAGGTTCGGAGCCCCAGAAATCTGCAGGTCCAAGATCATTGACTTCAAGTTGATCAAAGCGTGCAAAAAAGGCTGCAGCCTCGCTCACAAGATCTGGAATGGTGGCAGAATTACTACCCACTTCAAACTGAGAAGGCACCGTAGGAAGTGGACCTGTCAAGAAAGCATAAGGCATGAAATGAGAAGCCTTGGTAAAAAAAAAAAAAAAAAAGGAGACAAGCCCACGAGGAAGAAATAAAGAAAGAAATAAGGGAAAAGAAAGCTCACCAGGGCCAGTGACAATGGGGGCTGTGGAAAAAATAGAGACAGGCATGAATTCAATCTCGGGTGGAGCATTCTCCTCTTCTTCGGACTCAGAAATCCTCTTCCCCAGGACAGGCGCATCGTCAAGATCCTTCAAGGATATCCTCAGACTCCTCAAAGACCAAATCAGCATCAGGCCCACAGGTGGTAGAAATAGGAATGGAGGAAGAAGTAACTACCAGAGAGAAACCGTCCTTCACAGCCTGAGACAGAGCAGCGAAAGGGTCACTGGTGGAAATGACAAGAGGCGTAACATGAGTAGTCTCAATCTGAGTAGCAGCAGGAGGGGTGGCTTCCCTTTGAATAGAGGGTGTCTCGACAGGAGTAGAGGTGACCTCACTAACCTTCCTAGTATAAGTACCTTCATCTATGGGTACCAGCCCGGTGGGAGAGGTAGGAGCCTCAGTAGGAACTCCATGCGTAGCTACAGAAGTGGCAGGTGTTGCAAACTCAGTCCCAACAAAAAGACACTCCATGGGTGTGCCCATGGAGGCAGAAAGCTCCTCGGCAGAAGGATGATATATAGAAAGAGGCCTAGGCTCATCCTAGAAGACAAAAAGAGGGAGATATGAAGATTAAAGTAACTTTTTGAGTGAATGAGGAAATCAAAAGTGTATGATAGATTGGTTAATAAGGAAATGTACCTCCAATTCAGGTTCATCGAGCACAATAGGACAGGTGGATGACGTATCCTCCTTGTGCTTAGACTGCAAAGAAAAAGGGGAACAAAAGACAGAGTCAAAGAAAGAAGTCAGCAAGTATGTCAAATTCAAGCACAGGAAAAAGTCAAAAGATATATATATATATATGTGTGTGTGTGTGTGTGTGTGTGTGTGTGTGTATTTGAAGGACGAAGCAAAAATTAAAAGTGTTGTACCCTCCGCTCAGCAGCAAGCACAGGAGGGGGAGTTGTCTTCCTCTTACTGCCTCATGTTCTGCTGGCAGAGTAGCATCTATAGGTGGCTGAGAAGTAGCAGACTTGGGCTTGCTGGCATATTTAAGTTTGGCAGTACCTTTCTTGACTGGTGCAGGGACATTTATCACTTTAACCTTCTTTTCCCAACCTGGAGGATAATCACCTGTGTGCCAATACCATCCTTTCTTCTCCTCATCCCATTCAAAGATGGCAGACCAGTTCTATTTCTTGGCATATGCCAACACAGACTTGGAAGGCAAGAGCAATTGAGGATTAGGCGAGACAACCATACTAAGCCCCTCAGGAGGAATGAGAGAGAAACTGCGACTACCAGCCAACTCTTGCTCAAATGAGGTCATTACAGCCTGCCAGTATCCATGCATAGCGGGGGTGCAAAGGCCCTCCCTCAAAGAGCCAGGAACTATGACTGCACTAAATTGATGTCTCCAAAAATCAAATAAGGTATGTCGCAGAAAAGGTCTAACTGAGGTATGGGACTCCATAAGAAAGGAAAGGTCATCAAGAATGTCCTGATCCAACCCAAACTGCCTTCTTACCCGGTTGGCAGGATAATGGACAAACCTGACACCTTCATCGGCCAAATAGGGCAACCATCTGGTGTTGGTGGCCGCCAAATAGGTGATACCCGTCTCATCGAAATCGGCTAAGGGAGTAGTAGTTCCAACAGTATCAACAAATGAACCCATAGCAAAATCTATGCATGTGTAACCAGTACTCAAATATCTGTAAGCTCTCCAGGAAAAACCAACACCTTCATCAAAGGACTTAACAACGGAATAATCGATAGGCTTCAAACCAGACCAATGGAAAGCCAGAGGAAAATCGAACTCAAATCTGCCACAGAAGTCAGTAATTACCTGCGAGTAGGATTGATACTTCTCTTTAGCATAGCGAACGGGCCTACACTTCGCTAAGTGCTGGGCACAACGCTTAAATAACAACTGCTGCAAGATGGTGTTGTGTACAAAGGAAGTGATCATGTGGCAGGAGCCGGCCTGACTCTCGTCACTCCGCAGGATATCCAATTGGACATATAGATGCCCTAAGAACAAGGGGGCCAGCAGTAGACTCACCCCGACAGATATTTTTATGGCTAGACGAAAATACAAAGGCTTTATGGCATAATGGGGGTGGGATCTAAAGACAAACTTGCAAAGCCAAAAGGCAACAAAAGCAGCACGACGAGCAATTACAGAAAATTTGGAAGAAGAACTAACCCAATACGATAACTTGGCGTTCCTGGTCATTCTCTTCTTCAACTTAACTTCAATAACTTCTTCTTTCGGAGAAAGCTCTATGGTGGCAAGATCAACATCGCCAAGAATTAGCAAAAGTAATTGATTCGCCACGTCTTCAAGGGTAACAGTGAGTTCGCCATAGGAAAAAGAAGAATGTGTGGGTGGTGGCACACCGCCGGTGAGCCAAATGGCAAAGGTTGTAGAGGTCTCGGAAATTAGACAGGCTTTGGGATAGGACGATAGCCTTCAAAACACCGGCCTGCTGAAGCAAACCCATGAAGCCCGTATCGGATAACTAGCAATCAACCCACTCCTTCCAACCAAGGTTGATATCCGACCCAAATTTGAAATGGATAGGCATAGGGAGTGAAATGCCTTGACGAATGACTAAATCGGAGATGAAGGAAGACACCGGAGCCCAAGAAACATTAGGGTTTCGCCGGCAAAGAACGAGCCACACACGGCCTAGCAACAGCGGCTCCAGGAACCTTGGGAAAGTGAGGGTGAGTGTCATACCAAGGGTTGATTAAAGGGGCGCACTCATTGTCTGGGTTACGCTGCGCCTCTTTCTCGTCGAAATGGTCCGACTCAGAGTATGTGGCCTCCTCGCCTATCTCTTGTTCAACGGGAGGAACGAGAATGGCTTCTTTCCCTTTATGGCAAGAAGAGCCCTGGGTTTTCACAAGCGCCATAATATAAAGGCTTGACCAGAGTAAGGTGGGTATGAGTGTTTGAAAAAAGGAAAACAGTGAAGGAAGAGAAACAGACAGAGTTTTCTCTTTTTTGGAAAGGAAAGAGTTTGTGTTTGGATTGCAGAGAGACTCTACTCTAAATAACTGGGTCATTAATGCCGGCCTGAAAAGAGGTGATGGTTCAGCCATCAAGAAGAGACTAAAATTAATGAAACGACGGCTATGTTTCAGAATAACTGCCAATCTGGGAAATTAGAAGAGACAACCCTGTTTGCGGCAGGAAAAGAAAAGAAAAAAATATATACATCTATATATAGGTACTTATATATGAACGAAATGAGGTCCACTGTTCAAAAAAGCCCGCAAAGGAAAAGAAGGAACAGAGATAGAAAGGGTAGGGAAGTCTTTTATTCACATATGAACCACAGGAATGCTTCATATGTTCAGGGGGCTAAATGTTGAGGGCCATTTTTGAAGAATCATAAAGAAAGAAAGAAGTCCAACAACACAGACCGAAAAGAAGCTGGCAAAAAAGATAGAAAACAAGAACCATTAAGTCCAAGCAGCAGGAATAATAGATCACAGGTTCATAAAATAAATAAATGGGCCTTGAGAAAGCAAATGAGTTCAAAAGAGCCCGGAAAGAGAGAAATAACAAATAGCAAACCTATGGGCAGTATACAATGTGGAAAAGTAAGAATGGGCCACGACAGGCCCAAAGCAATATAAACAAAGAGAGCAGGGAATTGATGGCAAGCCCACAAACCCCAAAGATGAGAATGAGGTAATTGGACCGGGGAAGCCTAATGAAGTTAGTAAAAGCCCATGGGAACACAAAGTTAGGAAAAATGGCCGAGGAAGCCTAAGGCAAGCAAATGGGCCAAGGATGTCCAAGGAAAAAACAAAAGGGACGTAGGAGCCCATAAGTAAGAAAACCCATAGTCATGGGAAAGAACACATGGCAGGCTTAAAAAGGGCCTTGCAGGATCAAGTCAATACAGCAGGAATGACAAAGTAATATGGCAGGACATGATGGCAATCAAGAAATAGGTTGGAGGAAATGTGAAGCCCAGTATCAAATAAAGCCCAGCCCTTAAGGGGAACAGTGAATTATAAAACGACCCATAAAAAAGGATGAAGAAGAGTGGCAGATTGTGCAAACATAGCTCCAGACCGCGGCAAACGCACGAGCAACAGGCAGATTTTGGACACACATGAAAGGGAAGCACGCGCAAGACCTAGGCGCCACCAGCCTGTACCTAGCCAATATGGGACGTGGTGGGGTCATGGGTCAGAGGTAAGAGGTAAGAGGGGTATGGTTTGGTGGTGGGGAGAGAGAAAAAGATCTATTCTGCAACTCCTATCCAAGCTCTTTTGAAGGGTACGTCCTGCTGGGATGACAGACCACCCAAAAGAAGCAAGGTTGAGGGAGGAACCGTTAGGTGCATGCCATGAGGGATAGAGAGAGAAAGCACTTACATCATGGTAGGAAAGGGTGTCACGGTAGACTAACGAATGAAACAAACCTGCTTTTGTCTGGCGAGGATGAGTGGCACACAAACGAACCCTTTGGTGGTCGGCCAATACGCCCAAACCAGACAATGGCAGTTAAGGGGCAAAATGGTAAAATCTGGTCACGGCAGGCACTATAAGAAGACCCTTGCCATGCCCAGAACAGAGATAAAAAAACAGGGGATCACGAAGAAAAAATAGAAAGAAAGCAAAAAACAAGGGAAAGAGAAAAGATATGAGAGAAAACAGAAAACCAAGAGAGATAATATGATAGGCATGCACCGGTAGGTCGATTTCCCTCTCTCCCTCTCAAAATTCTACTCTCTCTGAGCAAAGTAAACAAAAGAGGATTCCTTTGAGCACTAACCATTTAGGTCCGGTTCCCTCAAAGTTGTTAATCCCCACGGCAGGATCTTTCTTGGGAGATTAGTTGCATTGAAAGGAAGCATTTTTCCTCTTTGGTCTTTGCCTCTACGGACCAAACTTGACTTGATATTTATTCTTGACTAACTCATATTGTCACTAACTCCTTTATTTCCTTTTGCAAAAGCCATTGTTATCACTAAGATTGTCATAAATAGGGATTACTTGGTCATTTTCCATTAAGAAAAGGTCATTGTATTCTATTCTTTTTTTATTTATTTTTTATTATTGTTATTATATCTGCCTCTCGTAACTCATTTAAAACAGTTCTGCCTGCTATAAGTACATTCCTTGCAGACGAGGCCTAGTTTGTGCACAAGCCGGCCCAAATTGAGTTACAGTTGGACCGGTCTCAACTCTCCTACTCAGAATACTCGGGCCCATTATCGCAAGAGGCAGCCCAACGCACAGTACATAAAAAGGCCCTTACAAACCATAACAATTTACTACCTAAGATGTTACTACCTAATATTTATGATAAAAGTGTTGTGAAAATATTGTAGATGTAACAATTCTCCAATAAAAATAAAAGTCTCCTTTAAAAAAAAAAAAATAGTCAGTAATTTTTTATTTAGAGTCAACAACTTACTAATTAGTACATCTGTACACGGAATTAAACCATCTAGATGTTAGGCTGTGCCCATGCTTCCTTGTATGCAATGAATCCACTATATTAATGACACCTTGCCCTAGAGACATGGAATAACTATCTAGACGTTGATAAAAGTTTTGTGGAAATATTGTAGATGTAACAATTCTTCAATAAAAATGAAAGTCTCCTTTAAAAAAAAAATTAGTCAATAATTTTTTATTCAGAGTCAACAACTTACTAATTAGTACATCTGTACATGGAATAAAACCATCTAGATGTTAGGCTGTGCGGCTGTGCCCATGCTTCTTTGTATCTAATACAGATGTGCCCATGCTTCCTTGCATGCAATGAATCCACTATATTAATGATACCTTGCCCTGGAGACATGGATGAACCATCTAGATGTTGATCTTAGGCTACTTGGAGCATAGTTTTGTGTTTGTTTCGGTTTGGATCCACCCACCCGATCTAATTTAGGAGCGTTACGGTTTTAAATGATTTATGAGAGAATGATATGTATTCATGAATGATAATAATTTGAGTTACGCGATACAGCGAGTGAAATGCATTGAGTCATTTCCATTTATCTTTTGCTTGCACAATGGTAAAAAGCGAGACCCACTAGATCCTCTCCATCAAACCAAATTTGCCTTGGTTATGTTTTGATTTACTAATTTAAATT
The DNA here is from genome assembly GCF_002906115.3 of Quercus suber. NCBI lineage: Eukaryota > Viridiplantae > Streptophyta > Magnoliopsida > Fagales > Fagaceae > Quercus > Quercus suber. The sequence continues at coordinate 374,709 of NW_027069842.1, forward strand.
CGAAGTAAGAATTTCATTCGACTCAATTTGGCTTTGAATGTGATATTTAATGTTGTTGATTTTATAAGTCCTAAATATACCCCTTTCTTTTCTATGTTACACAAAGTAGTAAGCATAAACAAATGGTATTATTCTTGTGTATAGGAGTAGGTACCCTATTTCATTCCTCAATTATGATATATACATTTTTGTGCATGCATCCCCCAATAATGAACTAATTGAACAATGTATTGGAAGCTAGAAGGAAAAATACCAAAAAAAAAAAAAAAAAAAAAAAAAAAACGGCTAGCCAGAAAAGTTGGTGTTACAAAATTCATCCTGCGTTGCTTTTATGTTGGGCAAAATCCCATGCCTATAAATAAAAACATAAGCAATGCTTCAAAATGACAAAACTTTTATGTAGTGATCCCCTGACTGAAGTACAACATAATAATCCAACAATTATTAACTGATTATTTCTAATAACACATGGACATAAATGTTTCAACAGCTATCAAGATCATGCTGACCATTGTGCGCTGCAAAAAGTACCAATGAAGATCAACTTTCTTTTAATTTACTCAAATTTCATACCATTGACAATCTCTCTTGTTCTGCCTAGAGAAAACATTTCATCAAGTGCGGACTATAAATGTTATAACCACATGGCATGTATCCAAATCCAAAGGATAACAGTAAGGTCTTCCTTTCCACTCTGCAAACGAACAGACTAAAATGCTGAAGAATCAAGTAGTGCAACTTAGCTCAGTACTTTTGAAACTACACCTGCACCAACCGTTCTACCTCCCTCCCTCAAAGCAAATCTTTGTCCTGTTTGATTTAAAACAAGAAATACATTAAGGAGTTCTTATTTACAATTATTTCTGACTCAACATGTAGGTCATGATGGGGGCACATATCCGCAACATGTTGGGTGCACTACCCAACATCTATGCCACAAGTATTATGAAAGACGAAAGAAAATACAAAATATCAGGAGAAACAAATTTTGAAACGACAATTTTCAGAAAATACACAATCCCCCAAGTCAAACTAAGCACAAAATGCGGAAACATGGTCAAGTAAAATACTTAGCTTTATGCTACTGAGAACATCCATTTCCATGTATAAATAAATGCATGTATTCCCATCATAACACAAATTCACACGGATAGAACAGAGACAATAACAGAAAGTTCAACAATTGCACAGTTGCACCACAAGTTATTTCTTTTATCATGTCAGGTAAATCTTAAATAAATAAATTAGCTATTTAATTATTTTATAATTTAATTAAAAGGCTGTCACATAATTGGCAAGGAAAATCCTTTTTCTGTTTTATGAATTTAATTCAGTATCAGATTCAAATCCTAAATAGCTATAAACAAATGAGACAACAAGACATGAAAGTAATATGGTGTAAAGACAACCTACATGGATAGCCCCCATATATGATGAAATTTCTAACATGTAAAAAAGGGAGTGCTTACTAATGGAAAGAAATGACAGAAATGCATCACTTAATGACCAGAATTGATGTAATGTAGAAGCAAGCAAACCAATGTGTGTTGAAAAACTTAATGGTGCCTGCCTAATTCACAGATACTCCAGTAGGCACACAAGAACAAAATATAATGCATGAAAATTTAAGCTTACTCATATATCTCACAGTGATATACACAACAAATATCAGAGCACAACACTCGGGCAGAAAAAAATTATGGTTCTTTTGTTTTACGGCCTAAGAGATCAACATACAACTCCTTTAATTTAATTATTCTAAAACGGAATTAAACTAGACATACCTGATTCAAGCGGAACAGGTGAAATCAGCTCAAAAACTGCAGTCACATTGTCCCCAGGCATAACCATCTTAACATTTTCAGGCAATTCTACTTTTCCAGTTATATCTGCAGTCCTCATATAAAACTGAGGCCTGTAATTTGAAAAGAAGGCAGTATGGCGTCCACCTTCATCCTTTGTAAGTACATATATCTCAGCCTCAAATTTCGTGGATGTCTTAATAGAACCTGGCTTGGCAATTACCTATACAATAAATCGGTAAGATAGTAAAGCAATTCTTACAAAATGCATCTTCACCATTTAATGCCATTGCTCAGTGTGATTTCATAATTCAAATTAACCTATCACAAGTTGGATTTGTCACAGGCACCATTGATCAAATCTTGTCTGACGAAGCACATAATTACTGCTATTTATAAGTGTCTGAGCAAGTGCACTAAGAGTACTCTGTATAGAACTTTAGATGCAGCATAAATTTGAGGCAGAAAGTAATTAAACTAAGTTTCACACAATAAATTGGAAAATTTTACCAAAATCGGTAAAAGAGTTCGTTTTTCACGTCTAAATAACATCTTATTTAAGCAACATATGAATTCTGCATTATGCTACAGGGTCCATCAATCAAAGTTTTCTAGCGCTTGATATCTTCTACTTACTTGACCACGCTGGATTTCTTCACGTTTTAGACCACGAAGAAGAAGACCCACATTGTCACCAGCCTAATAACATTTACAAACTCATCAGTATTTTAATATCATCTGTGCAAGAGCCATTCTAGCTGAAAGTGTTATCAATCACTTACTTGCCCATTGTCCAATATTTTTTTAAACATTTCAACACCAGTGACCGTAGTTTTCAAAGGACCTCCCTGCATTGAATAGGATTGAAAAAAAATACACTCAATATTTAAACCAGATTTCCAAGTATGGATTGACTACAAAGATCTGAAGCAGACCTTCTACTAAATGTCAAATCCAATCTAAGCTTAAAGGAGACACAGGCACACAGCCTATCAGTAATGACAGACTAATTAATTTATTACAAGGGAATGCCCGAGGATTTTTCACAGAAATAAGAAAAAGAATACATGATTCTCAAGCTTACCTGCCTTAACCCCAAAACCTCAACTTCCTCACCAACTTTGATAGTTCCTTGTTCAACACGACCAGTGGCAACAGTTCCACGACCCTTAAACAAACAACAACAAAATCAAGAGTTTAAAGGGAGCAGATAATTTCTACCAAAAAAAAAAAAAGCATGCAATTCACTTTCACAAAGAAATGCTAGCAATTACTGATGAATGGATATTTTTTTACCTGAATTGAGAATACATCTTCAATAGGCATAAGGAAAGGCTTATCAAGCTGGCGTACTGGGTCAGGAATGTATTCGTCCACAGCATCCATTAATTTTAAGATAGCCTTTTTGCCTATCTCTTCATTTGTACCATTTAAAGCAGCCAAAGCCGAACCCCGAACGATAGGGATCTCATCCCCAGGAAACTTGTAGAAGCTGAGAAGCTCTGCCAAATGCATAAGCTAATGTAAAATACTTGTACAGTCAAACTAACTAAAATGATTATATATATATATATATATATGTGTGTGTGTATGTGTGTGTGCGCGCGCGTGCACGCGCACGTGTGCACAAGTGCATGTACAGTGCGTGTGTGTGTGTGTGTGTGTGTGTGAAACAAAAATCTTAAAAAGACACTCTACCACGCAGCTCCATTTCCACAATCTCCAACAACTCAGGATCATCAATGGCATCAACTTTATTTAGAAAACACACAAGTGATGGCACACCAACCTGTAGAAATACATTAAAAATCCTCATACAGTTAACTTCAAAAGCATAGATAAAATTTACAAGCCACTCTTAGCAGGGCACCCACCTGGCGTGCAAGCAGAATATGCTCCTTGGTCTGTGGCATGGGTCCATCGGGGGCAGATACAACAAGAATACCCCCATCCATTTGTGCAGCACCAGTAATCATGTTCTGCAAAACATGAATAGGTGCATGAGGGCATACAAAAGTTTAGATGAAGAGAAATGAAAAAAATTACAAACTTCATAAATAAATTAACTTGAAAATATCCTTTTTTAGTAACAGAACTTGGTTTATTAGGTAAAGTAAGATGATTAAATAAGGACAGTTGACGTTCAAAGTGTATACCTTCAAAGAGATGCAAGTCAACAAAAGTGAGGTCAAATTACAAGCCTATCTAAGTATTTTTTTCACCTAATTTTTGCATGGATATAAAAACCAATATGTGATTATTTACGTAGTCATAAAGGTGCATTAATATGTCCAAAATTGAACACTCATACAAGTTCATGAAACAAGACTAAGTCTATAGAGATTCAGATAAAATGCATAAAAGTGTAGTCTGTTAATGAAGGGTTAATCTTTCTGACAACCACTTCTATTGGTTGGTCCTAGCATGGTAATGCTACAAAATATGTGATTATTTACGTAGTCATAAAGGTGCACCAATATGTCCAAAATTGAAAACTCATACAAGTTCATGAAACAAGACTAAGTCTATAAAGATTCAGATAAAATGCATAAAACTGTAGTCCATTAATGAAGGGTTAATCTTTCTGACAATCGCTTCTATTGGTTGGTCCTAGCATGGTAATGCTACAAAATTTTCAAATGGATTAAATTACTTCTTCATAAAACCAAAAGAGTTGTACAGCTTACCTTAACATAATCTGCATGTCCTGGACAGTCTACATGTGCATAGTGTCTCTTAGCAGTTTCATACTCCACATGTGCCTGCAAAATCAGATTAATCTTGAGGTAAGCAGATGTTATTTTGAGAAGATGAATTTGGTAAAAGAAGCAAAATGGGAAGGCACAGCTGCAGCAAAAAGAGTAAGCACAAATGAAACAAAAAAAATGAGTATTCCAACCGTTGCAATTGTAATTCCTCTCTTTTTCTCTTCTGGGGCCTTGTCAATTTCATCAAAGGCAATAGCCTTAGCTTTTCCTTCTTCCGCTAGCACCTAGAGAAACATCACATGAAACATTTCGTATTTCATACTAAATTATTCATTATTTTAGTCCAGCTTTCAGTTAAGAAACCAGATTAAAACTGGGCAAAATAATAAAATCCACATTCAAAAGCAACCAAATTAAAAAACAACCAGACCTTCGTAATAGCTGCAGTCAGAGTAGTCTTCCCATGATCAACATGGCCAATAGTTCCCACGTTCACGTGAGGCTTCCTGCCAGCAAAATAATTTCAAACAAATAAGAATCCAAAACAAAACCTCCCCTAATAATGGCTTGACAACACAAGAATCCACACTATGAATGCACATGCAACAACATTGCCTGTTGTAAATTGTCAAATTGTATATATTTAGTTACAAATATCAGATTATAAGTTATTTTCCTAATTCTAAAGGTCCCAACCTCCTTTTCCCGCTAGGATTGGAAAATCCTATACATTACATGAGACCTTGTCTTTTTGAAATAGTATAAAAATAAGTGCTTCAAATCATTTCTATTTGACTCAGACCTATTCTAAAACAGTGGATGCCAAACAAATAAAAATTCGGAAGGTGTAAATTCTACAATTGTAGATCCATGGGACTTATAATTTGGGTAAGCTATTTTTGGGTCAATCTATTAGGAATAGGGATATAAATTTAATGTAAACTTGCAGTGTTTTGATTCAAAGATAGGTTAAAAAACGGAGAACCCGATATACATAATTGAATGCATGGTTTTCAAGCCTAAGACACTGTAACCAAAAACATGTAAAAGTAATTACAGTGATAAAATAACTCTGACTTTCTTCTATGCAAATCTAAAGCAGAAACACCAAAAACCACCATTTTGTGTGTTAGAATAATGGTTCAATTGTTATTTACCATATACCAAACATTTAAGCTTTTAGAACAACTGCTAATTTATTATTGCGAACATTGTTCACCTCCCATTTTTAAAATTTAAATTTAGTGAGGCGTTGCCTTAGAGCCTAGGCAAGCAAGGCAACTGCCTTAAGCCATGAAAAAGGAACTAAGTCAAGAGCCATAGGTTTATGTATATATAGAAGCTTGTTGTAAAACCTATTATTATATTATTAATTTACATAAGCTTGTTACAGAACCCATTGTTTGATTAATTAATTTACAGAAATATGTAAAACTTATTGTAAGATTAATTAAATTATAGACGATAGTTGTAAAGCCTATTGTTAGATAATTAAGAGCCTAAACCATGTTAAGGCTACTTTGAAATCAATTAATAGACCTAATTTCTTCATGTAACACATTTTACAAACACTTGATTATAATATTTCAATACATTAGGTACGAATGATTTAAGTTCTATATGTATCATAACTGTATTTAGAATTTGGTGCCTCACTTTAATCGGGCTAGCACCTTTTTGTCACCTCATGCCTCAGAGCCTCAGGCAATACAAGGCCTTGGAGCATTAAGGTGGCCTTTTGCTGTTGACTACCTTGGTTGAGCCCCCCAATTGTCAAGGGGGAATTTAGACCCAAACATGGGCGAGAGTATTATAATAAAGATGAAAATTCACTAGTTCCTAACCACATCAACTTTTAGGGTAACAAGTAGTTTATCATTGTGTTTCCAGAAAATGGGTGTCAGTTCATTATTTGATAAAATAAAGAAATAACGATTTCATTTTTCTTTTAGAACACTACTGCCACCAAAACCCTACATTAACTGCTTTCAAAAAGGACCAAAAAAAAGGATATTTTTTCATCATAACACTAAATATGCCCTAAACATTCACTTACTAAAACACTTTGCTGACCACCATTTCCAAAACAATTAACACCTAGAGTATTGTTCCAACTTTCCAATGCTACTATTTTCTTTTAAACCATAACTTTGCAACGCTACTATTAGATCTTAATCGCATCAATTCAAATGCAGAAACAAATGTATACCCCATTATACATCATCATCGTTGTCACCATAACCATCAGCAACAATCAACAACAAAGCCTTAGTCCCTATGCCACTTCATTAATTGAGGTGTCATTCTTTACTACTTCTATTAACGTATAAGTTCATACACACATACATTACTGCTTTCCAGAAACTATTAAAGTTTAAAGGGAACTTCGTTTATACCACCAAAAATATGCCCTAAAAATCTCAAAGTCATAACTTTACTAATCAATTTAACGCACAAAGCCATCGAAATCTCAAAGTCAAAACTACATTGAATCACTAGAAACCCATTTCGCTAATCAATGGATAGGGAACTTACGTTCGGGTGAAGGTGGCCATGGATCTCCAAAACGAAGAGTGGCCGGAAACTCTGTCATTACCGGAGACCGAATCGGAGAGAGAAAGTGCCGACCCTCTACAGCAGGAGTAGTAGATTTGGGAGGAGTAAGGAGGGAGGAGGAAGAGGCGCTTGGAACTAGGGTTTCTGAGAGCCACCGAAGCCATTTTTGAAAGAGAATCGAAGAAAAAACGCAAAAGCCCTAGACCTAGTAACTTGGTCAGGAAATGACGAGCTTCATAAGAACTGAGAGTGAGAGAGTGTGTGAGAGAGGCGTAAGGGTTTAAGGGTTGTCTTTGATGATGGGTTTCGAGGGTTTTAGATTTGGCGGTGTTTGGGTTCGGTTTTTGTTGCTGCCCCGGGCCCATTAGAGCCCAGCCCATTATTTTCTTAGCAACTTCGACAAAAATAAATAAAAGATTGGGGGAATTTTTTTTTCCCCCCACTGTTGGAAACATCAAAAATCAAAATGGGTTAATTGAGTTATAAGATTTTTAATGAGGATATTTTTTTTTTAAATCCTATAATTTGATTGTATGGGTTTATATTTTGTTATAACCAGCCCGTCTAAGCCCAACCCATTATCAATTGAGATATAAGATTCTTATTGAAAAATTTATTTTAAACCCAATAATTTAGGGATGTAATAAATGAAAGTGTAGGGTTTTAAGAAATAACAAATTAAAAGTATGTTACCACCGCACAGTCTTGGTGCAGTGATTACTCCACAATTATAAATGCTTGTGAGTATGGTTTTCACACCCAAACCATTCATTGAACCGTAAAAGAGAGGGGTTCAAAGTTTTTAAAGTCGAACCGATATTGAACTGATGTTAAACCGTGATGACGTCATAATTAATTTAATAATTATTTAAATATAAATAAATATATTAAATTTGTCAATATTAGCAAAATTTACTAAAAATATCTTAAAAATTGAAACAAAATTTCAATGAAATTTTCATGATATTATAAGGTTAACATAAAATGGTACATTATAAGGTTAATAAAAAATAGTACAACATAAATAAGCATAAAAAGAAATTTTATAATAATCCTTCAAGAGAAATCATTTCAATTAACTAAAAACAACTTTTAAATAAATTCATAAATTGCATAGGTATTATTCTTAAATAAAAATTTAATTTAGCAATGAAAAAAAAATTTAGTAATATTTAATATGTTGAGAAAGATGACATGGAAGTTTAGAAACTATAAATCATGTAAACTTAATATAAATTTAATAATACTGCATATTAGCTCCCAAGAATGGCACTTGGTTTGTTGTTCATGGCTTCAGTCTTGGTGCTTACAAGGTGAGAGAACTCAGGTTTGGAGCTTGGTAAGCGCATTTTTTTTTAATTTTTCCAAATAAGTTCTATTCCATGACCCAGTTGAACTGCCCTGCGGTTCAAACGGTTTTTCAGGTTGAATCCCGGTTCGTCTAGTTCTCTCAAAATTCATGTATACTCGGTTCTCATAGTTAAAAAACCGAATTATTATTGGTTCACTGTTAACCCGGTCTAACCGGCCGGTCTGGTCCAGGTTTAAAAAACTATGCTTATGAGGTGTGGGGGGCAAAAGTCGAGGTTTAACCTTCGAGGAGGGAGTTTCACACACATATACACTTAAATTAGATTAGAGTAGAAATTCTATCTTGTATTTTTAAAAATAATAATAATAATAATAATAATAGTAAGTTTGGAAGGAGGTAGGAATAAAAGAGTTTTTTTTATTTTTATTTTTAATAAGAGATGAATAAAGGGTAAAAGAGGGGGAAAGAAGAGGTAAGAAGAGCGACGTGGTGACACATGATCATATAAATTGAGAATTATAACATTATTTTGCTAATTTTAAAGAAATATATAAATTGATATCATAATGGCAAAATTAATTTAAATTTTGTAAAATTATTAACATAGTTTACTTTACATGAAACTTTATTATCAGAATTTATTAAATTATAATACTATTTTGATTAAAATAAAGTATCAAAAACTTCAAAAAACTATGTTATATACTTTATAATATACACTTCTTTTTTTCTTATAGTCTACTCTAGTTTAAAGTTTAAATAGCACATTAGATTTGTGTCGTGTAGAATATCCAACCATTTGACCTGAAACAAGATACCAAACAAAAGAAAAGTTCAACTTGCAAGACACCCATTTTGTTGGGAATTCAACCGAAATTCCAACCAGTGAGAAACAAAAAAAAAAAAAAAATAGAGAAAACAACATATCAAAGAAAAATTAATCACACACACAAGAAAGTATTTACGTGGTTCGGGAATTTGCCTCGTCCAAGAGTTGCAGGGATTTCACTATTATCAGGAAAAAATACAAGTGCGGCTACATGTTTTTTTTTTTTCTCTCTCTCCTCTCAAAACACACAACAATAACAAACCCTAATCACAAAAGCGGCTTTTATATCCTACGCACAAGATTACAATGGGCTACAAAACGGCCAAAAAAGCCGTAGCCCATGGACTAAGCCTCAGAAAATCTTCCATTAAAAATCACGCAACATTATTCGGGTCGGGTTAGGTCGTCAACCAGATCAAACATAAACTAGACTCCACAAAGCCCAACAAATCTCCCATTTGGAGACTAGTTCAATCACCAACATCAGCTACTATCCTCCAAAAGCAATCCCTCATCCCTGCAACTCATCATCCTGTCCTCAAGCTAGAAGGCCAACTAAAGCTGCACACAGCTTTAGCTTCTCAATAGTGATACTCTTAGTCAACATGTCTATCGGGTTCTTAGATCCACATATCTTTTCAAGTATTACCTGCTTATCTTCAATAAGGTACCGGATAAAGTGGTATTTTGTCTGTATATGTTTTAACTTTGAATGAAAAGCAGAATTTTTAGCAAGAAAAATTGCACTCTGACTGTCACTGTGTAGAATGCCCATCTCCTGCTTCTTACCCAATTCATCTAAGAAACCATGTAGCCAAATCATCTCCTTTCCAGTTTCAGTTGCTGCAACATACTTAGCTTATGTAGTAGACAAAGTAACAATTTTTTGCAGATTTGAAGCCCATGATATAGCTGTATCACTCAGAATAAATACAAACCCAGTAGTACTCTTTCTACTATCAATATGCCAGCAAAATCAGCATCTACATAACCCTGCAGTTTCAAACTTGCACCTGTGAAGCAAAGACATGTATCTGATGAACCCTTCAGATATCTAAGAATCCACTTGACTGCCTCCCAATCTGCTTTCAGGCCTACTCATGAATCTCTCACAACTCCATTGCATGGCAATGTCTGGCCTTGTACACACCATAGCATAATAAGCTGCAATAGCTGAGGCATAGGGCACCTTCTCATATGTTCCCTTTCTTCTTCTGTCTTCGGTGACTGTTCTTTGCTTAATTTGAAATGACTACCCAAGGGTGTGCTCATTGGTTTAGCTTCATTCATGTTGAACTGCTGAGAACTTTCTTCACATACTCTGACTGTGAAAGTTTCAAGGTACCATTAGCTTGTCTCTAATGATTCTCATACCAAGGATTTGCTTTGCAGCTCAAATCTTTCATTGCAAACTGTTTTAACAATTGCTTCTTCAGATTATTAATCTCCTCAATGCAAGACCTGCAATAAGCATATCATCCACATACAACAGTAATATGATGTAAGAATTGTCAAAAAACTTAACATAGCAAAATGATCACTTCACATCTCTTGAACCCAATTTATATGCATAAAATTGTCAAATTTCTTGTACCACTGTCTAGGAGCTTGTTTTAGGCCATACAAGCTCTTTCTCAGTTTGCAGACTAGATTCTCTTGTCCTCTGAACAATGAACCCTTCTGGCTGAATCATGTAAAGGTCTTTCTCCAAGTCACCATGAAGGAATGCCGTCTTCACATCTAACTGCTCAAGATGTAAATTTTCTGCAGCCACCATTCCCAGCACTAGTCTAATTGTTGACATCTTCACAACTGGAGAAAATATCTCTGTGTAGTCAATGCCTTCCTTCTGCTGGAACCCTTTAACAACTAATCTGGCCTTGTAACGTTTGCTACCATCATGCTCATTCTTTATTCTGTATACCCACTTGTTGTGCAAAGCCTTCTTTCCTACTGGCAATTTAGTCAGTTCCCATGTCTGATTCCCCAACAAGGAATCCATCTCATCCTTCATGGCTAACTCCCACTTGCTTGAATTTTCATCTTACAAGGCTTCAACATAACACTCTGGCTCACCACCATCAGTCAATAGTAGATAATTTAAAACGGGTGAATAACGCTGTGGAGGTCTAATGTTTCTGGAAGATCTGCGGACTTCAGCTACAGGTGTACTCTGATCTACCTGTGAATCTACATTCTCCTTATTTTCTTCACCCCTTTTCTGGACAGTACTTTCAGTCAATCCATCTAAGTTGACAAACTCAAATTTCTTTTGATCTATCTCTGCAATATCTGAGACTACAGTTGACCTGTCCTTGTACATAACCTGTTCATTAAATATCACATTTCTACTTCTAATGATTTTCCTGTTTTGTTCATCCCAAAACCTATAGCTAAATTTCTCATCACCATAGCCAATGAAAAAACATATTTTAGACTTAGCATCAAGTTTACTACGAGCATCAAAATCAATATGAACATAAGAGACACAATCAAAAACTTTTAAATGGGAAAACTTTACCTCTTTACCACTCCAAACCTCCTCAGGAAGTTTGAACTCCATGGGAACTGATGGCCCTCGATTTATCAGGTAAGCTGCAGTGCTAACAGCATCAGCCTAGAAAGTTTTTGGTAGTCCAGCATGCAACCTCATACTTCTAGCACGCTCATTGAGAGTTCTGTTCATGCGCTCAGCCACACCATTCTGATGTGGTGTCCCAGGAATGGTCTTCTCCATCCTAATTCCCTGTGCAGCACAATACTCACTGAACCCTCCATCTATGTACTCTCCTCCATTATCTGACCTCAAACGTTTTACTTTCAAACCTGTTTCTATCTCAACCATAGCCTTCCACTTCTTAAAAGTTTCAAAGACGTCAGATTTATTTTTCAGAAAATAAACCCATACCTTTCTGCTTGAGTCATCAATGAAAGTGATGTAGTACCTTGAACCTCCAAGGGATGCAACCGGAGAAGGCCCCCACAAATCAGTGTGTACTAACTCCAATTTTTCTGCCTTCGGTGTCCTGTCAGTGTTCAAAAAACTCACATTTTTCTGCTTTCCTAAGATGCAGCTTTCACACATGTCAAAATCAATGGACTTCAATTCTGGTAGTTTTCCTTTTGACAGCAGCATCTTCATCCCTTTCTCACTCATGTGACCAAACCTGCGGTGCCATAGGCTTGTATCAGTACTTGCATCAGCAACTACAATTGTGTCTCTTGGACTTGAGGTCATATAGAGAGTGCCAGTCTTCTTTCCACGAGCAAATACTCTAGCTCCCTTTGTAACCTTCCAAGTACCACCAACAAATAGTATTGCATGCCCTTCATCATTAAGTTGTCCAACAGAAATCAAATTCCTCCTTAGGTCAGGAATATGTCGAACCTTCTCCAGTAACCAAACAGACCCATTGGGTAACAATATCCGGACATCTCCCATACCCACAACATCCAAGGCTGAACCATCAGCCAAATACACCTTACCAAAATCACCTGCAGCATAGTTCTGTATGATTTCTCGGTGTGGAGTGGTATGAAACGAGGCTCCTGAATCCAAAACCCAATCATCAAGTGGACTGTCTACTGCAAGAAGTAATGCATCCTATACCTCTTCTGTTACAGCATTAGCAGAATCATCTTCATTTTTCTTCTTAGGACTTTTGCATTAGTTCCTAAAGTGACCTGTTTTCCCACAATTCCAGCATTGTACTTGTTGGCCTGATCTAGATTTACTTCTGTTCTGATTAGTATTTCTGGATTTTGATCTGTCTCGATTTGAATTTCTGTTATTACCTCTGCCTCTTGTCTCAAGGTTTAGGGCAGAACCAGATCCTGAGGTTTCACCTGTATCTTTTCTGCGAATCTCCTCAGCCAGAATTAAATCTCGAATATCATTGTACTTGAACTTTTCCTTTCCTGTAGAATTACTTACTGCCATCCTCATTGCCTCCCAACTGTTTGGCAAAGAAGCCAAGACGATCAGAGCACGAATCTCATCATCAAAATCAATTTCTACAGACGACAATTGATTTGTGATAGTATTAAATTCGTTTAGATGTTGTGCTACTGATGCATTCTCTGCCATCTTCAAATTGAACAGTTTCTTCATTAGATGCACCTTGTTGTTTGCTGACGGCTTTTCATACATACCAGACAAAGCCTTCATCAGATCTGCTGTGGTCTTCTCCTTTACAACATTATGTGCAACAGACCTAGACAGAGTTAACCTGATAACTCCTAGTACTTGTCTGTCAAGAAGAGCCCATTCATCAGCCTTCATCGCCTCAGGTTTTGTCCCCAAAAGAGGCAGATGCAATTTCCTCCCATAGAGATAATCTTCAATCTACATCCTCCAATACGCGAAGTCTGTGCCATCAAAATTTTCTATTCCAGACGCCTTTCCTGCTTCCTCTGCCATTGCTCTCACTCAAACCTAAACCTAGCTCTAATACCAGTTGTTGGGAATTTAACCAAAAATTCCAACCTGTGAGAAACCAAAAAAAAATAGAGAAAACACACGTCAAAGAAAAACAATCACACGCACAAGACAGTATTTACGTGGTTCAGCAATTTGCCTACGTCCACGGAGTTGCAGGGATTTCACTATTATCAGGGAAAAAATACAAAGGGCGGCTACAGTGTTTTTCTCTCTCTCTAAAAAACACAACAATAGTAGTAGTCACAAACCCTAATTATAAAAGCGGCTTTTATATCCTACTTACAGGGTTATAATGGGCTAGGCCAAAAATAAACTAGGCTCCACAAAGCCCAACACCACCTGCCTTGAGCATAATGGGATGGACTTAATCAGAGAGATATCTCTTTCTAAGAATAATTGCTGCAGAAGCTCAGAATTCCACTCATTTGTGCCTGGTTTGATCAAAGTCGAGACTCTCATGTTCTCTAGTCCTGTTGCAACTTGTGAAGTCACAAATGGTAGAAACTCAGAGGGCAGCGACGGGTCTTCCCACACATTAATACATGCACCATCACCCACCCTCCACCTCAAACCTTCCATTAACACATCCCTCCCCTTTAATATACTTCTCCAAGCATATGACCTCATTTGTGATTGTGGCACTTCCAAGATATTTCCATGAGGGAAGAATTTTGGTTTGAAAACTCTATATAGTAGTGAGTTTTTGTTTTGGAGGAGCCTCCATGCTTGTTTAGCTAAAAGAGCATCATTGTACAACGCAAGATCCTTAAACCCCATACCACCCTCACCCTTGGGCTTACATAGTTCCTCCCACCTCACCCAATGGATTTTTCGCCTCTCGCCTCTTGACTCCAACAAAACCTCCAAATAAGGCCCTCTAACTCCTCACAAAGACCAATAGAAAGCTTGAAGCAATTCATGGTATAAGTGGGAATTGCTTGGATAACGGCCTTAATTAAAACTTCTCGCCCGGCTTGAGAAAGGAGCTTCTCTTCCCACCCTTGAAGTTTTCGCCACACATGCTCCTTAATTTAATTAAAACTAGATTTCTTATTTCTCCCCGTAAGGGAAGGTAGCCCCAAGTATTTCTCAGTGCCGGATACATTTACATAATGGACTAGTTACTCTTCGTCCCGTCCACAAATACATTTATTGATACGATTAGGAATAGATTTGATTGTAAATTTGTAATACCAATAAACTTGGTAAAACAAGTTGTAATTTTGCATAAATTATTGAAATTACACTACCAATGTCTTTTTAAATTTGTCACATTTAGATTTGACCGTCTCCAAGTAGAATTCATACTAACGTTCCATTACATCACATTTTTTTTTTTCTTGAAGTGGGCCCTGGACACATTCCCCTTAAAACCAAGGGAATATCCGAATTGGCCATGCGAGAAAAAACAATAATGCTTGATGTGGTGGAACTCTTGAAGAAATGTTTTTAGAGATGAAAGAGAATTAGAATGACACATTAGCCTATCAAAAAAAAAGAATGACGCTATCAGAATCTAAAAATGTAATAGATGGTTGAAAACTAAGTAAATTTTGCAATGAGAAACCGGTAGTGTAATGGTCATGGGTTGCTGCAACATTTATATATATATATATATATATATAAACCGTTAACAAGAACATAAAGGTCCGAAACCAAAGCATTTATTGGAAGATGACAATAAATTTCAAGTTTCATTAACAACTACAAATGAAGTTTCCACAATCTACTACAGTGATTATAACAGAGAACAGAGAATCAAGTAGTGCCTGTTTGGATTCTACTGAAAGTGGTTTTTTTTTTTTTTTTTTTTTTTTCAGGCGTGATTTTTTTTTTTTTTTTTTTTTTTTTTTTTTTTTTTCTCTCTTTCTCTAAAACACGACAACAGTAACAAACCCTAATCACAAAAGCAACTTTTATATCCTGCGCACAAGATTACAATGGGCTACAAAACGGGCCAAATTTTTTTTTTTTTTCCCACTGTTGGAAACATCAAAAATCAAAATGGGTTAATTGATTTATATGATTTTTAATGAGGATTTTTTTTTAAAATCCTATAATTTGATTTTTTTTTGGGTTTATATTTTGATGTAACCAGCCTGTTAAAGCCCAACCCATTATTAATTGAGGTATAAGACTCTTATTGAAAAATTTATTTTAAACCCAATAATTTAGGGATGTAATAAATGAAATTGTGGGGTTTTAAAAAATAACAAATTAATAGTATGTTACCACCGCACAGCCTTGGTGCAGTGGTTAGTCCTTAAGTATAAGTGCTAATGAGTATGGTTTTCAAACCCGGACCATTCATTGAATCGAAAAAAGGGAGATGTTCAAGGTTTTTAAAATCGAACCAAGGTTGAACGGGGTCAAACCATGATGACGTCATAATTAATTTAATAATTATTTAAATATAAATAAGTATATTAAATTTGTAAATATTAGCAAAATTTACTAAGAATATCTTAAAAATTGAAACAAATTTCAGTGAAATTTTCATGACATTATAAGGTTAACATAAAATGGTACATTATAAGGTTAATAAAAAATAGTACAACATAAATAAGCATAAAAAGAAATTTTATAATAATCCTTCAAGAGAAATCATTTCAATTAACTAAAAACGACTTCTAAATAAATTCATAAATTGCATAGGTATTATTCTTAAATAAAAATTTAATTTAGCAATGAAAAAAAAATTTAGTAATATTTAATATGTTGAGAAAGATGACATGGAAGTTTAGAAACTATAAATCATGTAAATTTAATATAAATTCAATAATACTGCATATTAGCTCCCAAGAAGGGCACTTGGTCCGTTGGTCATGGTTTCAGTTTTGGTGCTTACAAGGTGAGAGAGCTCAGGTTTGGAGCCTGGTAAGCGCATTTTTCTTTAATTTTTCCAAATAAGTTCTATTCCATGACCTAGTTGAACGGGCCTGCGATTCAAATGGTTTTCGGGTTGAACCCTGGTTCGTCTAGTTCTCTCAGAATTCATGTATACCCGGTTCTCATAGTTAAAAAACCAGATTATTACCGGTTCACAGTTAACTCGATCGAACTGGCTGGTCCAGTCCAGGTTTTTCAGGTTGAACCCTGGTTCGTCTCGTTCTCTCAGAATTCATGTATACCCTGTTCTCATAGTTAAAAAACCAAATTATTACCGGTTCACAGTTAACCTGGTTGAATTGGCTGGTCCAGTCCAAGTTTAAAAAACCATGCTTGTGGGGTGTGGGGGGTAAGGGTCAGGATTTAAGTCTCCAGAAGGGAGTTTCACAATTAGATTATGTTAGAGTAGAAATTCTATCTTGTATTAAAAAAAAATTAATAGTAAGTTTGGAAGGAGGTAGGAATAAAAGAGTTTTTATTTTTTATTTTTTATAAGAGATGAATAAAGGGTAAAAGAGGGGGAAAGAAGAGGTAAGAAGAGCAATGTGACGACATGTGATCATATAAATTGAGAATTATAACATTATTTTGCTAATTTTAAAGAAATATATAAATTGATATCATAATGGCAAAATTAATTTAAATTTTATAAAATTATTAACACAGTTTACTTTACATGAAACTTTATTATCAGAATTTATTAAATTATAATACTATTTTGATTAAAATAAAGTATCAAAAACTTCAAAAAACTATGTTATATACCTTATAATATACATTTCTTTTTTTCTTAAAGTCTACTCTAGTTTAAAGTTTAGACAGCACATTAGATTTGTGTCGTGTAGCTTATCCAACCATTTGACCCGAAACAAGATACCAAACAAAAGAAAAGTTCAACTTGCAAGACACCAATTTCGTACCAAACTTGCAAGGGATTTATCTTCACGTTCCAGCCACATTTAAAGGAACATAATTTTATAGATTGTTTTATCCATAGACCCCATCCAGCTTTCTTCAATTGGTATGGCTCTTAAAGCCTATATTTTTCACATACTTGCCTTAACTTTCTTAGTCTTGCCTATTGTTAGCTCTGCCAACTTCAGTATCCCAGCAATTTTCAACTTTGGTGACTCAAATTCAGACACCGGTGGCTTGGCTGCAGGAATTGCTTTTCCGATTGGACAACCTAATGGACAAACATACTTCCTTAAGCCATCTGGGCGGTTCTGCGATGGTCGTTTGATCATTGATTTTCTAGGTAATGTATCTTTAACAACTTCCAGTTCTTGCATAGGAGCATGTTGAAACAAGAAAATAAACTTTGATTGCACAAAAACAATGCATGGAATTTGAGTTGTTACTTCAAAATACAAATGCCCACACACACATGCTAAAGAACATTACTACTATGAGTTTATCAGTTTGAAATAATTTTATTTCATATAAATATGTGAAAGGCCTAAAACTTCAAACTTTAATGATGTGAAGACAAAGTAGAATGAGGCTGTGTTCACACTTAGATTCTTATTTTTGAGCTTATAAGTATGTAGGTTCCTTATGCATATTTATATGCAGCAGTGAATGCATTGGACCTTTCATTTCTCAATCCATACTTGGATTCAATTGGTATACCAAATTTCCAGAATGGGTGTAACTTTGCTACTGGAGGATCTACTATACTTCCAGCCAATGCAGCATCAACAAGCCCTTTCTCCTTTGGAATTCAGGTAGCTCAATTTGTCAGATTCAAGACTCGAGTCCTGGAATTACTAGTAGAAGGTATTAGTACTATAAGTGTAACAACACCCAAGTTTAAGGTTAATGACATTGTTATGTAAAAGGTTGCTTTCAGAGAGTTAGAATGTAATTTTCATGTGTTTGTCACAGATAAGAAACTTCAAGAATTTATTCCTTCACAAGAATCTTTTAGGCAGGCCGCCTACATGTTTGATGTCGGTCAGAATGATCTGGACGGAGCATTTTATTCAAAATCAGAAGATGAAGTACTTGCTTTGATTCCCATCATTTTAACAGAGTTTGAGGCTGGAGTTAAGGTTATTTCATCTATTTTGCCTAACCTAACAAATTAATCCAGTTGATTTTAGTAGAACCATCAAGTATCTCTTTCCTTACCTTTTCTTGCTTTTTCAGAAATTATATAATGAGGGTGCAAGGAATTTTTGGATTCACAACACTGGTCCCCTTGGATGCTTACCTAGAATAATTGCACAATTTGGAAAAGACTCATCAAAACTTGACCAGTTTGGATGTGTGACCTCACACAACAATGCTGCTAATCAATTCAACATGCAACTTCATGACCTTTGTACAAAATTTCGGGTACTCCCTGGAGCTAATGTCACATATGTTGACATTTTCTCAATAAAATTAAACCTCATTTCAAATTATTCTCTATATGGTAAGTTACCATTACCAATCTTGAAATTTGTACTTTTCACTCTGTTTTATTGCATTTTCTGCATTTATCTGTTTATCTAATTAGTTGGATTGTCTGTGAACTATGTGGCTTTCAGGATTTAAACAACCTTTAGCAGCTTGCTGTGGCTATGGTGGGTTGCCATTGAATTTTGACAACCGAATTGCTTGTGGCCAAACCAAGATTCTAAATGGGAGCTCGGTGACAGCAATACCATGCAATAATACTGCTGAGTACGTGAATTGGGATGGAAACCATTATACAGAAGCTGCAAATGAATATATTTCATCACATGTATTAACAGGAAATTACTCAGACCCACCTCTCTTAGTGAATGCACAATATCTTATAGAATCAAAACTATTTGACCCAAAAACAATGTAAGAATGTAAGATTGTAGTAGTTTCCTCCCTCAAAAAAAGAAAAAAAAGATTGTAGTAGTTTCCAAGACTTCATATGATGAGTCTAAATTCCAATACCAATTGAATTTCTTATGGAGTTGGAGTTTGTGCATAAACTTAACGTTTGTCCAATTCCATTAACAGGAGCTCTCACTTTGTCTCTATTAATTCGGCCTACATGATTCTCAAAAAAAAAAAAAAAAAAAATCAGCCTACATAAAACCAAATTTGCTCTCAATTTTCTCTCACCTACATTTTGATCAACTTTCGGTCAGGGCAATTCGGACCAACTTATTAAGGGAGAGTTTGGACTCAAATATGAGCGAAAGTATTAGAATAAATAGTGTATAACCCCCTGCATATACACGGCTACATTTAAAAATAATCACAATTATATACATAAATGAATTCAAATTATACTTGTGTTAGAGTAACAATTTAGTGATTTACACATTTTTTAAGCCACGAACTTCTAAAATATATAATGAGATTTGGACTTTTCGGTTTTTGTACCCAATTATTCACTTGACACAAATATTAAAAAATTAGATAGAACACATGAGGCAAAATTGAACTCCAATTGTAATCCAATTTAGAATCTAATTAGACTTTCTCTAAGTTTTGGCTTAAATCTTATATATATATATATATATTAAAATTCACCAATTGCTAACAACTTAAACTTTTAGAGAAATTAGTAATTTAATGTTGTGTTAACAAAAAATGGGTGTTAAGTTCATTATTTGATAATACAACAACAACAAACAAAACCTTAGTCTTAAAAATTATTTGATAAATAAATAAATAAATTATTTTACTTATACTTTCATAAATGACAAAAATATATTTATATTTTTTAATTCTTGTACCACTAAATATGTCCTATGTACTAACAATCATGGTTGTCATATCAAGTGTCGAATTGTATAATCCTACTCAACGAAAAAAACTTGGATCGCAATAGGATCCTGTATTTTTGAGGATTGCATGTAGGATTAGTTGGATTGTATGGAATCGGTGGATTGAACCAATCTTACGATCTCGATGATCCTACTAAAAACCTAAATTTGTTTTGAGTTGTCTTTAAAAAAAAGTCCAATCAACTCAATGGATAGAAACGACCCAATATGCCCTATAATATAAATCAAAAAAACCTTTTCACTTCATCTTTATTTCCAAATTGCTTTTGGATTTTATATTATAGCTCTACTTAACTAGTTGCCATTCACAAACTCCTTTGGATTTTGAACTTGAAAAATATTTTCCAAAGGTTTTGATACTTAGTGGCTAATTAAACATTTGGTAAACTTTAATTTTTGGATATATTGTGTTAAAGCTTAAATATATTTGTTTCATTATTATAAAGTATAGACGTAGCCACATTGGTTTCACAGTAATTCATGGTATAAAAATGACATCATATTGATGCAAATATTTTTTTTTAAAGATAAATTCATACTTTAATTATGAGATTATTTAACATACAAAGCCACTATCAATGTGTTTTTTATTTTTTGTTTCCCAAAAATATAGGATATTACGATCCATGATTCACAATCCCACTAACCTCCCACGATCCTATGTAAGATCCCTAATTTGACAACCATGTCCCAACCATTACCCACCAAGAACTCATCCCCTCATTTCCACCATCACCGCCCAATAGAGGCATAGCCAGAAATTTTCATTTAAGAGGCCGAGTTGCAAATATTGATACAATAATTACAATGCATGAATTTATTGAATACAAAATTACCAAGTTTGATATATCATCATATTTTTAAACATTAATAAAGAGTGAAGGTACAAAAACTCTCTATTAAAACTTTCCTATTTATTTATTTTTATAATGTATTATTTCAATGCCTAATTTCAAGCCTAAAAAAATCATTTTAAAATAAATGATAATACACCAACTTTCTTTTTTCATGTGAGAAGAGATGATATACTAACGTAGGAGAGAGATAACACATTATCAGATAGCAATAGAATAACACTAGTCTTTTCTCTCGTTGGGGAGTGTTCACCCTTTAAGGGCCTACCATCGTCTTTTCTCGCCGTCTAACCATCACTTCCTGTCTTTTCTTTCTCCCTCAAGTCTTATTTCATTTACTCTTCTCCATAGACGTCTTTTCCTGCCAACCACCCTCTTCAATTTCTTCTTTGCATGTCCTCTGCGTGTCACCTGCTTTGACTCACCTTTTCTTTGTGCTTTATTTTCTTTCTTTGTTGACCTTTATACTTTCCCGGCTGTGCTTTGTTTTTTCTTTTTCTTTTTCTTTTTTCTTTTTCTTTTTTCTGTTAGTTGACCCTTATACTTCCCCAGTTTGACGTGTGTTGTTTTTTCTATCTGTATTCCTTTTGTTCCCTGTTTCTTCGGGAGTCTGCACTGGGTGTCCCTTTCAGTGGTCCCAGTGGTTTCTTTTCCTTTTCTTTTTTGTTTAGGGGTACATGCAAGCTTTCTAGAAGTGTTGTTTCTTGTTTATTATGGCCAATAGTTTTGATACAAGGGAATACGGCTGGACAAAGAGTAGTGACTCTGAGGAAAGTATTGGCTTAATTGATGATGAGTTAGACTCAGAGTGTAGGTCCAGTGATGATGAAGAGGTCCACTGTAATTAAACCTGATCCAGAAGATATTGCAGTTCAAAGGGATTTTTGGAGTTCCTGTGCCATTGGGTTTATACTTGACCATAGGATGTTCTCCGTAACCAAGTTGCAGCACCTTCTTAACAACGCATGGCACTTACGGGGCTCTGTCACAATGGTAGGAAGGGATTCCTGCTTCTACTTCATCCATTTTGAGAACTTGAAGGATCTAAATCACACATGCAATGAAGGTCCTTGGTCCATTGATGGTGCATTATTTGTTCTGGAGAAATGGTGGCCTAATCTGGTCATGCACAAGCTTCAACTAAACTATGTTTCGTTGTGGGTACAGCTTCGTACAGGTTACCTGTGGAATACCAGTATCCAGAACTTGCGGAAAAAATGGGGCAGTTATTGGGGATTTTTAAGAGGGTTGATTGGGAGAATCGTGTACCTAGAAATGTGAGGTTTATGCGTATCAGAGCTCGTATAGATCCATGGATGCCAGTAGTGATAGGTTTCATGTTAAGATTGGACGATGGAACAAGAACGTGGATCCAATGTAGATATGAACGGGTTCACAAGCTCTGTACTCGGTGTGGACTGATTGGGCACTCCAGAAATCAATGCTCTGAGAGCATGGAGAACATTGAAATGAGTTTGTATCGTCAGAGGGTTCGCATGCTGCAAATCCACCAAGTGCAGTTCAAGTTTGATGCTCTGAAGCCCCACTTCTCAAACAATCTTAGAGCATATTTTAATCGGAGAAGACGTTGGACAACTAAGGTATGTTTTGGTCCTGTGGCTCAGCATTAGCATTATTCAAGCAACCCAATCCAGTATCCAAACCAACATTTTACCCATACACAGACCCCTGACCTTAGTTCTAACCCAGCCAATCCACATCCATCTCATGCACCAGCTTCTCCTCTATACCCTGACCCAGGAACAGACCCACCGAGTCCTAATACTAACATCAATCACAATCCACCCCACCAAATTCCTAACCAAACAGACACACTGCATTCCAATCTAAATGCTGCTGTTCATTCATTACACTTAGATATCCACGATGATCCTGCTACACCTGTCAACACTCCTATACCTTCTCCAAAGCAAAGTCATGCTAATAGTCCGAGGGGAAGTGCAAATGCTTCAACTCTGTTTCCTACCTAGCATGATCATAACTCACACACGCATACAACTTACCCTGAGATGCATACAGAGTCTATGTCATTGAGATGGACTTGGTTTGATGGGGTAGGGCCATTTGTTACAAATGGAAATTTTAGGGACACCCAACATTCTTCCTCTGAGACTGATAGTGACTCTCTCACTGCCACTATGTTCAACTTAAACAGTTTAAATATGGATAGATCTGAGGATAGAGGAGTTTCTTTGTGGGAAAGAGGGCAGATTCCGAAATCCCTTGATTCCTTAGTGGAAGATTTGGTTAGAAGAGTTAACAGACACCGTTCTTATTTTGAATTTGGGGGGGGGGGGTGTGGGTGGTGTATCTAGAGATCAAGCCCAAAGCTATGAAGTAAACATAGCAAGGGATAATCCACATTTAGGCCCTCCTTCGGCCCAGTTGGAAGGGGATGTCTCTACTGTCCAAGTACCCACTTTTCTTACTAATCAATGGGCTAGTATGAGTCCTTTTAGTACTAGGAGTGTGTCCAGTCTAAGATCAACTCCAACGCACTCTGAATCCTACTCTGACCCTTTTCCTCTAAATTCCAATCAGAGAGAGGTCGTGCGGAATGCTTCCTCAGGTTCTATGGTACAAGGGTGCACCTCTAAGAAGAGAACTAGGAAGGAATTTGGCAGGTTGGGTAGAAATATTAGACAAAGGATTTTATGTGGGTTCTTCCAGAAAGAAGGAGGTGGGGATGTTAATCAAGATGATGAGGTTTGAAGGGAGGTCCAGAGGGAGGATCAAGGAGCAATTCAAAGAGGTAATACTACTACTCTAAATAGTCCAAATGGGCAACGGGAAGCTGGCCTTCAGCAGCTTCCCTAGTTGCCATGAAGATACTCAGCTGGAACTGTAGAGACTTAGGCAAATCCTCTGCAGTTTGTCAATGTGAAAAAAAGGCCCACGAGTTAAAACCAGATTTAATGTTTCTGATGGAGACTCTTTTACCTAAAGATAGAGGAAAGAAGATATGGGATAAATGTGGTTTTGAGGTTGGTTAGGAGCTACCAAGGGAGGGGATGAGTGGTGGTCTTCTGTTAGCTTAGATGGATAGATAGAAGCTTCATATTATGTATAAGTCCAAATATTTGGTGCATACGAATTTGTTGGACAATAGAGGTAACCCCCTTTCTATTACTTTTGTGTATGGTCAGCCTGAGCTTTCTAAGAGGGAAGAAGTCTAGTGTAAGCTTAGGGAATTGAAATTGATAGCTCATCAGAGATGGTTATGCATTGGAGATTTTAACCAGATCCTCTCTATTAAGGAAAAATTTTCTTTTGGTGATGGTCCAATCCCTGGTGCAGAGAGTTTTCGGCTCCTAGTGTCAGACCTACAATTATGTGACTTAGTAGCTCAAGGTCAACAATTTACTTGGATGAATAAAAGGGAGGGGGAAAATTTTGTCATGGATAGATTGGATAGAGCCTTTGCAAGTGTGGAGTGGATTGAAACTTATTTGAATTATGCTTTAACTAATCGTCCAATTATCAGATCAGATCATGGTCCAATCACTCTAGACTTTGATTTCAAGCTTCCCTTTCTAAGAAGACCCTTCTGGTTTGAATGTATGTGGATAACTCATCCATCATGTAAGGCAGTGGTGCAAAAATCTTGGAGGAGCAATACTTATGGTTCAAGGGCTTACCAATTAATGCATAAAATCACCAGTGTTAGAAAGGAGTTTGCTCAATGGAATAGGGCTGTTTTTGGCAGAATAGAACAAGAAATTAAACAGAAAAAGAGGTTGCTGCAAGACCTTCAAAACAATGTTATATCTATGGAGGATGTGGGAAAAAAAAAAGAGAGCTTAGAGAGGACTTGGAGTGTTCGTTGCAGAGAGAAGAGCTAATGTGGGCACAAAAGGCCAGGAGTGAATGGATTTTGAAGGGAGACAGAAACATAAGGTATTTTCAAACAATGGTGAAACAAAGGAGGACCAAAAGTAGAATCCATTGTATTAAGAATTCTGAAGGGGTTCTTATCGAGGATCTAGAAGGTGTTGAAAGGATATTTGTGGATCATTTTAAATCTGCTTATGAGTCTGCCACCACTAGTAGTATAGAGAACATCATGGAGCAATTGCACAATCTAGCTATTCCTCAATTATCTGCTCAGCAATGCTGCCTTCTGAACAAACCAGTCACAATTAAAGAAATAGAAAACACTGTCTTTCAATTGGGGCCTTTTAAAGCACCAGGGCCTAATGACATTCTAGCCTTCCTCTATCAAGAATTTTGGCATACTGTGAAACAGGATGTATGCAATTATGTGCAGGCTTTTTTCCACTCAGTTTCCTTGCTCAAATCTCTTAATCAAACTAATCTTATTCTCATTCCTAAAGTTAATTTTCCTAAATTTGTTTCTCAATTTAGGCCTATTAGTCTTTGCAATGTTATTTACAAAATTATTTCCAAACTTATGGTTATTAGGCTTAAACCTTTCATATACACCCTTATCACTCCTTTTCAAAATTCTTTCATTAGTGGGAGAAGCATTACTGATAATATCATCATTGCTCATGAAGTTTTTGAGTTATTGAAAAAGAAAAGGGGTAGAAAGACCAGCTTTGGAGCTTTGAAAATAAACATAAGCAAAGCCTATGATAGGGTGGATTGGACCTTTCTTAAAGCTATGCTTCTGTCTATGAATTTTAGCTCAAATTGGGTTAAATGGATCATGGAGTGTGTTTCTTCTGTTAATTACACTTTATTGATTAATGGGAGTATTTCACAGAGTTTTAAACCCTCAAGAGGACTTAGGCAGGGAGACCCTTTGTCTCCCTACCTTTTTCTTATGTGTGCCAACATTTTGTCTCTTACTTTGCTTAAAGCTGAACATAACCATGATATTATGGGTGTGAAGTTCGGAAGGAATGGGTTATCCTTTACACATCTTTTCTTTACTGATGACTCCCCCTATTTTTTAGAAATGACGCTAAGTCTATTGCCACATTAAGATCAACACTAGAGTGCTACTGTGCCCTTTCAGGACAGAAAATTAAATTGGACAAGTTTGATTTGTTTTGTTCTCCAAATAGGTGTAGGGAGGATCAGGGAAGTTTAGCTTCACAACTCCAAGTCAACCTTGTGGTTAGTCCTAGTAAGTATTTAGGGGTAGATTTTAAGCTTAGGGGAGGAAGGGTTGCTGATTTCCAATATTTGGGGGAGAAGCTTCAGTCTAAACTTCAAGGGTGGAAGGCTAAGTTGCTCTCTCAAGCTGGTAGGACTACCCTTATCTCCTCTGTGTTGCAATCCATGCCTTTGTACACCTTCTCTTAATTTAGAGTCCTTGACACTGTCTGTGATAAACTAGATGCTACCATTAGAGCCTTTTAGTGGGATCATGATCTAGGAACTCGTAAATTACACCTTATTAATTGGAATGAGGTTTGCAAACCCAAGAGAGAAGGAGAACTAGGTTTGAAACGATTTAAATTGTTGAACCAGGCCATGCTTATTGAGCAATTTTGGAGGATTGCACACAACCCCCAATCACTCTTGGCCAAGACTTTTAAGGGTAAACACTTCCCTAGAGGCTCTATTCATGCTTGTTCTCCCAAATCTCATAATTCTTGGATTTGGAGGAATATCATTAAAACAGAAAACATTAAACTTAAAGAGGGTAAATGGTGGATTGGGAGGGGTTCAGATATTCCCATTTCTCATAAAGACTGGTTCCCTCAATGTACCAACCTTAGTGTTGCTAGCTGTCCTTAAATAGCTCCTAGGACAATAGCTGACCTTATCAATCAATACATAGGTGCTTGGAAAACTGATTTGGTCAGGAGTTTATACCCCTACCAAATCTGCAAAGAAATTTTCATTTTGCCTATTTCTAAAATAGTATGCTTCAATGATAAACTTCTTTGGAAACACTCATCTTCTAGTGACTTCCATGTACATAGGGCTTATTCTTTACTTTTAAAAGATTTCAAGCCTCTTGTACTAACTCTAGGCCTACTGTCTCAATTCCTAAGGAGGTTTGGAGACTTATTTGGAGAGTTAAACTTCCTTTGAAAATTGGGACTTTTGTTTGGAAGTTGCTGCATGATAGTCTTCCTACTTTTTTGAATCTGAATAGTAGAGGGATAAATGTCAATAGAGATCGCCCTTTATGTAATGCTGAGGTTGAAAGCTCCACACACCTGTTTCTCTCGTCAGTTTGCAATAGCCATTTGGCATGGATCTATTTTGTGCTTTCATACCTCCTCTTTGTTTAACATCTCAGTTCAAGATTGGATTAACCCCTTGCTAATCAAGCATAAGAAGCTGAATCCAGAGGATATGAGATTTCTGCAAATTTTGTTTACCATTTTGTGGTCAATTTGGAACCATAGGAATGTGGTAGTCCATGACAATATCCAACCTGACCCCCTTGGTGTGCTGTTAATGGCTCAAACTCTATCTTGCAGGTACCAAGAAGCTTTTGGCAAGGAAGAGTCTCACAGTCCCAAAGAGTTCAATCATTCCAAGGATCTCAATCCTGCTGGAGGTCAGTGGCAAATAGTTCTTAAACTAACAAGAGCAAAAAGGAAGAGTTATTCTGGTAGTGCTTATGCTTATGAGGCTAAGAACAGACAAGGTGAAGTGGTTTTTTGGGGTGTCTGAAGCTGTGTGGTAAGCTCGGCTGCTGGTGCTTTGCATGAAGCTTTGGTGGAAGCCTCTATCCAAGCAAGGACCCTTGGTTTTCAGAAAGTTTTGGTACTCAGCACCTGCAAAAAATTAGTTCTTCTCTTAAATGGATTTGCAAAACCTAATTGGAGGGAAAGAACAATGATGGCAGATCCTTGCTACATACAACAAGATGGTTTAGTGTTGAAGTTGATTTTTGTTTCTAAGGTTGTCCTTGATAATGTATACCACTTAGCTAGTTTGGCTGCTGATAGGCCAATCCACTTTTGTTGGCCCCATTTATGTTTCACTGTGTAACTTAACTTGGTTTTCTTCCGTTACTGGTATTAAAAAAAAAAACACTAGTATAGTTGTAGTATAGCCTATAGCCTAACACTAGTATAGTTTCATGCCTCCCAAGGAGCAACATATCTCTACCCCTGCCACCCAATCTCTCACCTCTTACCTACCATACTCAACTTTGCTCATTTACACTTGCCCATTCGATGGGTATAAGTTTATTTTTGGGCCTAGTATAGTTGTAGTATAGTTCCATTTCGTACATCTACATCTACTAGCAGTTTGAAACCCTATACTGATACTTTTTAAAAATTGAAAACTGTCATTATAGGGAACCTATACCAACAGTTTTAAACCCTCCTTTCCACCCTGGCCACCCAAACCCCAAAGCTTTACCCACACCCACCTCATCCCCTCACTTCCACCATGACCACCTAAACTCCACGCCCACCTCATCCCCTCATTTCCACCACCACAGTTTGCCATATGTCCTTGTCCAAAGGACCCAAGACTTTGCTTTAGTCTGTGAAGCAGCTCATCAAACAAGGGTGGAAGAAGCTTAAGACTATGCCTATGGGTGAAGGGGTCATTTTTGTGGGTGAAAGTCTTGCTAAGGGCATAATTTTTTCCTTCGCTGAACATTTGACCAAATTCTTCCTAAAAAAATGGAAGAAAGAAAGCAAGCTTGAGGAGGAGAGGACTGAAAAAGGAGAGAGTAGATTCGGAAAAAAAGAAGGGAATTGGCAGAGAGATGGGAATTGATGGCGCTAAGTAAACGTGGAGCTATGTTAGTTTTTTTTTTTTTTTTTTGGTCAAATTTATTTTATTTTATTTTGTGGGCTAGATTCTTAATTACCAATTTTTGTCTTGTTTTTTCTGTAAGCTAGTATCACTTGAACATTTAAAAATAGAACTTGTAAAGGTTTTGCATTAGTGCATCACACTGATCACCTGTTATTAACAAAACAAACAAACATAGAAATCTTGAAGATAGAAAAGACTAATATTATAGGGCTAAGTATCCTAAATCAAAGTCCATTTGCACTTTACTGTTGTACAACAATTCTTACCATAATTGGAAATTAGGATCATGATGAACGGTGAATTGTAAAATGATGTATTAAAATAATAAAGTAAGTTTTTTGATGTGTCAAAATGGTATATTTATAAAACACCTGATGGGAATACTCTAATAACAAGACAAAAATATCCTTACTATACCTTTTTAACTTTCTCTCTTTCAATTGGGTTAGGTTTTAGGCCAAAAAAAAAGTTTTAACGACAAAAAAAAATTAAATTCCATTAAACTCGCATCAAGTAAAATAATTATTTTCCTACAAAATCTCACAATTAATGTTAAACTTTAGTCATTAAAAAAATATTAGGTAAATTGTAAATTACACCCCTAAGTTTGGAGGTGATTGAATTTTATATCTTGAAGTTTTAGAATTTTAGAGTGTAAAATCCAAACAAACCTAAACCTTAAGGGGTAAAATACACCCTACACTTCAACATGTAAAATCTAAATTTTGAAACTTCAGGGTGTAAAATCCAATCACTCCCAAACTTTACGGTTATAATTTGCAATTTTCCCAAAAATATTCAGTTGAAAGCAAAGAAGTAATCAAATATGTATAAATTGCTTTTTGAATGCTTTATCGGTTAATTCTTTTTTGCAAATAGACAAAGAAGGTCGCAGTCAAGCCTAAAATCAGATTGTAGGCATATTGGGCAAAAATATTACCCAAATTATTACACTAAACGTTTTGTGTATAAAATTCAAACATTGAGAGGGAAAGTTGTGGCAGGACCATGAGAGTTGTTGAAAATTATCTTTAGGAAAAGGATTTGTTGAGCAGGTGTGTCTATTTGAGGCATTGACATGTTTGTGTTTAGTAGGAATTGCTGTAACTTAGTTTGCAGCAAATCCTTTCCCTTGATTATACCACTAAAACAGTGGAATTTTAATTATTTTCATTAAAGTTTCCACTAAAACTAAAATAGCATGGAGCTCTTATTATTATTATTTTTTTAGAGAGAGTTTCAACCTATGGCGTCCGCTCTTGATGATAGTTCTTTGTCATCAGACCAAGACACCAATCAATTTTTAGTGTAGATGGAGATTGAACCCTAGATCTCTTATTCAACCATCAGAGACTTTACCAGTTGAGCTAATTAGAACTCACGGCTCTTATTAATTATTATGGTTCCCCTCTTGTGGAGACTACTAGTCAATGGTCACCAATTCCACACCTAGATAATCGTTTCAACTTTCCAATGCTACTGTTAGATCTTAATCACATTAATTTACATATAGAAACGTGTATACAATACATATGTACATACATAAATATAAATTCAAAATCTCAAAGTCACAAGTCCAAATCTTCTGTCTCACTTTTCCTGCTCCACTTTATACTCCACCAATAAATACTTGCCACGTGTTCACCTAATTAATTAAATACTACTATTAATTAATAACTGTAGTATTAATAAGTAGTATTTAATTAATTAGGTAAACACATGGCAAGTATTTATTGGTAGAGTATAGAGTGGAGTAAAGAAAGTGAGACAGAAGATTTGGATTCCACAACGTTACTAAAAGCATTCACAGCAGTGTAGCTATAATGCTATAATGCTAAAATTCAGCTTCAGAAACACAAAAATCACGCTGCAGCAGTGGAGGCAAAAGTTAAAATTTTAGATGATTATGAACAATACACATCTATATATAGATGTGCACTGTTCATCAAAGCTAAAAATAAAATGCATTATTTTATTCTGGTTTTGATTAAAAAAAAAGACCACTTGCTTTCTCTTTCATTCACTCTCACCGTGCCTCTCTCTCTCTCTCTCTCTCTCTCTCTCTCTCTCTCATCTAAAATCTCTAAACTTCATCTCTCTCAATCTCACTCTCTGCTCACTGCCTCTCTGTTCAATCTCTCTCCAAGCCCAATCCTCACCGTCCGTTCCTCTCTTCCTCATCACCACCACCCACTTCCTTCCACCTCCGTCTCTCTCTCACCCACTTCGCTCTCTCTCCACCACCACAACAACCCCACCCGCCACTTCCTCACCGCTTTCTCCATCGCAAACTTCGCCGTATCATTCCCCGCCGGAGACGACAACAACAACAATGGAAACAGCGGCGGAGGTGGTAGCAGAGGAGGAGGAGGCGATGAGGGGTCGTCGGCAGAGGACAAGAACAGAGAGGAGGCTTTGATGGTGCTAGCGGAGGCTGGGAGGTCGTTGAAGAATTTGCCGAAGGACTTGGCGGCGGCGATCGAGGCCGGGAGAGTCCTCGACGCGGTGGTGTCGAGGTTTTTGGAGCTGGAGAAGTCGCCGGTGTTGTGGTGGTTGATGCAGTTCGGCGCGGTGGTTGTTATGTGATACAATTAAGGTTCGGCGCTGTTTCCACTAGCTAGCTGTGATAAATTGCCAATTGGGTTTTCTGGGTTTATTTTGTTTTATGGTTTAGTTGTCAAAATCACTTCAATTTGGCCAAGTTAGCTTGTGTTTGATTTTTTTTTTTTTTTTTTTTTGTGGTGATTTGTGTGGTGGTTTTTGGCTAATTTAGATTTTTGGCCGTATTTGTGGGTGGTTGTTCTTGGCTTGCTAGTTGTTGTTGGGTGGTTGTGGGTGGTTCTTGGTTGGCAGTGGTAATGGATTTTGCTATTGATAGGTTTTTGATGATTTTTTTTTTGTAGTAAGATATATTATTTTATTGTAGTAGATATATTATTTTATTGTGATGTTTATATTATTTTATTATGTTAGAAGCTAAAATAGATCCACTGCTGCAGCATGTGTATAGGTAAAATAGATAAAGTAATTTTTGGTGGAGTTAAAAAGCTAAATTTTTAACTCCACTGCTGCGAATGCTCTAATCAAATAGGATTCAATTACTAAACCATCTTGCTGACTGTATTCAAATTCATGAGGGATTTCACTTCCCTGTACACAACCAGAGCATTTCCCATTTCTTTGGACCTTTTCAGTATATTATCATCATAAATTTGACCTATCTTCTTGAACGCTTCAATTGCCGCTTGAGGGTCATATCCAGCAGATGCCATTAACATTAATCCAATATGATTTGCTTCCCTTTCATTCCTATGATTGAAACAAAATGTAACATTATTATAATTTGACATGAAAAATGTATAAGGTAGCAGAATTTGGATTTTCAAAACAATTATGGACACCACATAAAGAAATTTCAACCACTTTTAGGCTTTGATAACCCAATAATAGAAGAGAAAGACAAAAAGGGGGGGAGAATCTCTTTCGAAGCTCAAAACAAGAAAAAATTGATTGAACCAATGTAAATTATTATGCATTTGCTATTATTTTCATTCTTTCAACTTTTTTTGACAATAAACTTATGCCAACCAATTGAGCTATAAGATTTTTAACAACTAACTGTTAACCTCTTGTTTTGTCACACATTTAATATAAATTTTTTAAAAAAATTGTATCTTTTGACATCACTATGCAAAACAGACTCTAGAATGACTTAAACATATTAGATATTACAATCAAACATAGACAATAAGAAAATTAATACCATTTGTGTAAAGAAGCCCAAGCCCACTCCAGTAAAGGAGTAAACTTCTCCTTAGAGAATATATGGTTGAAACGAAAGAGATTCCAGCGAAATCTTACATAAATTCTTGCTATATGTCGGCCAACAATATGCCCAATCTAGCAGGAAAATATATATTAGTTTGAAACATGATATCCTAAAAATAAAAAGAAAGAAAAAAATAATATGAACACAAATAAGTTTCAACTTGGTCCTTATATACGTGAGAAAGAGGAGAAAAAAAAGTAACAGATTTAGGAACCAAGTTGGGTGGCATAAACCTTAAAGGTGTTTGCTGAATTTTACAGTAAAATCGAAAGAAACAAACCTGATGCCCAATTAATGCGGCTAACTCTGCATCAGACTTTAGACCTTCGAGCAACCCCCTAGAAATAACAATCCTTTTATTAAAGTGGCAGACATGGCCAGATTGTGCTAAAGCCACTTCCTTTTCGATGCAATTCAACACATAAACTTCCCAATCTTTTCCATTATCCAAATGTTTAGTACTAGGTTTCCACAAGAGTTTATGATCCCACATTTGGTTAGGCTTCATATAATCTCTAAAATTTCCATTAATCTCACATGAATGCCCATTTACCTTGCACTCCTTTTCAAGCCTTAACCCCACCTTCAATGCTCTAATCATATTTGCAGCTATGGATTGTACTCGAATACTCCTAGGGTCTGATAAAGGGAGTAAACAGTCATTTCCTTTGCAATCCTCCATTAACATCTTCCAGCGAAACTCTGCTCTCCTTTCCTCCTCTTTTACATTGGAAACAAGTTGGATTTGTCTTGTGTATGGTACCATCTGTATTCTCACGTAAGAAAGAGTAACCCAAGTGACAAAAGCACCAAACAGCAAACTACCTTTGTGTCTTTTACAAAACCCCATACATCTTTGTGCCCAAAAATTCAATGAATGCATTGTAGTTGTACTGTTTAGGAATTGCTGAGAGTAATTTGCATGGTAAAGCCTCCTTGTACATGTATGAATCATAGGATGCACTCCAACTCCAACCAACCCCATAGAAGGAACCATCTTCGAAGTTCGAACTCAAAATTGTACTTGCTGACTACCAGGCATGAACTGGCTTGCCATCAAATTTTATCAAAGAAAACCCATTAGCCTTCTCTTAATATAAGAACAATATTGAACAAATTTGAACAAACCAGCCGAGAGGCAGAGGGTCAAACCTATATTTAAGCATATATAGGACTGCATGTGTGGAACCTAAGGTTTTTGTTTGGTATCAAATTTAATAGTTTTATTTTTGCCTATTTTGGCCTACTTGCGACGCAAGTGGTTTTACTTGTGGAAAAGTTTTTTTTTTTTCTTACAACAAAAATATTTTCCTCCAAAATCCTAGATTTTTTTGTTTATTCTCTTCTAGGTCTCCTCCGTTTTTGCACAAATCAACACAAAATAGGTCTCGCCAATTTTTTCATTCAATACCAGAAAACCCTTCCCTTTTTTTCTTTTTGTTTTTTTTTTTTTTCCCCAAAAATCCGTTACCTGAAAATCCATTTTCATTGAACACCAAACAATAAACATGCATCTGATACTACGCTTTGGATATTACTGTTTGCGTGTCCCTAACGTATCCTGGCTAAAAATAATTAATTATACATCATTTTTTTATAAGAATTATACATCATTGTATAGCCATTAATTCACTTAATTGTCAAAAAAAAAAAAAAAAGATAGCCTTAATTATCTATTATTGTTTTTAAATATATATACATATATAATAATAATAATAATAATAATAAAATTATCACACACCTTTGATGCGGTGGTCACTCCACAAGTATAAATGCTTGTAGGGTGTGAAGGGCAAGGGTCAGGACTCGGGAGTTTCACACACATATACATTTAGATTATGTTAGAGTAGAAATTTTATCTTGTATAAAAAAAATACTAATAATAATAATTTATTGATATATGTGTTTATGTTTGTGTATCCTAGCATACAGTATCAAAAACCCTAATGGGCTCCACCAATATCCATTAGAGTTTTGGATCCCACCACAATCCTACAAATTACCACTCAAATTTGTCATAGATACAGTTACAGAATCACCAACTCATGGCACCAAATTTGTCATGGAATTAAAGGTAATTGCTAACATTTTACAAAATTATTTAAATTACTAACCCAAATTCTTACTCCAAATTCAAAATACATTCCATTTGAAATTCCAATTCAATGATATGCTTGAATCCTTGATTGAATTTTAGATTCCCAAAAGTTCCAAATTCTAAGACAAAAATTACCATTCATGAAAGACAATTTTTTTTTTAAAGTAAACAGTTATTAAAACACACTCGAAAATAGTAATATTAGTGTTTTAAACCGGATTTATAATACATTATTTAATCAAAGTACAACGATAAAAGGACCTAACCTTTGAAATCTAAAACTAGAAACCAAAATTACATTATCATTCCAAAGAAGCTCTACCCGACAAAAAGCTACTTCATTACGAAGCTATCATACCCATAACCCATTAAAAAGAAACAAATCCAACGGCCCCAGTTTCCCAACTACCAACTACATACCCGAAGAGACACTAAAATTCCTGAGGCAAACCCAATATCACCCTTTCCTTTCCCAGCCTTCTTGGGCAACATAGTCTGGTGAATATTAGGAAAAACACCACCATTAGCAATAGTCACAGACCCCATAAGCTTGCTCAACTCCTCCTCGTTCCTCACAGCAAGCTGAATATGCCTTAGAATAATCGGTGGGTCTAAAGCAAGAAGGGGAGTTCACCAGGAGAGAGAGTATTTATTGTAGTTTTCACATGAATACTTGTGAATATTATGCAGGAGGTTAGTGAAACTGAGTCACTATGACAAAGGCATATAAAATAAATCACATTTGAATTCAATCATTAGCTTCTTACATGACTGACTTGGTTTATATTTAACGATAGATACTTTCTCCCTGTCCACATAAGGATGGTACCAATAGCATCATTAACTGGACAACTCTATGTAAGTTCTTTGAATCTGTTTTGAAAAGCATCAATAGGTGTGTGTAGGTGGCTTTGGGGGCTAACACAGTCAGGCCAGTGTCTATCTATTTAAGTTTTTATAAGCTCAGTATATATCCATCCATCTATATATATATATATATAGAAACCAAAAAGGAGCTATGGTTTTTTTAAAGGCTCTTAATTCCATACACAAAACTGTATCATGCCTTAAATTCCACAAACAAAAGTATATATCAAGATGTACACTACTTATGCTACAGGATTTATCAATGTAACCCTCCTAATTCTAACATTATATTAGTCACATATCAACTTCTGCAAGAACTAGCTGACTGGTGATCGGACTGACTTAATGCTAATGATAACTAAAGTCAGTCAAGCACAATACGATAAGATTAAGCCAACCTGATCATCACCCAACTTCACAATGGCATTTACAATTATAGTTATCCCTTATTGAAGTGTTCTCCAAACCATCATACTAACTTAAGTACTGCCACAGCCATCAAAGCCGCTGCTCTGAAGTAAACCTCATGCATACTTTTGTCCACTTGCCTCACCATTTCCTCTTCCTTCAAACTCAACTTGCTTGCATTCTTACTAATATAGACAATTGTGTATCTCAGTTGATTCACCGCCCATGATAGCCAAACCAGCCCAAAACCAATACCAGTGCTAAAGAGCTTAGATGCACAGAAGGGTACCCTCCCACAAGCTACTTTACAGATGACATTGAAAAGTACAGCAAGGCCGGTCCCAGCAATTCCAACAGAAAATTGAGTCAGCAGCTCAGGAAGCTCAGGGCCAGACTTCTTCAGGGAAAGGATTGCCGTTTTCCCATGGTACCTCTTGTGAGCCATTAACGATAGAAGGCACTCACATGCATGGAAGTAGTTCTTCTTGTAGAGGTCCCTCTCTCTGCCTACTTTCCTACTATTCTTTTTCTTTTGTGATGGCTTGACCTTTAATTTTTCGGGACTGTTAAGAATGTGACATGCCATATACAATATATAAAAGGTTAAAATTTAAGCAAGGAATTTCTGGAAAACAGTTAGTGCGTGCCTACCAAAAAGTCAATTAGAACCGAAGATTTTGGATTTAGGAGAAATGTAATATTAAATTAACAGTAGTGAATGCATCAATATGAAAATATGAAATACCAGCATCATGAATGCAGACCACTCATGCAGATCCCCCTATATGAGCAGCATGTCAACATTAAGATAATGGAGGCCCAACCACCACATGGATCGGGATCTTCTCCATTTGCTTTGCAATGAAAAGGTTCCATTTTATGGTGAAAATTTAATTTTTTTACAAATTTAAAGGTGTACATAGTGCTATGTCATTTAAAATCATATTCCCCTAGTAAAAAAAGATAAAATAATGTAACACCATGTGCATCAATAGATTTGTGAAAATTTAATTTTCACTGTGAAATGATTTCTCTCCATTATAAAACAAATGGAGGGGATCCTAATATCAACCACATAGGAAATCCTCCCCTACTAGGTGATAAGTAGATCCCAAATAACATATATTGTTGATTTCACTAGGTTAATTTTAACGACGTTCTTCCATCGTCTAAAAAAACAAACAAAATAGATTAAGGGTTTGATTAGGAAGTATTCAAATAAGATGAAAACACCCCTTTGCAGTCTCATTCTAATTTAAGGAAACAGACATATACGGAGGGCCCACTCCTTTTCATAGCTAACATGTTGAGCTTCTATTGGTCATTTGACCACGCTTGATAGAGATCATAACACCAGATCCAGGACATAATTTCTTTTAGAGTTGAACTTTTTGTATTAATTTAGTATCTCCACCTGGTATTCTGAACTCACAAAGCCTTGAATCCCTACTACTAAGGTTGGCTAATAAGATTTTTTAAGCTGTTGAATTAGCTTCTTACGACCTTTATCTAAAGTGTATTTTCATACCAAAAGCAATCATAACATGTCGCACCACCACCATACAAAGTCTTTCTAGTCTTCCTCTTGCATCAAGGCATTCTCAACTTAAATCAAATCAGTTCAAAGAAATAACCATGTGGTATTTATGTGGGAAATATTTTAGCATTTTTTCTTATTTTTTCATACATAATCACTAGCCAGGTCAATGCTAAAAATTGAGCAAAATATAAATTTTCAGAAAGTTAATCATTGTCATATACCTCTTTAAAGGGGCTACAGTTATAGCTTGAGGCTTCATAGAAGATCCAGGAACATTGGCCACTGCTTCATAGCTGTCCAATCTTTACAATATAATGAATAGTCAGATCTTTAAAACAGCGACAACAGCAAATGGTTGATATAAATATAGATAGAAAATAATAAAGAATGTTTGTTGCCGTCAATTTTGAAGCAACATCTTAAGTTCATTGAACAAACTAAAAGGGATATTCAATGTTGTCAATTTTAATGCAACATCTTAAGTTCATCCAATGCTATATTCCCTCCATCCTTATTTAAATTTTAAATGTCTTGGTTTCTTTTTTAGAATGTCCCAAATTACATGTTACTTTCTAAAAGTGAAAGTTCTTACTATTTCAATTTCACGAATCATCCCTACTTTTTTCTTGTAAAGCAAATAAGATTCATCTTAAAAGCAGTCCCATCTCTAATATAATGCAAGGGACATCTAGGGAGTTGGTATATTTTACCTTTGTATTACTACTCACACCATTTCAAAACAAGATATATAAATTGGGCTGGAGGGGAGTATCAATAGCAAGGAGTTCTGATAGCATATTATTCAGTAAAAAGCCAATATAAAGTAGAATATGTAATAAATCAGGGTTTGGAGAGGAAGGTAGAATGCAAAGAAGTCCCAGACAACTCTGACTTCACAACTCCTAATCAGTGAACATTGTTGCAAACTAGAACAGATTCAAGCATGACATAATTCATGGAGTAATTTCCATCATTGAATTTTTTTTTATTGGTAAGTTATACACACAACCAGTGGGTCTTGAACCCACAACCTCACCTTCCATACTATTATTATGGGAGGAGGAAGAACCAATT
The DNA here is from genome assembly GCF_002906115.3 of Quercus suber. Taxonomy (NCBI): domain Eukaryota; kingdom Viridiplantae; phylum Streptophyta; class Magnoliopsida; order Fagales; family Fagaceae; genus Quercus; species Quercus suber. The sequence goes on from NW_027069842.1 coordinate 413,402, forward strand.
GAGCTATTGACAATTTCCATCATTAAACCCCTGACCTCACCCTCCCCCTTGAACTTATTAGGGGAAGAGTTTCCAATTGAGCAAGAGCTGAATCACTACTCAGTCATCATATTTCAACAATTTATTCCATTCAACAAGCCATTGGTTTAGCAACATAAAGTGTAAACCCAAAGTTGTGTACATCAAAATTGAAACTCTAATCAATGCCTAATGAGCAAAAGTGGGGTCAGGTCAAAGTCTTTTACAAAATGACAGGAATTAAAACAAAAACCACAATATTCAAGCCAAGTGATGAGGTTTTTATACCAGATGTTGATGATGTCATTATATGAGATCTATCCAATCAAGAGGCTGTCAGGAGATTTAAGAAATCAAATTAATTAATCAATGCCATAAGCTAAACTAACCGAAAATAGTCATCTGATCCAGAAAAATGTTCAAAGAACACTCAAGGTAAAATTAAGTTAGGTACCTTATCCCAAGGGGGGGGTGGGGGGTTAAAAGATTGAAGGAACTAGATAACCCTTCACAAAATTTAAACATACAGCTACAGATGAAAATTATGTTATACATGTTATAATTTTTGTTGTATCAAGACAGGTCTAAGCCTCCATACCTACTATAGCGTGGAACCAGCATAGACAGCTGTCCACACTTGGATGAGTTTCTTGATACATAGAACTCGGCTACAACTGAAAGTAGATCATTGACCTCCTTCCCTGTATCTGTGAATATGACTCGTCCATCTGGCTGAACTACGATTTTTGAACTACTGGCCAAATCTCTCACAAAGTCCAGTATAGGCTTTGGGGCATGGAGTTGGCCACTTGGATAGATAAGAGAAGGACCAAATGGCTGTTGATATGCATCAGTTTTCAATGCTTGTAACCCCATCAGGTCAGATAGTAAAGACACATCTAGTCCACTTCTCTCTACTTCACTTGGTCTGGACATAAGGAACTTCAAGATTTTGTCATGTTTTGTGCATTGCTCAGCAATTCCAAAGCTAAATAGTATCGAGTCTGGGTGGTCATCTGAATTCAAAAAACCAAGGCAATTAAATACATATCCGGCATAATGCAAATATACAGAGAAGCAAAAAAAAGTAATAAGCAGTGTGAATCATTCTGCATGTCATCCTATAAAAAGACAAAAGACTATATTACCAACTACCCCCATTTCCATACCTTTATAATCAAACTCATTTAAAAAATCAGACACACCTTTCTTGATCATAATATATTTAGTTATTTGCTTATCTTTAACCACTGGAGTCATTCCCTTTCTCCACTAGTGCTTATTTTCACACAAACACACGTCAACAATTTCAAGCACATGCACAAAAACACAAACCTAGACACGGTCCATATAAGAATCCAATAGACCACTTAATATGCCCAAATGAAAAATACAATTTAACAAAAAGGTTGAGATGCCATCAAAAGACCAGGGAACATTCATAAGTACTAAATCTCTAAGGTTGCATTTCACACAGATTCTGACAATGAGAAATCTGTCAACAAAGACTCTGATTTCCAAAACAGGATTTCTAGGAAATTTTTATGCAAAAAGTAAAAACTAAAAAGGAACAATTTTGTCATCACTGCCACCATAATTGATGATACCATAACAAGCAAGTGATCAACACCAATAACCCTCTAAACATAGTCACTGTAGTGTAAACTAGCAAGAAAGAGGGGTCTCATTATAAGAAGAGAAATAGAATGATGAAGAAATCCATTATCATTAAGACAAAGATGATAATAACACCTTAAATAAGATGGGAATGACAGAAAAGAGAATGCTGGCAAATTAAATTTGCTTTGAGGTATAAATTGAAACTATTGTCACTTAAGTCCCTCTGAATCTTAATGTGAAAGCATTTGCAGAAGCATGCATTCTTTGGTTACTTCCGTTGGATGAACTCTTGAAAGATATTCTACCTTCAAAATTTGATGGAAAGAGGTCTACCAAACATGTTCCTTTTTGCTACCACTAAATTAGAAATTAGATAATGGAGTCAAAGGAGAAATGAAACCGATAGAAAGCGCAATTTACTAGTTTCATTCATACATCTCCAAACATCCCTTGCTTAAACTATACTACTACAAAGAGGGTAGCCAAACTTGGTCTCATCTTTTGATTTTTATCTCTACTAAAAATAAATAAACAAGGAATTAAATAAGGGTGTTAAAATTACATAAAAATTTTAAAAATACAAGAATTTAAAAACAACAAATTCATCTCCTACATTTTTGCTTTGTTGTTTATCACTTAACTTGCCACTATCTCCTTCTTCACAATAAACTCCAAATCTTTGTCAATTTCCTACCAAATCAAATAATTTCCCTCCTTTTCTTCCCAATATACATTCGTACTTTTAAAGTATGAAAATTCACTTGAAAAAGAGGGAAGTGATAATTTAAAAGGATTAGTCAATAAAGGGCAATGATCTTCACTTCTCAAAAAAATAAAGGGCAACCATCTTCTAACAACAATTGCATCCAATAAATATCTGCAAACCTTGCACGTCAATGAGCACAGGCCTTTTAACTGTTGAGTCAATATGGACAAACTGATTAGACTCGGATGACCCACTTATGGATTTCCATGGATCCTCACACTGATGTGGCCTCAAAGTAAGCGATCTTGATCTAATTAACTCGTGTCTAACTCCACAACTTGGCAAAAGAGGTTGAGAATCCTGCTTTGAACATGAAAAAAAAAAATATCAGTTTTCAAAGCAAACAACCAACTATGGGACAGGATCATTTTGTAGTTTCATTTACTAACCAGGCTGTAAAAAGAAAACATGTCAATGCAATCATCAAGCAAATACTAAATGGAGCAACCACAAAAAAATAAAAATAAAAAAAAATAAAAATAAAAATAAAAAAAAATCCTAGCAAATGAACCACAACAACTAGGGCCTAGATATTATATACAATGGCAATACGAAACAAAACAACTGAAGACATGGAATTCAAAATGAAAACAATTAATGTAACAAGACAAGAATAGCAATTTAATTAAAACTCAAGATCTCATGATAGATAGTCAGGCATTAAGCAATATGAAACCAACTTTTAAGAACACCAGATTCCAGTAGCATAGTTCACATAAGTGGGCAAAGAGAGGGGGGCTGGGGAGAGGGGGGAGCTGCTCTCTTCATGTTAGTACTACATAAGTGAATTATATGTGAAATAGGAGTTCTTAAATCATCAAAAATGAATACTTAACCCGCTATTAATTATCTCACTTATAATTTAACCATGTGAATTGACAGTTCCGCACAAGCTACTAGCATAATAAAACCATGAAAGTAATTAATTCTCCAGTTGTCTTAAAATTAAGCTAAAAATAAACTTTAATTAGCATCGAATGCACTAGAGTATGTGCTCTATTGAAATTGTTATTAGACCATGCATCAAAAACGCATACTACAAAGAAACAAAAAAAATTAAGTTATAAATATCCACTTAGGCCAGTTATTACTATTTATTCTCAAGCATGTGAAAGCTATTGAGCAATTCGAAATAAATCAGTAAAAGACTCAAGCAGAATCCCATCAAAATTCAATAGTCAAAACCAGCAAACTGTCGTACAGATATACAACCTAAAACACTTGAAGATCTAAAACCCAGTAAATTTCACATAGAATTGCAACATATTGATATGATATAAGCCCAATAAGCCAAGCTCTACTCTGAACATACATAAAACATATCAACAATCATTAAAACATGAATCCCAAGAAAACCCTCTTAGGATTAGCACATATTTCAATAACCCAGATCCCCAAACCCATTAAAATCAACTAATAAGCATGCTAATCAGCCAATTCCTACTACCACTACAATAAACCCATTATCAAATAAGTAACATAGCAAACAAACCCTATAATTAAGATTAAAAATAAAACTTGCGCTTTACCTTAAAGACTCTGCTATGTTCTTGGTGCAAAACAAGCCCAGAAGGGTACCCATGAGAAGCCATAAGACAAAGCTCAACAACCATACCTAAGAGAAACCCAGTTCAGAAAACAAGTTCCTGAAACAAATCTCTCCCCTTTTGTGCCTTTCTCACACGTCCATAAACTTATCCATCCCCTAGGCCTGGCAATCAAAATTATAAAACAAATAATAAAAAAATGTAAAAGTTTGGATTTTTCTGATCCAATAATTTGATCTAGAATTGTCTGAACTTGGAATCTGTGGCACACACGGCCTTAGAGTCTTGATTACAGGTTGGACTACCGCAACAAAGGTCCACAAGTGGACAATTTTTTTTCTTTTTTTTTGGAGAAGGGACAAGTGGACAATTTAAAGTGTGGACAAAATTTAGAAAAAGGATTTTAGGCGTTATATTTTAAGTTTTCTCTTACTATTTAATTAGGTGACTACTTAATTAAAAAATATATTTTAACTTCGTGACAAAAAATTTACATAGTAAAATTTTAAGGCATAATCCTAAAGAAGTACAGTATTTAAATTATGCTCTTAAAGTTACATCTGAGTGCTTTGTAGTTTTGTTTCTTCTTGTTGGACACTACGAATTGAGAGCTTTTTTGAGTTTTCCTTGGGGGTCCTTACTTATTCCAGGATTTACCTCATCTTGACCATTGGATAAAGTCATTGTGGGGCCACCTATGAATAGAGTATTCGTTTGGTACGTGTGTTTAAATAACAGTTTTTAGTTTTTTTAAAAATACATATGGATGAAAAAATGTGTGCAAATACGTGTAATGTTGTTTAAAAACTGAAAACACGTATTTAAACTTGCGTACCAAACAAGGCCACCTTTTTTTTTTAAGAGATTTTATATATAAGACTAAAATGAATAGAGATTTGTTAGCAATATACTACAATAAAACAATTTTCATAACCATTTTTCCAACTGTTAGGTGAATTCTGGTTTTTAATAACATAATAATGTATAAGATCATCACAATAACACTATTGATTCATTGAACTTACTTTTATATTTTTTTTTTTTTTTTTTGAGAATACTTTCTATATTTTTATACTTTTACTAAACCAATTATGTTTGACTCTGTACAAGTGAAGAATGAAAGAGAACTGCCTAAGCTACAAGTAGTCTAGAATAGATATGCTTAAACTGCAAGTAGTTTGTATATAGAATTAGTTAGAATTCTGTTTTGACAGTTGTCAGTTTTGTATTGGCTAGATTAGAAGTTAGTTACTGCTGTTAGTTTTTTCCCTCTCTAATCCTAGTATATAAAGGCAGAGCTCAGATATTTATCAATATATGCATATACAATTTTATCATCTCTCTCCCATGGTTTGCTTGATTTCCTCCATTGATGAAAATTGTATGTGTGCTTGAATTCTAACATGGTATCAGAGCAGAGCTAGTTCAGAGTCTTCATTCTTGGTACTCTCTGAAATTGCTAGTTCAATTCTTTGCTTTTCCCTGTGCGTTTCAGATCAAGTAGAAAATTTTCCTTTACATTTTCTCTTGATTCTTGCACATTTTCTTTCCCCTTTGTTTCGCTTTCTTTTGCAATCCTTAGCAAATTGAATTTAGAACTTAGGGTTTAGTAATTGAATTTCATTTGGATCTTAACTTGATCGTTGAAAATTCAATTTTCATTTCTTGTGAAAAAACCTTAGGGTTTCTATAGTTGAATTCATCATCTAAATCTCCACTTGTTTAGTGGATTTAGATTCAATTCTTTTTCTGAGAATCTTGAAGCTTTAGTTGTTGTTCTTGTTGAATTCTGGTTTGGAGTTCATCAATCTTAGTTGTGGTATATCAGTTCTTGATTAGACAAACTCTGATTTGAAGAAATGGGTGACAGTAAATCAACTACCTCTGTTCCAACCATTCAGCCATGAAAAATTCTTCTAGCCCATATTTCTTGTCTAATTGTGACAATCATGGTGTGTCACTTGTTATTCAGCACCTCATTGAAGAGAACTACAACACTTGGAGTAGAGCTGTTCTCATTACCTTGGATGCTAAATCCAAAATAGGCTTCATTAATGGTTCCTTATTAAAGCCTCAATTAGTTGATCATCCTCTTTACACTGCTTGGTGCAAATGTAACATCACTGTTCTAGCTTGGTTGTTCAATTCTATCTCAAAGGATCTTCAACCTAGTGTGGTCTACTTCAAGATAGTTAGGGAGGTTTGGTTGGATTTACAACACAGGTTTTCTCAAGGCAATGGGCCACGTATTTTTTAGTAGAGAAAGGAAATTTGCTATTTAGCACAAGAGGATCTGAGCATCAGTAGCTATTACACCAAATTTAAGTCACTGTGGCAAGAACTTTCAGATTATAGGACTTGTTCTTGTGGTCATCGGGTAGAAGACTATGTCATGTCTTTTCTGATGGGCCTTATTGAAACCTATACCACAGTTTGGGGGCAGATTCTATCAATGGACCCTATTCCTTCTTTGGGCAAGATGTTTTCTCTTTTGCTTCAAGATGAGAAGCAAAGGAAGGTTGGAAAGAAGAACACCATTGAGTCTTCTACTCTGGCAGTCAAGACTAATGGTTCTGCTAAATCCTTCAACAAAGCCAAATTTGGGAGACCTCAATGTACTCATTGTAGAGTTTTGGGACATGTAGCTAATAAATCCTACAAACTACATGGGTACCATCCTGGTTATAAGTTCAAGACCAAGGGTTCACAAGCTAGTTCCTTTGCTAATATTGTTGTAGCAACTGAAAATTCTCCTAATGAAAGTGTGAATTTGACCCGTTCAGAATATCAACAATTGCTTAGTTTGTTGAATTCTCACAACCACTTTGGTACTCAAGCACCATAATAAGGAGGTTCAGACACACACCAAGTTGCCAATATCATCACTCAGCCTACCATTGGTCTTCAAGAACATGAGGTTTCAAGTATTTGGTCAACTTCTTCCTTAGAATATTTTGTTTTCTATTCTAGTGTTGTCATAACTCATATTAGTTCCACTGATTAGATTCTAGACAGTGGTGCCACAAACCATATGGTACATTCAATTCAATTCTTTACTTCTATAACTTCCATAATTCAAATCTCTGTTAGGTTTTCTAATGGTGATATGGCTAAGGTTACACATGTTGGGATTGTGCAAGTTTCTCCTTCATTGCTCTTAGAAAATGTGCTTTGCGTTCCTAGTTTCTCCTTCAATTTGATCTCTATCAGTAAACTAACTCAAACTTCATCTTCTTGTTGTATTTTCCTTTCACAATTCTATCTCATTCAGGACTTACAGGTCTAGAAGATGATTGGGTTGGGTAAGATGTAAGGAGGCATTTATACACTGCAAAGCAACTCTTCTGCTCCACTGCCAGCATCTATTTTTTATTTTCTTGCTAAGCTGTGTAGGTTTTCTTCTTTCTGTTTCAACTCTTGTATTTCTAAAATTGATAAAACTAGCTTATAGCATTGTAGGTTAGGCCATCCTTTCCCATAAAGATTAGTCTTGTTGCAATCACTTGTACCAAATGTCATTACATGCAATATTAATAAAAGTTTTGATTATTCTGTTTGTCCTTTTTGCCAAGCAAAAAAGGTTGCTTTTTCCCTCATTTGTTTCTTCTTCATCTTCTTGTTTTGAATTGTTTCATGCTGACATTTGGGGGCCTTATTCTACTTCTTCATTAAATGGATCTAAGTATTTTCTTACTTTTAGTGGATGATTATAGTAGATGTACTTGGGTCTACTTAATGAAATACAAATCTAAAACTTCATTAATTCAATCCTCTTATAATCTGATTTTCACACAATTTAAGGTTCCTATCAAGATCCTTAGATTTGATAATTGACTGAGTTTGCCTTAAACTCCTTTTATGCTTCTAAAGGTATCATACATTATCTTAGTTGTGTAGAAACACCACAATAAAATTCAGTGGTTTAAAAGGAAGCATCAGCATCTTCTTACTGTTGCTAGAGCATTGAGATTTCAAGCCAATCTTCCTTTAAAGTTTTGGGGTGATTGTGTTCTCACTGTCACTTGTCTCATTAATTGAATACCTAGTCCATTTTTGCATGATCTTACTCCTTTCCAAATGTTAGTGGGCCATCCTCCTTCCTATAGTCATCTTAGATCATTTGGCTGCCTTTGTTATGCTTCAATCTTGGCAAGAGACAGGTCCAAATTTGATCCCAGGGCAAAGGCATGTATTTTTTTTGGTTATCCATTTGGTACAAAAGGTTACAAACTTTATGATTTAGCTTCTGGAACATGTTTTGTCTCCAGGGATGTTATCTTCAAAGAGTCATGTTTCCCTTTTAAACACTGGACTGCTAAATCCACTTACATTCCTTCTTTCCCAACTTCTCATTCAATGTTTCCAGACTAACCTATTCTACCTGAGTCTTGTCCATCACCTGTTTCTACAAAGCTTCCTACACCTATTATTTCTACAGAATTCACTCATACTTTTACTACAAATATTACAGCCCCTCCTGATGAGTTTCCTAATCTTGTGCCTCTTCATTCTGACTTAGAGCAGTCTCATTCTGCTCCTACTACTCTTGTCCTTCTTGTTACTTCCACTCTTGTTTCTCCATCACTGCCACAACCTTAAAGAAAATCGTCTAGACCTCACAAGGCACCTTCTTATCTTCATGATTACCACGGCAACCTTGCTTCTGCACATGTGTTAGCTTCAGCATCCCTTACTCAGCCACATGATTCCATTGCTTCCAATAATTCAGGTATTCTCTATCCCGTATCATCTACCTTGTCTTATAATAAATTTTCCATTAGTCATAGGGCTTTTACTATTTCTCTATCTGTTTCTAAGGAGCCTGATTCTTATGCTGAAGTCATCTTGGATCCTAGATGGCAAGAAGCAATGCAAGCTGAGATTGATGCTCTTAAGGCTAACAACAATTGGACTGTGTGTCCACTTCCACTTGGCAAGGTTCCTATAGGGTGCAAATGGGTGTACAAAGTGAAATTAAAGGCTGATGGTTCTGTAAAGATGTATAAGGCTCGTTTGGTGGCTAAGGGGTTTACACAAATTGAGGGAATTGACTTTTATGAAACCTTCTTTCTTGTGGTCAAGTTTGTGACAGTTAGGACTTTGCTTGCACTTGTTGCTGTTTCTGGTTGGCATTTGACACAACTTGATGTCAATAATGCTTTTCTCCATAGTGATCTCCATGAAGAAGTCTTCATGCTTCCACATCTTAGGTTTGGCAACAAGGGGGAGGTTTGTAGATTACTTAAGTCTTTGTATGGATTTAAGTAAGCTAGCAGACAATAGTTTGCAAAACTGTCTTTCACAATTATCAATCATGGGTTTGTTCAATCCAAATCTTTTTTTTTTTTTTTGATAGTCAATCTCAAATATATTTCATTAACTTGAACACTGGTTTAAAAGAAGTACATCTCTATGCACTTGGCATTGAATAATTGGTGGGGTATCTTCTACCCACACCACACAATCAAACATAAGTTTGGCATTCCGAGCCATAAGGTGAGCTGCACAGTTTCCTGTTTTACGGACATAGCTGTTCTTCCAGTCTTGGACCGTCTACCTCTATCATCTAGCTCCAGTTATAATCATTTGAATTGAACTTGGAGGAAAGCATTTACCCAACAGAGCATTGGTGATAATTTGAGCATCTCCTTCCAAGATTACTTACTTGAGCCCGAGATCCCCTGCTAGCAGTAAGCCTTCCTCAAACGCTTTAGCTTCCACTTCCACAACCCCTAAAGGTAGAAACAGCTTTTTACTCATAGCACCCATGATCTGGCCTGGGTCATTTTTTATTACAACCCCAATCCCACAACTACTAGACTCCCTGAACACCGCCCCATCCACGTTAACTTTGTACCACCCCTCGCTTGGAGGACTCCATCCCTGAGTTCTCAGCGGCATAGGTTGTTTTACTGTTGCATTCACTGAGCTAAATTCCTCCACCAACAGTTCGGCTTCCTAGACAATTGCCTTCACTGCCTTGCCCCCACCTTTGAACTTTATGGAATTCCTATTCTTCTAGATGCACCATGGCGTAGTAGCAAAACTCTCCCAGCTGACCTCCCTTTTATCTTCCCAGATCTTCCACACAACATCAATGAAATCATGTAACAGGCTTCAAAAATTAGGCAAGGACAATTTTGACTCCCTCCAAACAGCCCTAGCCACCTCACAATCCCAAAGAGCATGCCTTGAAGACTCCACTTTTCCACATGTCCCACACGCATTCTCCATGGGAATTTTTCTGAGCTTAAGGCAATAATTCGTAGGGAGGTTGTTCTTGCACGCACTCCACATAAATTTTTTAATCTTACTTGGGCAATTCAATTGCCAAATAAAATTCCAGAACTTGCCTCTCCTTGTTGGATCTGACACCTCGCCCCTATCAGCCTTGTTTCTCCTTTCTCGTAGCCAACTACAGGCATCATTATACACACTACTTACCGTAAACCTCCCATTTGGAGTCCAAGCCCAGGTTAGTGCATCCTCAGGGAAAGTATGGCTTATTGGGATGCTTAAAATAGCCTTCACTTTGTGGGGGAGGAAAGTTCTTTGCACCAAGTTTTTTTTCCAACTGCCCGCAGCCCAGTTTAGGAGAGATTCCACCAAATCACCTCTAATCACTTGTGGCCTAGGGCTTACCACCTTAAAAGAGTGTGGGGTTGGCAACTATCTATCATCCCAAATTCTCACACTTTGCCCATTCCCTATGTTCCATCGCAACCCCCTATCTAGGACTTCTCTCGCTATCATTAAATTCCTCCATGTGTACGACGGCTTCTTTCCTAGCTGTGCCACCATAAATTTGCTTTCCGGGAAGTACCTCGCTTTTAGAACTCTATGCGCAAGAGAACCTAGGTTTTGGATGAGCCGCCACCCTTGTTTTGCCAGCAAGGCTAGATTAAAGGCCTTTAGATCTTTAAATCTCATCCCCTCATCAGCTTTTGGCTTACACATTTTCTCCCAAGTGATCTAGGCTAGCTTCTTTTTCTTTGGCACGTTGTCCCTACCAGAAATTACTAACCAAAGAATTCAGCTCGCTGCAAAGCCAATCGGGGAGTTTAAAGCAGTTCATTGTATACGTTGAAGTAGCTTGGGCAACTGCCTTTATCAAGATTTCTCGGCCTGCAGTAGACAGCAGCTTTCCTTTCCAACTTGCTATTTTGCGCCCAACTTGATCCTTTATGCGATTGAATGCTTTCTTTTTACCCCTCCCCACCAACGGGGGTAGCCCTAAGTACCTCTCATGTTGGTGAATTATCTGAGCCCCAAACATTTCTTTCATCGCTTCTTTGACCTCCTCCTTCGTATTCTTGCTAAAGAAAAGGGATGTCTTCTCCTTATTTAGCTTTTGCCAGACTTTCTTTCATAATCTTCTAGGATTTTGGTGACTTTAAGCCCCTCTTTCATCGATGCCTTGTAGAAAACTATGCAATCATCCGCAAAAAGGAGATGGGAATCCCTTGGCCCCCTTCTACACACTTGAACACCCCTCAAGACTTCCCCACCCTCAGTTCTTTACAACATGGCCAAAAGGCCTTCCGCACATAAGAGAAATAGGTAAGGCGAAATAGGGTCTCCTTGCCTAAGTCCTCTAGTAGGAACAATCTTACCCTTAGGCTCTCCATTAATTAATCCAAAGTATGAGACCGTAGTCACACACATCATCATTAGAGATATCCACCTTTCCTAGAATCCCAATTTTCGCATTATCACCTCCAAATACCCTCATTCCACTCGGTCATACGCCTTGCTCATATCAAGTTTGATTGCCATTAGCCCTTCTTTCCCCTTCCTCCTTTTGATTAATGCAATGCGTGACTTCGAAAGCTACCAGGACATTATCTGTGATTTGCCTTCCTAGTACAAATGCATTTTGAGCATCATCAACCACTTCCAGGAGGACACCTTTCAACCTGTTGGCAAGTACTTTGGATACAAGTTTATATTTCACATTACATAAGCTAATTGGGTGATATTCAATAATCTTTTGGGGGCATTTAACTTTGGGGATCAGATAAATGTATGTATCATTTACTCCGTTTGGCATAATACCTGATCTAAGAGTATGGATGACACTTTGAACTACCTGAGGACCAACTACATCCCAATACTTTTGGAAAAAAAAATAGGGGACATACCATCCAGGCCTGGGGAATTTGTTGGGTGCATTTGCATTAGAGCTTGCCACACTTCTTCTTCTTCTTTAAATTCTTCTAGGAGCTCGGCATTCATGGCTTCTGACACTCCCCTGTCTACTGCTCCCAAGCTCGCTTCAAACTCAGTTGGAAAGGTCGTGCTATAAATCTCTGTGAAGTACTTCAAGATAACATCTTCAACCTCCTCTCCATCCTCTCTCCACCTACCCTCCGAATCACTAATTCCCTCTATCCTATTCTTTCTTTGTCTATTGTTGGCGGTTGCATGAAAGAACTTTGTATTCCGGTCACCGTATTTAATCCAAAGCGCCCTTGATATCTGGTTCCACATTATTTCCTCCCTAAGCATAACTTCGTTTATTTCCTTTTTCAAGCCTTGAACTTCCTCCGCTGACTCATGAAGAAGATTCAGCTCTTCCAGTTGCTGTAGGCGGCTTTGTTTTTGCTTCAAAACTTGGTTTACATTTCCAAACACTCTACAGTTCTAGTTCTGAAGATGAGCCTGGCATCTTTTTAAGCGTTTATGAATCAATAACTCCGGGTTGCAATCCAATGGATCCCATGCCCTTTCAACCACCTCTCTACAGCCCTCCTCCTTGGTCCACATTTCTTCAAACATGAATCTTTTCTGAGTTACCCTTCTCAACGCTCTCATTCTAAGCGACAAAGACAGTAAACAGTGATCAGAAGCCGCCATTGATATGTGAACCACCTTCGCTTCAGGAAACATGTTTAACCACTCCTTATTAGCTACCATTCCATCCAACCTAACTAGAGTTCGTTGTTCCCCAATTCTACCATTACACCAGGTGAACCTCTGACCCACAAATCCCAGATCAAATAGCCCACAGTTACTCAAACACTCTCTAAATCCTTCCATCTGCCTATCATCCCTATCTAACCATCCTAATTTTTCATCAGAACTCAGAATTTCATTAAAGTCCCCGGACACAACCTATGGCATTTGGCACTGCCTATGTAAAGATTCCAGTAAATTCCATGAGATAGATCTTATACCTGCATCAGAGTGGCCGTAAAACCCCGTAGCACGCCACGGCTTTGCTCCATTACCCTCGCACAGAAACACATCAATGTGCGTGTTTGAGCAGCTTTTAAATTGCACCTCAGCTCCTTCCTTCCACAGCATTGCCAAACCCCCACTCCGACCATCAGACGACTTTGATATTCCTTATGTTAGGTCGAGCTTGCTTTGAAGTCCTTTAATTCTGTTCTAGCTGGCTTTGGTCTCTGCTAAGAAGACCAAGATCGAATCATAATTTTTCACCTCGTCGATGAGTGCACGAACCGTCAAACCTGATCCCATTCCCTGGCAGTTCCATGCTAAAGTTGCCATTTGGCTCGGCGGTGCTACCTCGCAGCAACCGCCACACCGCCATCCTTGGGAGATTCCTCCCTTGCATTTTCCTTACCTAGCACCTCACATTTTCTGCATTTTGTCCCTTTAACGTTCTAATCAAGCTCACTCAGTGGTATAGACCTTCTCTTTTCCACTAAATTAGGCCTAATTCTTCCTTCATTTTATCATCTTGCCTATCCTGAGCCCTCCTCTTCCAGTGGCCACTAGTCGGGCCTAATGTATTTGCAACCCAGCCCACATCTTGTTCGTAGGACATGGCCATTAGGCCTTCCTCACTGTCCACTAAGCCCAGGCCCACATGGCAGTCATGGGTTAAAGTTTCTAGTGCTTGCATAAATTCAAACTTTGGGATAACGTTACATTGTGTCACTGTCATCCCTTGTTGACTCACCTCAATCCCGCCACTCCCTTTCTGTTTTTCCCAGTTTTCCTTCCCTAAATTAGCTAACACTCCTTTTGGGCTTCCAACAACGTTCTTTTCCTTACTCTTTTCATGATTTTCCTCATTAGTCACCTCACTCCCAACATGCTTTTTTGTCTGCTGCACCTGCGTACCTTCCTCAAGGCAAATTGCTTCGATCTTATGTTCATCATGCCCCACCCTCTTACTCAGCTCTACCCTCTCATTCGCCCACCATCCACAACAACCTTTGCTCTGTTTTTCATTTTGCCACCCTCCTTCTTCTTTGCAAAGCCAAACTCCAAACCTCCCCTTCTGATTGGTTCACCTCTCAGCCAGGCCCCATATTGGAGGTCGCCCTTTTCCTCCGCCTTATTGTTTCCCATACTTTCCAAGCAGTCCTTTAGGTCATGTTCTAAAAGCCCACACCTATAGCAAAAGTTCAGAGGCGCTTGTATTTGAAGGGTACCCACCTTGCTTCCCCTTCCTCAAAGTTAATCTTACGACCTCTAATTAGTTTCCGTGTAAGGTCTATAGCAACCCGAACCCTTAAACATGTTCCCCACTGCACTCCGGTGTCAGCCACATCGACATTGATGACCTCCTCTAGGTTGGCTCCAATGGCTTTCCCCATTTCTCTTGTTCGAATCTTTAAGGGGAGGTTGTATATTTGCACCCAAAATGGGGACTACTTCAGCACAGTATCCTTCAGGTTCTGTTCTCCTTCAAACTCTTAAAGAAGCACCAGTTGTTTCTCATAGTACCAAGGCCTCATATCCATGACTCGTCTCTTGTCGCACTCATCGTCGAACTCTACCAGGAATAGCTCTTCTTCAATCACCGAAAGCTGAAGGCTTTTATTTGGTTTCCATAGCATTCTTATGTTTTTCCTCAGCACCTCTAGCATAATACCCTTCCTTGATAGCACCTTCATAAACAAGCAATTCCTTCCTCTCTCATTTACTGTTCTAGTGCATTCACCTCCAAGCGAAATGCTCACCTCCTCTTCATCAGTAACTTTGAGTTTCTGCCATAAACTCTCGAGCTCTTCCGCCATTCTTTCACCAACCCCACCCCTGACCTTACCACCCAAAGAGGCAGAAGGTCACACTACTCCCACAAGTGACTGTGGGATGTTCACTGCTTCCACGGGCCAAGAGGCTCGAGAGCACTTTTTTAAGGTTTAGTGTTTAAGACCTTTTCAAAAAAAAAAAAAAAATGCAATCCAAATCTGATTACTCAGTCTTCACCTGAATTAAAGGAGGTTCCATTATTATCATTTTGGTGTATGTTGATGACATATTAATTGCAAGCAATGATGTGGATGCAGTGAACTCTTTCAAGCAGTTTTTGGATAGTAAATTCAAGCTTAAGGACCTTAGCACATTGAAATACTTTCTTGGCCTTGAGGTGGCTAGAACTACAAAAGGTATCTCCTTATGTCAAAGGAAGTATACCTTGGATCTTCTTTTTGATACAGGTTTGTTGGCTAGTAAACCTACAAGCATACCTATGGAGCAATCTGCCAAATTTAGTAACTCCATTGGTGAACCAGTTTCAAATATTTCACAGTATAGAAGGCTAATTGGAAAGCTTCTTTACTTAACCTTGACCAAGCCTGATATATGCTATTTAGTACATATATTGAGCCAATTTATGAGTTCCTCTAAAGTTCCTCACTTACAAGCAGCTTAAATAATCATTAAGTACTTGAAGAAGACACTAGGATAGGGCTTGTTCCTTTTTGCAAATTCAAGTTTATAATTGAAAGCTTATTGTGATGCTGACTAAGCAGCTTGCATTGATACAAGGAGATCTGTTTCAGGTTTCTGTGTATTTTTAGGGGATTCTCTAATTTCATGGAAATGTAAGAAACAACAAGTTGTTTCAAGATCTTTAGCTGAATCTAAGTATAAGGCTATGGCCACAATGACTAGTGAAATTGTGTGGTTAATTGCTTTGTTCAAGACTTTTGGGGTGCACCATACACAACCTACCTACTTTTATTGTGATAGCAAGACTGCTTTGTACATTGCTGCCAATCCTGTGTACCATGAAAGAACAAAACATGTTGAAGTAGATTGTCATTTCATTAAAGAGAAAATTCAAGATGGTGTTATCAAGACTTTCCACATTCCAACAAGGCATCAAATAGCAGATTTCTTCACTAAAACTCTTAGACAAAAGCAATTCTTTCATCTTCTTTCCAAGATGAACTATGTTCATCTTGAAGGGGAGTGTTAAATTGTGTACAAATAAAGAATGAAAGAGAACTGCCTAAGCTACAAGTAGTTTAGAATAGATATGCTTAAACTGTAAGTAGTTTGTATATAGAATTAGTCAGAATTCTATTTTGACTGTTGTCAGTTTTGTATTGGCTAGATTAGAAGTTAGTTACCACTGTTAATTTTTTCCCACCTCTGATCCTAGCATATAAAGGTAGAGCTCAGATATTTATCAATATATGCATATACAGTTTTCTCATCTCTCTCCCATGGTTTGCTTGATTTCCTCCATTGATGAAGATTGTATGTGTGCTTGAATTCTAACAAATTACAATGTATCATCTATGAAAAAGTTTATGAAATTTATTACTATGTATTTAGACTGACTGAGTGATGGATTAATGGGAAAGCTAGCACGTGATTCATATACACTAAAATAGTAAACTAAAAAAAATCTATCAGGTTTTTTCAAATGAGTGGCCAAGATTGTGACATGTGGCCCTGCTTTTAGCTTGGAGGCTTAGAGGCTGTTTGGATGAGTGATTTCCATAACACATAATTCTATTTCCATAACTCATAACTCAAAAATGGTGGGACCCATAGTTGAGAAGTCCGTTTGGCACCACATAACTGTGTTTCCATTTATTTGTTTCCATCACTCAATTTCCTAATTTTTGAGTTATGAGTTATGGAAACTGAAAACACATTTTAGCTGTTTTCAGTTTCCATAACTCTATTTTCAATGGCATTTTTGAAATTAAACACACATGGAGGGACCAACTAGTCAGGTCAGCTGCACCTTTTAACCTTTTTTTTTTCCTTTCTTCTCCACTTTTCTTTCTTCTCCTAGGTTCAGTCTGTTCATTCTTCCTTTTTTTTTTTTTTTTGGTTCTTCATCACCTCTAATTTTTGGTCTTCAGTTCTTTCTTTCTTCCTTTTCTTTTTCTTCTTCTTTCACTGGGTTCAGTTTTCTTGGTTTTTTTTTTTTTTCCTTTTTCTTTCACTGGGTTCGGGTTTCTAGGTTTCTTTTTTTTTTTTTTTTTTGTTCTTCATCACCTCTAATTTTCGATCTTCAGTTCTTTCTTTTTTTTTCTTCTTCTTCTTTCACTGGGTTCAATTTTCTTGGTTTTTTTTTTTTTTTTCCTTCTTCTTTCACTGGGTTTGGGTTTCTGGGTTTCTTTTTTTTTTTTTTTTTTTGGTTCTTCATCACCTCTAATTTTCAGTCTTTAGTTCTTTCTTTCTTTCTTTTCTTCTTCTTTCACTAGGTTCAGGTTTCTTGGTTTTTTTTTTTTTTTTTTTCACTGGGTTCGGGTTTCTGGGTTTTTTTTTTTTTTTACTGGGTTCGATGAGTTTGGGTGCTGGTGAAAAAAAAAAAAACTGCACCGAGTGACAGGTATGGGGCCCACAAACAGTGTGAAAAATATTGAGTGATGGCAAGTGAGTGATGGTGCCAAACGGGTAGGGTATTTTAAAGTAATGAGTGATAAGTGATACATGATGAATGACGGAAATTGAGTGATGAAAAAAAAAGCATCCAAACAAGCCCTTATTAATTTCAGATGGTTTTTTTTCCCCCAATGAAATTAGAAGTATATGAATTTAAAAAATATATATAAAATAAATAAATAAAAAGTGGAATTCATTTTACTTTGATTGAGTGATTTTGCAAGCCATAGCTTCAACCGTTTGTGAGATAGTCTGGTTAATCTCTTTGTTTAAATAACTTCAAGTGAATCACTTCCAGGAGACCTAGTCAGGCTGCTATAATATATAGCAGCCAATCCTGTTTATCACGTGATGAATAATTAAACAATTAATCTTTTCTTTTTCTTTTTTTTACTTACGGGAATACAAGTAAGCTTTTGTTCACTATTTGAATGAAAAAATAATAACAAAATACGGCAAAGTGATTAATTCGATACTTTTAAGATGTTGAGTTTGGAAAATTCATAGAAAAATAGTGGTTTTTCCTTTCTTATTTATGGTAGACCGTATAATAAAATTAATAAGTGCATTACTATATTTGTGAGAGGAGTAAATATTATTTATTATACTCTGAGAGTACTTAAGAATTATTCGTTGAGTTCGACAGTCAAATGCTTAAATTCATGATGGCTGAGCTGGTATAAGTGGACGATAAGTTAGTGATGTGGAAAGTTTAAGCTAAATATTAACATGGTACTATTATTAATATTTTGATGTGATATTTTGATGTAGAATAGGAATTTTAGGTGTCTATACTTTTCAATACTATCAAAATTATTTTTTTTTTATTTAAGATTTTTTTTTTTTGAGAAACTGTATTTAAGAATTTCAATATAACAGAATTTTGTCCTTTTAGAGGCTCTTGACATGAGAAAATCTTATAAATTGACATGATTAAATTATAAATTACAGGATTGAATTGAATTTTGAACAAAGTCAGAGGTGTAATTTCAATGCCTTTTGACATGCACACAATAATCTCACCATAAAACTGACATGATTAAATTATAAATTATAGAACTGAATTAAATTTTGGACAAAGTCAGAAGTATAATTTCAATGCCTTGATGTGCACTCAATAATCTCATCATATCATATATATATTTTATCAAAGATGAAGCACAATTGTAAGTTGTAACCCAAATTTTATTTAAATTAGCTTCTAATTATTGTCTAACTTTGTGTCACATGTTCAATTTATTTTTCTTATCTATGATACCAAATAATTCATTCATATTACTCAATATAAAGTCGAGATAACCATCTCACTCATTTATATTAGAACCTCATCATCATTAATATTATTAAATATTTTTGTGTGTAAACACAGGTTACATCCAATATTTATCTTAGAGATACGGTGATTTGATAAGGGATAGGGTGAGATGGAGAGTGTTGTGCATAGCTGCATATAGTATAGACAAATAAAGACTAAGTATCCGTTTGGATACACGGCCACGTCCACGTTTTTTGCTTTCGCGCGTTTTCAGCCTTTTTTTTTTTTTTTTTTTAAGCTGCAGTTTTTGACTATTCTCCCGTGAACAGTGCACCTGTGTATTTTGCTTTCGCGCGTTTTCAGCCTTTTTTTTTTTTTTTTTTCAAGCTGCAGTTTTTGACTATTCTCCCGTGAACAGTGCACCTGTGCACTGTTCACGGGTCCCACAAACTTTACTTTTCAGCATTTTTTAATTAAAAATAGGTCATATGGCACTATTTACACATTTAAAAATTATTTTGCTACAATATTTTCAGTTTTCAGTTTTCAGTTTTCAGTTAAAACAAAATAAGTTATATCCAAACGGACTCTTAATCAGTTGATTATGCATCCAATCATTCAAAAGTAAATATAAGAGGTAGACAAAATGTGAAAGTGAATTTGACAGTGAAAGCATCGAATTCACTTTAATTTCGACATTCTCAATACCAATCTCAAGGGTTTTTTTTTTTTTTTCCTTGTGAATTAGACAGTAAAGTGCAGACTTATGCCATCGCCTATAGGCTATAAACTAGATTCTCTTTAGTTCGATAGTGCAATTAATTGTCGAGTTTATGAGTTGCCACTTCAACCACAATCATTCAATTAGCCAGCCTATCTAGCAGCCGAGTCAACAATGAACTAACAAATCAACTAAGCATGAATTCGACACTCAACACCCTCTTGTAAACTGATATTTCCACTTCAACATGTGTAAGTATTTTACGCCACCATTTGTATAGAATTTGACCATATAATTTTTAGAGAGGATTAATAAGTGGAAGTAATTATTAATATATAATATATAATATGGAAATAGAAGTATAGAACTATCTTAGCTTTTGTCGTAGTCTTCTTTTTATAAGAAATTTTGTCATATTCTTAGTATAATTTATTAACTATCACGTGAATTTTTTTTTTTTTAAAAGAAAATGTCTAAAGATAAAACAAATTGCTACAATATTGTGGTAGATCCTGATATAATATTTTATTATTTTAATTAATTTTATATTTATGTATGATAGTTTTTTTTTTTAAAGGTATGATAAGCATATATCTTAGCTATTGTGAAAATATTATGATATTTTGTTATGGCGGTTGTGGCAAGCAAAAAATATTGCCAACAAAGTTAACGGTTTTAGACATGTTACTTTTTGCTCATACAATTAATTTTTAGAGATGGGATGTAAGGTCAACCTTTAAGTACCCATTTTGAGATAAATAATGACGTGGGACTACACTCAAGTGAGATGTGAATGTATTCAATTAGAAAAAGCCTTGAAATGGCTAAGTGTTCGTCCTCGGGTTTAGTCCAAAGATCAGGTTACAATTGAGTAGTCTCTCTCCCTTCTTTTTATCAAAAAATTCTCCCCTTGATCTAGGTACTTCTTGGCTTTATATAGTTAGTCAAAATGTATTTGGACTTTACATTTGGAGGGTTAGGATCAAACTTTCCTGATACTTGTCCCATCAAGGCCTTGCTAGAAAACTTCTACATTAAGGTATGAGTTGTGTGTACACTATTCAAGGTCACTTCCCCATTAATGCGGCCAACTAATTTATTGCAGTGTATTTAATTGGGGGAGCTGGCTACTTTGTCCTTCCTCTTTCTTCTCTTTTTTGATAAACGCCAATTTACCCCTTTTTCACCCTCAGTTTGCACCATGCTACCTCTAGCTCTGACTCTCGACTTTCCGAGGTTAAGTAGGCGTCTTCAGGACCCTCATCAACTGTGGCTGTTCTGCTCCCTGCATGAGTTAGGTGAGAACTTTCTGAGGACATTCTGCCAATATTTCCCAAGGTTTGATTCCTCGGAAATGCCCTTATCCATCTTACCAATTGTTTTGGATCCTCATCCCCCACAATAGCCCCTTAGAACCTCGCTTTCCATTACAGCCCTAGGAAAGGGAGGTTTTGACAATTGAGGGCTAGTTGCACTGGCACACTTTCAATATGTTCCCACGTGAAAGTCTCCCTTTAACTAACTACGACACACTCTTGACGCTTCGGAATCCATGACGCCGTAATAAATGTTGCAGGTGGCTTGTTGTCTCCCACGTTCTATGGTAAGATCACAATCCTACGGTCTCTGTTCCTCCACCAAAGAGGCAGGAAAACTACCACTTCTTTTTTTACCCTTATATGAAAGGTGGATATAGGGGTACTGACCCCATATTTCTCTTTTTAGAGCAAAAACTTACACCCCCCTATAGATAACTCGCCCAAGGAGCCCTTCTTCCTAAATTTTGTAAGTGTTTTCATGATTCTTTCTTCTTTTAATAGATTTTTAGATCTTCTTTTCCTTTTATCTTCTTTCTTTCACCAATGGGTAGATTTATTAACTTAGTTGATACCCCCGAGCATAAAGAAGAGTTCAAAAAGCACTATAGGATTCCTAGTAACGTGTCTATAAAGCATTGTAATTTGGGGGAGTGGCATGAGAAAAGACCCACTAAGCCCGTAGTGATTCCTATGATAGCATTTATTGAGGAAGGAATGAGGATTCCTATAGGTAGGGTTACTAGGGATTTTTTGAATCTTTTTAGACTTTGCCCTACTTAGTGTGCCCTGAACATGTTTAGGATATTGGGTAGTGTAGATGCAATAAACGACAAGATGTGTATAAATCTTACTCATCATGACATAAACTGGGTCTATAGTTGCCAGCGGAATAACGAAACAGGATACTACCTAAAAACTAGGGTTCCTGTTATTAGATTAATTTCTTGCCTCCCTGAGATGAACAAAGGCATGGACAAGGATTTTCTCATCGTTTCAAGAGAGTGGCATGATGGACTTCACTGCCCGACCACAGATGGCATTCCAGGTGGGGTGGCTTAGGGACACCTTTAAGATTTTGTGTTGTTTAGGAACTAAAACACTAATATTCTATCTCTATTTTTCTTTGTTAATCCTTTTTCTCACTTTTGTTCCATTGTTTTTTTTTTTTTTTAAGACCAAAAAGCTACTGCTAAAAGACGAAGCTTGGTGAACTTCAATTTGTTGAACCAAGTCCTAAGATCCAAGACCTTTCTAAATTGAGACGGCCAACTCCGGGCAATGCACGTCATCCTTGGTTTTAGACCAATTTCCACCCGCTTCCAAGTTTCTAAGCACGAGATCAAGGCCAAAGACTCACATCTCGTATTGGTTGATATGACCGTAGAAGGGTTTATTCGAAAGCCTCCTCATGTCGGAACTCAACTTGTGGAACTCCCCACCTTAACAAAAACACAACCCTCAGTCGAAGAAGTCGTCTCCTCAGATGACGAGGTTAAAGCTCAGTCCAAAGAGGTAGAGGAGGAAACTAAGGAAGAAAGTATTGAGAGTCTCATCCACGACGTGCACTTTGAGATTTTCTACGATCGGGACGTGACCGAGGACTTAGTATCCACCTTGAGGTCGGTTACAGTTGCCATTAGTGAAGATCAAGAGGCAATTGAAATTCTAGAGGCAATGGTGATAGAAAATAAGCTGCCCGACTTGTTGTCCTTATTGGAGTCCCATGCCATGAGGTGCTACCCTAGAAATTCTTGTGGTACCCAAGCCTCCAACGCTTGTCCCTCCTCCTCCTACCTAAACTGAACTAGCTAACAAGAAATGAAAGAAGGATAAGAAGGGAGGAAAAAGCTCTACTAAGAAATGGGAGATTCCAGAAGAAACTCCTCCTAAACAGACTAAGGTTGCCAAAGTCACTTAGTCTCAACAAAGGAGGGGGGGGGGGAGACTTCAGAGGTCGTTTCAGAATGCCGCCCACGAGTTCCGAGCTGGAAACCCCCCCCCCCCCTAGTATTGGATGGAGCCCCCCTTCCCGCAGATTCCTCAATCCACAAATTTAATAATGGAAGGGCAAGCTATGTAGTCAACTCGGTCAAGCAAGCGCTCCTTCTACCTCGGGACATGGCCAAGCTTTGTAATTTAAAGAAGCACAAAATGTTTTTGTCCCTAAAGAGGGACTTAGCCCTAGTATGCTTCTCTTCTTCTCTTATTTCCTTATTTACTTCTACAATGTTTAACTTCTAACTCCTTTCTTTATTCATAAATTTCTAGGCCACCCAAGCAGCACATGTGGCCGAGGAGTGGGTTGACCAAGCCCTTTATGAAAAGAAAGAGGAGGAATCCAAGCGCCATGCTGCCTAGAAGGTCCAAGCCCAAACTGAAAAAAAAAAATTTTGAATGAAACCCTTTTTGAGTTGTTCGCGTGTGATAAAGCTTGGAAAAGTATTGAGGCCTTGATTAAGAGCTCTGAAAGGCAGGCATGAGAACAACTACACCATTTAAGAAAGTCAGAAGGTCAACTTACTCTTGCCTGGGCTAAGATTACAGAATTGACCAAGGAGCTGGAATAGAAAGCTGAAGAGATGAACAAGGTCAAACAAGGAACGTACAATCTGGGGCAGAAGGAAACTGCAACACACTTAAAGTCTCAGATCCCAATTGATTACTGAGACTTTTGTCTTCGAACTTGGATCAAGGCTTTAAATGCTGCTAGCATGGACCCCTCCTTTGAGCAAAGGAATCCGGAGAAGGTTTTCTACCCCCCCTCCCCCAGCCATCAGAGAAAAAGCACCTGCTCCAACTCCTATCAGCACTACTGCTCCTGCCCAACCTACCCATGTCAAAGACCAACCTTTTGCATCCAGTGATAAAGCTTCGACAACTTCTGCTACAGCCAAGAAGACTCCTTCCTCGGACAAGGTCCTCTCTTTGGTTAAAGCTACTATCTCTGGGCCATAACCTTTTGCTGAGGAGCAAACCACTAAGGATAGAGAAGGAAAAAGTACCCAAGGTCCAAGGAGCAAAATAGATATTGGCCGAGGTTTCATTTTTTTTTATTTTTTATTTTACATGTGGCCACCTTTTGTACTACAGCCTCCCCTTGTTATAAAGAAGTTTGCTAGTACTTCAGTTCATCAATGAAAAAGCTTCAACCTATCTTTCATTGCATACACTATCTTTTTGCTTTTTACTCATTATTTTTAGTAGTAATTTTCAACATTATGTTGATATACACGACAAATTACCTTGTTTTCCTGAACTTTACCATATATTGACATTTGACTTCACATACATGTCTATTTTCAACTGTCTTTATTTATTTATTTATTTTTCAAAGATCTTTATTCTGCAATCCAAGATATCAAGTCTTTCTATATTTGGTGTCATACTTGCAAAACTTGAAGGTGAGCTTTTCCAAAAATTATTATCCAATGTGTTAAACTTGGCTAAAGTCCTACTTGTATTTATCAAGAAAAATATGTGTTAATTTACTCAAATTAGGTGATCCGAGGAATCAAAATTGTCCAAGGTTCTATTTAACCCTTAGTAACAAATTAGGTATTAATTTATCCAAGGCAAGTGATCTGAGGAATCGAACTTGGTCGAGGTTTTGTTTAACCTTTAGTAACAAGTTAGGTGTTAATTTACCGAAGGCAGGTGATTTGAGTAATCGAACCTGGTCGATGTTTTGTTTCACCCTTAGTAACAAGTTAGGTGTTAATTTATCGAAGGTAGGTGATCTGAGGAATCGTACCTGGTCGAGGTCCTGTTCAACCCTTACTAATATTAAAGCCACTATTAACCAAAACAAAGCAACAGTATTGCTTAATATGTCTTGATTTTCCATACATACATAATCATTTATATGATTTCAAACTAGTAAAAATATTTTCGTAAGTTATTTACATTCCATGGTCGAGGGACTACAATCCCATCCAAATCCTTTAACCGATAAGCCCCCGTTCTAGCTACTGAAGTCACTCGATAAGGTCCCTCCCAATTGGGACCAAGCTTTCCCCAAGAAGGATTCTTCATACTTCCAACCACCCTGCGTAGGACGAGGTCCCCTGGAATGAACATCCTAGCTTTTACCCCTTTTCCAAATCTTTGCCTAAGTCTTTGTTGATATCATGCTAATCTTATTACAGCGACCTCCCTTCATTCATCAGCCAAGTCGAGGTCAAGGGAGAGGAGCTATTTATTGCTGCTACTAGTGAACTAGAACTGGTCGGACCTTAACGTCAGAAAACCAATTTCTATAGGGATAACTGCTTTAGATCCATATGTCATAGAAAATGGAATCTCTCCAGTAGATCTTCTAAGAGTCGTGCAATATGTCCATAAAACACAGGGTAACTCTTCCACCCATCTTCCCTTAGCATCTTCTAATCTCTTCTTCAAACCACCCACAATAATTTTATTTATGGCCTCCGCTTGGCCATTACTCTGAGGTTACGCTGGTGGAATACATGTTCTTTATCCCCAAATCATAGTAGTATCTCCAAAAGACTTTATTGTCAAATTGAAGCTCATTATTTGAGATGAGAGTGTTTGGAATCCCAAATCTCGTTACAATATTCCGCCATATGAATCTCTTTACATCTTGGTCTCGTATATTTGCTAAGGGTTCAGCCTCCACCCATTTGGTAAAGTAATCAGTAGCAACGAAAAGATATCTTCAATTCCCTATCACCTTAAGGAATAGTCCAACAATATTCAACCCCCACTAGGCAAAAAGCCAAGGAGTACTCAATAGATTCAGAGCTCCCCCTGGCTGGTGGATATTGGGAGCATATCTCTAACACTGATCACATTTTTTAACATACTCTTGAGAAGATTTTTGCATACTCGGCCACCAATAACCTTGTGATAAAGCTCTATGGGCAAGGGATCTTCCTCCTGTATGATTACCACAAATTCCCTCATGCAGTTCTTCCAACAACACTTCCACCACCTCAGGATGAATACACAACAGATTCGGCCCCGAATACGAGCGCTTGTATAATTTATAATCCTCGGACAGCCAAAACCTCGGTGCCTTTCTATGGATTTTCTCCGCTTCAATTCTGTCCTCGGGCAAGGTTCCTTCTTTAAGAAATGTAACTATAAGGTCCATCCAACTTAGGCCCACTTGCATGAAGTGTACTCCTAGCAGGAGTTGCATGGTCTTCCACGAGTATAATCCTTAGAAGTTTTTCTCTACTTGAAGTGGCCAAGGTTGCTAACGAGTCAGCATGAGAATTTTTACTTCGAGGAACTTGCTCCAAGGTAAAGGAATATAAGCCATCCGATAAACATTTCACCTGATTTAATTACCAAGCATCCTCAGGTCTTTTGCTTAAAAATCACCCTGAACCTGTCCAGTTATGAGCCTAAAATTGCAGTACGCCCTAACAGATTTACCTCCAAGCTCCCAAACAACAACTAACCCTGCTTGGAGAGCTTCACACTCAGCCTCATTGTTCATCGTTGAAAAGCCAAGCCTCAAAGATTTTTCCAATGCAATCCCGTCTGGCGAGATTATCACGATTCCAATTCCTGACCCCTTTTGGTTAACCGTGCCGTCCACAAATAACTACCACGATTACTGAGTTGCTATTGAACTCATTCTTGTTGCTACTTTGGGCTTACCACCTCGGGGTCACCTGGGCCTATCTCTTCAATGAATTCCACTACCAGATTTGCGAGAATTTTCCCTTTCACGGTCGTACGAGGCAAATACTTGATGTCAAATGCACCTAGCATAGTTCCCCACTTGCCACTCTTCCAATGTAGTCCAATCTCCAAAGTAACGCTTGCAAAGGCAATTGGGTTAAGACGATCTCCGTGTGAGCTTGGAAATAGTATGGTAGCTTCTTTGTGGCATGAATAACAGCAAGGATAGCCTTCTCAAGAGGGAGATACCTAACCTTTGCCTCCTAAATAGATTTGCTGACATAATACATTGGTTTCTAAATTCCTCCATCAACCCATATTAGGACCAAATTCACTGCATGTTGCACAACAGCTATGTATGCATGCAAAACCTCTTCTTTCTCTGGTCTGGACAAAACTGGTGGATGTGCCAGATATGCCTTCAACTCCTTGAAAGCTTTGTCACACTCCTCGGACCAAGAAAAATTCTTCCACTTATGTAATAGCTGAAAGAATGGTCTAAATTGATCAAACAACCGTGATATGAACCTATTCAGAGCCGCTGTCATTCTAGTAAGACACTAGACGTCCTTCGGATTCCGAGGAGGGTGCAAATTATGAATAGCCTTAATCTAGTTGGGGTTAACCTCAATCCCTCTATAGGTGATCATATAACCCAAAAACTTCCTGGACCCTACACCAAAAGAACATTTAGAAGCATTTAAAGCAACTTATGCCTTCTCAATATTGCAAAAATTTCACCAAGACCTATTAGATGTTGGGACTCTTCTTAACTTTTTACCACCATGTCATCAATGTAGGCCTCCACGTTCTTTCCCAACTGGTTCTCAAACATCTTCGTCACCATTCTCTGATATGTAGATCCAACATTCTTCAGGCCAAAATACATTACTCGGTAATGATAATTTCCTGGTAGGGTAAGGAAAGTGGTTTTCTCTTAATCGGATAGTGCCAAAGGGGTTTGGTGATATCCTTGAAAAGCATCCAGGAAACTTATTCTAGGGTGCCTAAATGTTGCATCTACTAGCTAATCTATCCTTAGAACAAGAAAGGGATCCTTGGGGCAGGCTTTACTAAGGTCTGTAAAGTCAACGCACACTCTCCATTTCCTCGACTTCTTTCTTACCACTACGGTGTTAGCCAGCCACTCAAGGTAAAATACCCCATTTATCACCCCTGCTTGTTTAAGCTTTCAAACCTCCTCCTTTACTGCCTTGGCGTGCTCTTTAGATCAATGTCGAGGTTGCTGCTTCTTCAAAATGGCCTTAGAGTTAACATTTAAATGGTGACAGATGAACCTTGGATCAACCCTTGTGCTTCATACGCACTCCAAGCAAAAATATCCAAATTTTTCTTCAAAAAATCTATTAACTGCCTTTTATCTTCTTATGGGAGTTGAATTCCGACTTGGAAATACCTTTCTTCATCCTGTTCAATGAGAACTTTCTCTAACTCCTCACATGATACTAAACAATCCAAGTAGACTAGCAACCCAGGCTGTGATTACTATAAGGCTGGTCTTATCTCCAAAGAACTCACCTCGAACACACGAAGGCTAACCGTTGCTACCATACACTGTCTGGCCACTGCTTGGCATCCTACCAGCTCGGCCACTCCCTCATCAGTGGGATATTTCAACTTTACATGCAAAGTTAAGGACACTGCCCCCATAGCGTGTAGTCACGACCTAGCAAGGATGGTCCTATATAGAGAGAAAGCATCCACTACTATAAAATCCACACTCACTATCTTATCTCTTGTCTATACAGGTAGCCGGATCATCCCCTTCAGGATAGTAGTGTTCCCATCAAACCCAATCAAAGGAACATCATACTTGCTTAGGTCCTCCAGCTTAAGCCCTAGACCTTTGAATAGATCAGGGTACATGATTTCAACCCCATTACCTTGATTAATCATCACTCTTTTGGCATCAAACCCCGCTATTTGCAAAGCTATTACCAACATAAAGTTACTACCAACGCATCATCATGCGGCTGAATTGTTCCTTGCTTATCTTCCTTAGAGAATCCTAAGATTGGTTGATTCGAAATCCTGGGCTTTTTGCACGATGCTTCTCCTTCATCTCCTTCTAACTATGAAAATACCACCATTACTGGGCTGACTGAGCTAGAGTCCCTTCTCAGAGATGCGAAGATGACGTTTATTGTTCCCAATGATGATCGGGAAGCTCTGCTTCTTAAAGTTCTGACTTTAGGCTACCCTCCTTGACTGGCCGGCTGTTGTAAAAACTACTTCAACTTGCCAGCTTTGATTAAGTAATTAGGGAATGCTTATAAATTCCTACAATCTCGGTTGTATGACCTCAATCCAGGAGGTATTGACAGTATAAATTTTGATTTCTTTTAGTGGGATCTCCTCCCATTCTATTTGGCCATTTAAAATAAGGCTTGTTCTTGATTTTCTCTTAACACTCAATATATGGGCTTTTTGAACACAGAGTTTGCCGCTTGGGGACCAACAAGGTTATGGGGCATCTGGTTGAAAAACTCCCCCCTCAGCCAGGAAGACGTAAATTGACCTGACAAATTATCCCTTCGATTAGGGGTGAAAGACTTGGTTTTTGCCTTGCTAGAATTCTGGTTGTCCTCAACCCTTTTATGCCCCTCAATTTGATCCAACAATTAATGCATACTCCAAGAAGATTTCATAGTAAGCGACTTCCACAGATCAAAGTGTGTAGGAAGGCCTACCTTGAAGGTTCGTACAACAACATCTTCAAAGTCTCCCATCAATCTCATTATAAATTTCTCAATATCTATCAGAGTAGTTTTCAAGGTTTCACCCTCTTTCATGGACATTGAAAGTATAGAGTCTAGAGGCCTTAGGTCCCTGCTGCATGTCACAAACCTCGCTTCGAATACGCTTGTTAGCTCTCCAAAAGAATGTATAGATCCCTCCTCAAGACTATCATACCACCTTATGGCCACCTGACCAAGGCTCGAGAGGAAGACTTTGCACATTAGGGCTTTAATCTTGGAATGGATGACCATTCTTTGGTTAAAGTGGCTCACATGTTCGACAAGATCAGTCTTACCATTATAAATGGTAAAAGTGGGCTGATTTAAGCAACGTGAAAGCTTGGCCTGGTCAATTTGTCGAGAAAAATGGGAGCGGGATATTTGGAGAAAAGCCTTTCCCATGGCATCATGCCCTTGGCCTTTCCTTGGTGGTGTTCTAGACCTTCTACGATAATGTTTTCGCCTAGAAGTGCGATGGGATGATGATGTGAACGATTCACTGGGCTGAGTTCTACTTCAAGGTCGATAACTTTTGTTGCTTTGAGAGCTTGAATCTTGCTCTGAGGTAGGAGTCCTATCCTCCCTTATTGGAGTCTTGCGACAAAGTCGTCAGCGTAACTATTCCACCTTCTTCTCCAGGTTATGCACTTCCTCATCACGCGAATTATGACTGGTTTCATGCGGACCATAGTGAATGGAGGGCGCTCTTTCATTATGAGTATGGGCCATGTGATGGTCCCTCCTTCGCTCAAGATTAACAAAACGGTCATTACGCTGGGACCCCATAGATTCTAAAGATCCACTTCGCCTGGGACTCGCCATGCTAATAAGGTTTTACAGGAGTACTTTAGGAGACAATTCCCACAGATGGTACCAATTGTGGTGGGAAAAAAATATTGCCAACAAAGTCAACGATTTTAGACGTGTTACTTTTTGCTCACATGATTAATTTTTAGAGATGGGATACAAGGTCAACCTTTAAGTACCCATTTTGAGATAAATAATGACATTAGGATTATGCTCAAGTGAGATGTGAATGTATTCAATTATAAAAAGCCTTGAAATGGCTAAGAGTTTGTCGACAGGTTTAGTTCGAGGATCAGGTTACTATTGAGTAGTCTCTCTCCCTTCTTTTTATCAAAAAATCCTCCCCTTGATCCAAGTACTTCTTGGCTTTATATAGTTAGTCAAAATGTATCTGGACTCTACATTTGGAGGGTTAGGATCAAACTTTCCTGATACTTGTCCCATGAAGGCCTTGTTAGAGAACTTCTACACTAAGGTATGAGCTGTGTGTACACTATTTAAGGTCACTTCCCCATTAATGCGGCCAGCTAAGTTGTTATAGTGCATTTAATGCGGGGGGAGCTAACTGCTTTGTCCTTCCCCTTTCTTCTCTTTTTTGCTAAATGCCAATTTACTCCTTTTTCACCCTCGATTTGCATTGTGCTACCTCTAGCTTTGACTCTCAACTTTTCAAGGTTAAGTAGGCGTCTTTGAGACCCTCGTCAATTGTGGCCGTTTTACCCCTACATGAGTTAGGTGGGAACTTTCTAAGGAGATTCTGCCAATATTTCCCAATGTTTCATTTCTCGAAAATGCCCCTATCCATCTTACCAGTTGTTTTGGATCCTCGGCCCCAAAGCGGTAGAACAACATTTTTTTAGGACTAAACAAATATAGATGAACTAACTCTTATTTATAATTTGATGAGCAAATAAATATAAATGCCTTAGCCCTATTTCTAAATGCCCAATAAGTGCGATCTAGTACGAATTGGGAGATTTATTTATTCTTAGATACTTCATTAATAGGTCAGCAATGAAATAGTATCCATTTATGGCTAGATTATTGCAAGTGGGAAAAGCCTATAAACAATCAATGTTGGGATTGCCTTTCAAATCCTTCCTGTTTCCTTTCTTTGCCAAAAATTTGTAAAAAAGGGGACTTGGAGAAACTTATTATTAAACATTGGAAAGTTAATGTTGTAATTATCACTTCACCAACCCCAGCAAAAAAAATTCCAAGTCTTTACCAGTCTGAATGTCTTATTATGGGCAGCAAGAAACGTGGCTTTCAGTATTGAAGTAAAACATTATGTGCCTTGTTCCCTGATTGTCTCCCCTAGTCAAAGAAGTTTCAAAGTCAAAGTCCTGAAGCCATATTACTGAGGATTCAACTACCATCAGGCTGCTTCTTTAATATGATCCTTTATTAGTTAAATACAGAAAAAAAAAAAGGGTAATTAATGTTTTGTTAATATTTTGGAAATTAATGTTTGCAATTGTCATTTCACCAACCCAATCAATCATAGATTCGTAATAGTTAATTCAAGTCTGAATAGGGTTTGACCATTCTGATGCCAAAAAGGCAAAATTTATGATAAAACGAGGTTGCACACTTGCACTGATTAAATAAACAATCCTATTTTACAATGTTAATTAATTTAGTTTAATTTAAAAATCAAATGTGCTACACCAAGAAATTGTCATAAGTCTAATTAGTTATATGATTTGTTTAAATAATATACACGGATAGTTTTGTAAAATGCCACGTAGTGATAGTTAGAAGAGATAGATCTAAATTGATCTTGAGTTACACTTTATCCTTTGTACTAAAAATGTACATTAATCTTGTAATTTTTTAGGGTCAATAGGGGTGTTAATCTTGTAAAAATTAGAATCCTTAAAGATATCGAGTCCAACATCTTATAAGGATTTTGTGTGTTTCCTATTAATAAGACAAATTACAATGTAATTAGTTATCAAAAACTTGAGAGAGATGGAAAGGGAATTAAAAAAGCATGTTTGGATAGTAGAAATTAAAAAGATAGTTTTTTGAAAAAAAAAAATTTTAAATATGTTGTTACTAAAATTTAAACTCTAATGCAAACTCATTAAATGAGACAGATTCATTAAATGAAATGCATAATTTCATTGACTTTTAAAAATCAGAAACTGAAAACAGTCTTTTACATGTTTTTAGTTTCCTTCACAAATTGAGTTATGAGAACAGATTTTGTTTTCTGTCTATTTTAGGTTGCCAAACAAGTTTTTTAGTCTCAAAAATAAAAAATTATTTTTAAAAACAGAAAATTAAAAAAAATAGTTACCAAATATACTCTTACTTTTCTAAATGTCTCAAAATGAGCAAACAAAAAAAGTCATCAAAGATGCTATATTTCTAAAAATAAAAATAAAAATCTCTAACCAACAAAACATATTATTTGGATTGAAAAAAAGAAGAAGGAAATATATGAATTGAGTTGCTATTTTGTTTTCTTTTTCTATTTTAGAACTTAAAAGTTAAAATAATAAATTAAAAAAAGTTTTTTATAGAAAAAATAAATAAACTGTGTAAATATGTCCCATACCAATATGTAAGTGTTAAGAACCACAATAAACAGTTTCAAAAAAAAAAAAAAAAAACCACAATAAACGGACAGGCCACGAAACGAAGGGTACATGGCAGTGAGGTTATAAATTATCGTACACATTCTTACATGGATTTCCTACCACAAATTGCTCCTGCGACCTGACTAGTGACTCATCGTGCCCATGGGGTCTACGCATTGAATGTTTCAAGACCTTAGCTGACTGAACACACGAGGTCATGTTTACGTTATGTTTTTGTCTTACACAGAGAGAGAGAGAGAAGAATTGGCAAATTTGCAATTGACCAATGCAACAATTTATATTAAAATATTATTAAATTTAATTGCAAAAATTGCAAATTTATCACTTAAAAATTTACCTAAGTTTTATTATTATATAAAAACAAAAAGTTGGGATTTTTTTTCATCTTGGGTAAAAAAGAAAAAAATATATATAGCAATTTTCTTTTGGGTACAAATGATTCAGTGTGTCAATAAGTCTTGTACCAACATGTTAGTCAAATTTCATAGCTTAAAATATAAATATATATATATATATTCAATCGTTCAAATACATAGAGAGGGGAGATTTGAATTATATCTATGAGCCATTGAACGACAATTTTTTTTATTAGTGAGACTTATTTATGTTCATCTAAAATCAGCATAATGTTTACTGGTTTTATTTGTTTTTTATTTGAACTGCCTTTTTGTTGGACGCAGGGTATTTTTACTAAAAAATAATTATAATAAATGTTTCTACATTGGACTATTGATTATTGCAAAATACATTTTTGCCAGCGATAAGGTGTTGGTTCTTGATTTTGTTCTTAATAAAGAACCAAGTGTAAAATGAAATATACTTATATAAACAAATTTCTAATTACACAAGTATACAATTTTCAATAACAAACTAACTACATTAATTTTTTTTTTAAATTGGAATTTTTTTTTGTATGTAAAAATAATTAATTCTCTAACGTAAAGTAATATATACTTGGTAATATTTCTCCAATTTCTTCCAAAATAAAAATAAAATAAAACTAATTGTAACCAATTTTGTTTTCTACATATAGGAATCCCAAGAATTCCAACACACATTTTTTTTAAGAGAGAACTTAAACACACACAATGGCAGTGATTTGATTGATGACGTTGTGGTGACTTTTAGGTCATTATAGCAATATCGCGATAGTTGAGGACAATAAAGATTTGTTTGGTGACATGTTTCTAAATGAGCAGACATGTGTTGATTTGTAATACAGTAATTCTTAGGTACTATAAGAGTTTAGAAAATAATGCTCACTCATCTCACATTATGATAAGGTTTATTTATTAAATTTATGGTTGGATGAGTCTACCATGAATTTGAAAAGAATGAGCATTGTTTCATTATGCTTTGAAAGTACTTAATATAGTTTTGACCATACTAAACCGCCACACCAAAGAAGACAAATAAATAGAAAGAGTTGTCAATGTCATCCTTGGTTGAGTAAGAAATTGAAGATCCACAATAGGAGGAAGAACTCAAAGATCCATAATTAAGTGAAGAGAAACATAATAGAACAAAAACAAGCAAAAGACTTTAAAAAAAAAAAAGCGAAATAAAAAAAATGGCTTGGAAAAAAAAAAAAACCATATGCCTCTTTTTTTTATTTTTTTATGGTAAAACCATATGCCTCATGATGTTTGCAAGAATGGGTGCCGTAATTTATAACAAAAACTATAATGAAAATATAAGACTTCAAAGATAGGAAATGGAAAATCCATATTTTAAAATATATATATATATATAAATATATATAAATATAAATATATATATATATATATTACAGAATTAGAATCAGTGATAAAACACATCAATTTTTATTTTTTTTTAAAAAAAGCATTTTACCCTAACGGCTAGATTTGCATGCTTTTCGAAGTATGAGCTAATTTCGCATGTCTTCTACATCGTAAATAATTGTAAAGTGTCACACTCACACTAACAGCTCCCATTGCAATTTACCGTTAAAGCAGCACTTCACCACCCGTTTGAACGTGCATATGACTTCGTGCATGTTTGCCTTTGACTTTTTCTTATCGTTTCTTTTTTATTTTGTCTTTCTTTTCCTTATTTTGTCTTTCTTGTCTATTTGTTATACTATTTCACTTTTTATATGTACAATTATAATTTATTATATGTTAACCCATTTTATTTTTTTATTAGAATAAACGAATAAAAATAAATTCTACAAAAACAACAAGAGTTTTTCAGGTTATCTGGCTTATATACAACATTTTAAAGTTTTAATTTTTAAAATTTTTTAATAAGTACAATTGTATTTTTATCAAACTTACTGTACAATAATAAATTAATTAAAATAAATTATACCAAAAAAACTTTATAAGAAAACTGACACATCTAAGAGCATTCCCATCAAATATCTTAAAAAATTTAGCATTTACCGTCATAAAACACTACTTTTACAATTTTAACACCTCATTTTACAATATATCAAACATCAAATATATATATATATATATATATATATATATATATTTTTACAACTTCATATAAATATTCTTTCTTTTAATATTTTTATTCATTTTTATTATTATTTCTCACTCTCCCTCTTTCTCTCTCTCCCACTGTATTTCCATCTTTCTCAACCCGGTCTAGAAGCTTCTCCCACCTCTATGGCCTGAGCTTTTCACCTATAACCACGGCACTCAACAGCATAATAATAAAAAATAAAATAAAATAAAATAAAAGAAACCACCCACCACATGGTCTCAACCCACGGCACAACCCACAACAACCAACCATCAAATCAATCAACCCACACCCATAAGTCGAAGCCACCCCAATCAACTCATTCCCACGACCATAAAACCACTCAAGGCTATCGAAACCCACCCATAACCCAGATCCAATTTTACAAAACCCACCCACTCATAGCCATGACTCAAGGCTTGCGATGGCTCCTGCGAGGTGATCTTGCGGGGTGGGCCAAGGCGATCTTGAAGAGTGCGAGGCTTGCAGTGGCTCTAGCGAGACAGACCGTCGCTGTGAGAAAGAGGGAGAGAAAGAGCATAGAGAAAGAGGGAGACAAAGAGGCAAAGAGAAAAGAGACCTGGAGAGAGAAAGAAAGAGACATGAGAATAAAAAAAACCTTTTTTTTTTTTACAATACAGCTACAATGAGCTTGTATTGATACAAGTTCATTGTAGCAGTATGTCAAAAAATTTGCCATTTGAAATCTCTGATGGAGTGGCTTTTTTGGTGTTTTAATGGTAAAATTTAGCATATACCCCTTTTAGCATCCTTAATGTGAATGCTCTATGGCATGATATATTTGTGATGGAATTCTCTCAAACCTTTATAGAATAGAATAAAAATCTTTATTTTCAAGAAAATAAATGTGTGTTTAGATGAGTTTATTTTGCTTAAAAAATTAGGTATAAAAAATGCAACTACAACTTTTTCTTTTTCTTTTTTTTTTTTCCTTAAAAAGACTTAGAAAGCTATACTTATCAAAATAAGAGTCTGTTTGGGATTTGCTTATTTTGCTGAAAATACTGAAGGTAAAAGTTAACTAAAATAGTACAGTGAAACCCATGAATAGTACCAAAAAATGTAGTGGAACCTATGAATAGTACCAAAAAATGTAGTGGAACCCATAAATAGTAGCAAAAATAAGCTAGCTTTTTTAAGTTGGAGCCAAATGCACACTAAGTAGGGACGACAATGGATTGGGCTTTGTGGAATTTATGACCCATGCCCACCCTAAAGGTAAGACATTTTAGTTTTTATTTATTTTTTATTTTTATTAATGGATTTGGGGTGAGTTTGAGTTTACATTTCTAAAACCGTTAAGATTTTAAAGAATTTGTATTTTATACGTTAGGTACCTTTACACAACTCTATTATTAATAAAATATCCTATATTAATTTTTTGAAGACAAAAAATTTGGGTTTCTATAATCAAACTAAGTGTGCCTCACTTGTGTGTTTGTTTCTCAAAAAAAGAAAAAAGAAAAAAAAGAATGGGTAATTGTCCCACATTGTTTAAGAGTGTGTTGTGTGTAGTGTGTAGTATAATTTGCCCCATTCTCCCTTAAAAGTTACCATGACTTTTGAATGGAGTTATGGTGTACTTTTATGTTAGAATCTCTTTCCCTCTTCCTTGTGTGTGTGTTTGTTTCTCAAAAAAAAAAAGTGTGTCTCACTTTTTCTATTAAAATATAAATCTATTGAGTGTAAAAATTCTTATTAATCCTTTATTTCGTTAAATAATGTTTTAGATATTCAATTTTAGGTTAGCTCAATCTAATTTGACCTATTTGACCAACTTGATAAGATTACATGAGAGTTTGGCAAAGTTTTTGATAGAATTCTTGAAATTAATGGGGTTTGGTGAAAGTTTAATATATAAAAAAAATAATATTTAATTATAATGATAAAGATCAATTATCATAAAACATATGTCATATGTTACAATTATATTATATAGATAAAAATTTATATAAAAAAATAGTTAAATTGTATATATTGTCCTTAACAATTAACCTTTATTTCGAAACCATTCTTTAAAATTTAAAAGTTTTACTCTAGTCCTTATACTTGAAAATTATTTTAAAAATATCCTTATCATCATCATATCAGTTAAAAATATTGATATAGCAAACATAATTCATGCTTAATTAAATTATATTGGTTTCATGAATTCGCTCAACACACAATAGTGCTCTCCCAAACCACCCATTTTTGCCCAATGGAGCTGATACCAAAATGGTAGACCCCACATAAATTGCATCACTCCTTATTCACGGTTTTTTAGAGCGTTTCAACTTATTACGTTCACTCTTGATGATAACTCTTTATTATCAGACTAATACACCAATCAGTTTTCAGTGTAGATAAGGATTGTACCATAGATCTCTTATTCAACTATCAGAAATTTTACTAGTTGAGTTAATTGTAACCCATCACTTATTCATGTTTATTTTCTCTTCTTTACAACCAAATAGGGAAATGAACTATTTTCTCTTTTCTTTTCTTTCTTTCATTCCAACCAATCAATGTCTTCAAATTTTTTTTCCTAGAAACACCAATATATGCTTATTAAGATTGAACTACAAGATTCTTAAGCTAAACAATCAAATAGTGTGTTCGTGTTTACTAATTAGAGCTTTTATTCTCACTTTAAAATCACACATAAGTAACACTATAGACACAAAAAAATTTTAAATAATTGAATTTCATTGATTCTCATCACTTTTTTTTGAAATAGTTTCGACGTAGGCGTTCGCTCTTGATGATAGTTCATTATCATCAGATCAAGACATCAATTAGTTTTTAATATAGGCAAAGATTAAACTCCAAATCTCTTATATAACTATTAAAAATTGTACCAGTTGAACTAATTAGAACTCACATTAATTCTCATCACTTGATTACCCAAAAAAAAAAAACTTGTAACAGACAAAATGACTATCGACAAACATGGCACGCCAAGCCGTATAGAATGCGTGTAATAGTAATAGAGAAGAGCAGCGCGTGTACCAAAATCATGTAGGAGAGCAGGTACGCAGCGCTTAGCCAGTTTAGCCCGCCTCTCTCACCAATAATTCTCTCTCAGACAAAAAAATAAAAATAGAAATAAAAACAAATTCACTACTTATTAAGAGCAAAGTCCATTCCCAAATTTCAGAGTCGCCCTTCAACCCATCTATCTTCTCTCTCTCTAAAATTTGAAGCTTCGAGAAACATATATAGCCACCCAAATCAATCAAACCCTAGATTTTCTCACCAACCAAACGCCCTATTTTCCCGAGAAAAAAAAAATCAGAACACCTCTAATTCCTCTATTTCCTCTCAAATTGAGCTCCGAGATCGCGATCCTCTCGCCGCGGCGAAAAAAAAAGAATGGGACGGGTTTTCAGGGAAAACCCTA
Source organism: Quercus suber (assembly GCF_002906115.3). Taxonomy (NCBI): domain Eukaryota; kingdom Viridiplantae; phylum Streptophyta; class Magnoliopsida; order Fagales; family Fagaceae; genus Quercus; species Quercus suber. The sequence goes on from NW_027069842.1 coordinate 451,979, forward strand.
ATTCGAGGCCGATATTCCCGTGTTGCGAGTCGACGTTGGCGAATTCGTCTTCGTCTTCTTCGTCTTGCTCGACTCCGACCACGACGACGTCGACCTCGATGACCGAGACGGTGAATGGGTCCCACCAGTTCAAGATCTCGGGGTACTCGCTCTCGAAAGGCATGGGGATCGGAAAGTACGTGGCGTCCGATACTTTCGTCGTCGGCGGGTACTCTTGGGCGATCTATTTTTACCCGGACGGTAAGAGTTTGGAGGACAATGCTACGTACGTTTCGCTTTTTATAGCTTTGGCGAGCGAAGGCACTGATGTGAGAGCTCTTTTTGAATTGACGCTTTTGGATCAGAGTGGGAAAGAGAGGCATAAGGTTCATACCCATTTCGGGAGAACTCCGGATAGTGGGCCTTACACGCTCAAATATCGCGGCAGCATGTGGTAATTGATACTTCTTGTTTAATTTCTTGGTCGTTTTTCGATGATCTTGATGATAGTAATTGTTATGATTATGATGGTGTTTTTTATTTATTTTTATTTTTTATGTTTGTGTATTGGGTTCTTGGTTGTTATATGTTTTTCTTGATATTTGGGTGTAGCTTGATTGTATATTTACGAAAAAAGAAAAAGAAAATCTATTTAATGATGCATTAAATGCACTTTAAGACATGATAAAAGTGGGTAGTTGTATAGAAACCAATAGCATGATTAGGAATTGTGAAGTAATAGCAATTGGCTATTTATTTTATTTGTTTTGGAATTGGAAGTTTTGATTTTGAAAGAGGTCAATATGTACAAGTGGCGGTGGTATGCTTGTTGAATTTGATAGATAACGGGTTTTCTTGGCTTGAATTCTAGCGTTGAGCTAGGATTTTTAGTGTAAAGATGCAATTTCTTGGCAAACATTGTTCAGAATTTGTGTGTATTACTTAAATCGATAATGCCTTTACATGAACTATTTTCCACCTCCAATTGTGTTATACTTATAACCTGCATCCAATCATTTTTAGGTGTATACCTTTTGCCCCAGTTCTCGTTTAATGTAATCGAGTGGCAAGTGTGATATGATAATTTTTTTTTGTTGGATGCTGCAGGGGTTACAAACGGTTTTTCAAAAGAACTGCTTTAGAGACATCAGACTACCTCAAGGATGATTGCCTCTCTGTTAACTGTAGTGTAGGCGTTGTGAGATCATACACCGAGGGTCCTAAGATCTACTCTATTGCAGTACCATCTTCTAACATTGGTATGAATTTTGGGCAGCTACTGGAAACTGGAAAGGGAACAGATGTGAATTTTGAAGTTGATGGAGAAACTTTTGCTGCTCATAAATTGGTACTTGCAACTCGCTCACCTGTATTTAGAGCCCAATTATTTGGTCCAATGAGGGATCAGAATACCCAGTGTATAAAAGTTGAAGACATGGAGGCTCCTGTTTTTAAGGTTGGGAAAAAATGCCCTTCTATATTGGGGTTTCTATTTCATCTGGTAGTTAATACCTAGCATTGGGGTTCTTCATATTAACTTTTTACGCTTAAATTTTTTTCCCATAATAGTTATTTTCCAATATTTCTCTTAGTTTTTTTCCCCTTTACTTTTCCAAGCTCAGCCTCACTCTTGATGATAGTAAATTTACCTAGAAATATATTTATGTTAAATGTTTATAATTATCTAACCTCATGTGCCATAATACAGGCTTTGCTTCATTTTATGTATTGGGACTCCCTACCTGACATGAAAGAGCTTACTGGTTTAAACACAACATGGGCTTCTACTTTGATGGCACAACATCTGCTTGCAGCTGCAGATCGTTATGGTCTTGAAAGACTGAGGGTGCTATGTGAAGCCAATCTCTGCGAAGGTGTTGCCATAAACACTGTAGCAACAACATTAGCTTTGGCGGAGCAGCATCACTGTTTCCAGCTGAAAGCTGTGTGTCTCAAATTTGTTGCACTGCCTGAAAATCTGAGAGGTGAGTCATTTTTTTCCTTGAAGATTTTTTAATATTATGAAAAGTTTGAATAACTAAGATTTATTGATGGAAATTGTTGACACTAAAGAGGCCATACCATAATCAGTGATTTGGATAATCATTTTTTTGCTAATTGAAATTCATCATTCATCAACTAATGAGTCCTAATATTTTAAGACTGTCTCATCTCTTTGGAGAAGGCATCTCATGCATATGGCTTATGCAGCACCACCCCTTGCACACCACACACTCACATGTTGTGATTTGAGGACCTTAATGTTAATGATCAGCATAAAGGTGAAATAAGCTACATCCCTCTCACAGGTATCCCAACATGTTTGTTAGGACCTTAATGTTATCAACTTATTACTGTTAAATAAGGTGAAAGTCTCATCCATTTTGTAAGCAACTAGTGCATCTGCAAGGTATTGAGAAGCTATGCCAAGCAATCCTATAATTGTCTTAGATCTTAGGAAGACATTTTGTAAATTTAGTTCTAATCAAGTGGGTTTCAAAGTGTTTTTGTTGTCTGGATTTTTATTCTAATGTTGGCTTCAGCTTATTATCTTTTTCTTTCTCTCCCAGCTGTGATGCAGACAGATGGCTTTGAATACTTGAAGCAAAGCTGCCCTACCGTCTTGTCTGAACTCTTGGAGTATGTGGCTAGAGTTAGTGAACACTCTGTCATCCTATGCAGGCATGGAAATGAAGCTATCCTTGACGGCAGTGATGTCAATGGTAGGCGGGTGAAGCAAAGGCTATAGTGATCAGGCTTCCACTATTCTTTGTAGCCAAAAATTGAAAAAGATAAAAACAATAATGTTTTCTAGATATAGAAACCAACTTCTAGCTTTTAGCTTTTCACTTGTAAGCGAATGTAAATTTGTTGTTCATTTGTTGTCCATGGAAAAGCTTGTAATGTGTAAGTTTCCACTTGCAGTATGCCATTTCCTCCCCCCACTTCCCATAGCACTTTCTTTCCTTGTGTTTTTTGTTTTGGTGTTTTCTTTTTTGGTAGAACTATATTTGTGCGATTAAAATTTGGATTACCTTTGTGTTAGATTGCAATGTATTTCAGTTCTGGATAATTTTCTCATCACAGTTAATGCTCTCTCTCTCTCTCTCTCTCTCTCTCTCTCCACTATGTTTAATCAACTGTTGTGTGAACTGGTGATGCGGGGGAATCTTTGAGGTGGAGATTGTCTAAATATGGTTTTAAAGACGCGAAGTGAAAAAAAAAAGAAAAAAAAAGAAGAAGAGCTGTTCCAAAAAACCTGCAAAGCCGCCAAAATAGGTTGATTTATCTTTGCTTTGAATTAGGTCGCATTCTGAGTTTATATTATCTTCATGGAAAACGAGTCCTTAAAGGAGCCTGTCATGGGTCCCAAAAAATTAAAAAATCTTCGTATGCCTTTGGAGACCTTCCTTTCTGCTTTTATGAGAATTCATTTTGGTTGCAATTTAAATACTATTAATCATACACGACCTCCTAACGTTTATAGACAGTGATAGAATGGGGTTTCAAGTGATAATATAATGGTAATGAAATCTTTTGTGATACTTTTATCTCTTTTTTGAATCTCATCTCCATTATCTACTTATATTCAAAATAAAATTTTACTTATCTAGAAAGAAAGAAAAAAAAGACATGTTTAACTAGTCACTATTTTGTGCTTTAATCAATCTCATGCAATTCATTTAAAATTAATAATGTTAAAACAAGTGAGTAATTGCATAAGCAATTACATTTTGTATATTCATAACTTTTATGTTTAGAAAGACTTTTACTTAAATTTAATCAGATCGAAGTGGACCGTACACTTATATAGTTCAATAGGAGTGTAATGACAATAAATGTTATATGCTTTAAATTTTAGATATTACGAGTTTGAGATTATATATACATTTTTTAATAAATTTGGATTTAGAATATGTACTCTTAACCTAACCTTGTCTTTTTCCATTATGTAATTGCACTAAAATGGACTGAATAGGAATTAGTGGACAGAATAAGACCTAATAGGACCGAATGGGACCTAGCAGACTAAATAGGACCAAATAGACATAATAGGACCAAATAAGATCGAATGGACCGAATAGTACCTCAGTGGACTGAATAGAACTCCAAGGGACCAAATACAAAATAAAACGAAGTAGGACTGTATGGATTGAATAGGAACGAATGGACTTAATAGGACCGAATAGACCCAGTGGACCTAATAAGACTGAATAGAATCAAAGTAGACCGAATGGATAGAATAGGAATGAAGTGGACTGAATAGGACCGAAATGGACCAAATAAGACCGAGTAAGATCGAAGTGAACTGAATAAGACCGAATAGAACTGAAGTGGAGCGAATAAGACCAAATAGGACCAAATCAGACTGAATAGGACCCAATAGACCAAATGGATCAAATAGGACCGAAGTGGATTGAATAACACTATTTGTCATTTTTAAAATAAAAAAAATTTACTTTTTAAATTAGGGAAATATTTAATGAAAGCTAAAATCCATAATACTTATAGGTAGGGGTGACAAAATCTGACACGACTTGCGAATCTGACATGACTAACCTGTTTATAAATAGGTTATGGATTAAGGCTAAACAGGTTTAGGTTATATTTGAGTTGACACGGCTAACCCGTATTTAGCATGTGAATTCGTCTAACCTATTTGATCTGTTTAGCTTATAAAGTTATTAGTTATTTTGATATTATTACTTAATTTATGGTTGTTTTTATATGTTTATTATTATATTTATAGTTGTAATTGTATTTTAATTTTATATACATGGGAATTGATAAAAATTATATAAGTTAGATATGACCTATTAATTAAATAGATTATAAAACGAGTCATTTGTATTAACCTTTACATGACTTATTAATTAAAAGTGTTTGGTCGGGTTGACCTGTTTAATAAATAGGTCGTGTTCGGGTTGAGAATTTCTAACATGTTTAGTAAATAGGTCAGATTCAGGTCAATCCATAAAATCAAATACTCATAACTCGACACAACACGAACTCAATCCGTGGACACGAATTACAACCATTTACTATGGCTCGGTTAAAATATAAAGTGGGCTCCAGAAGCAAAAAAAAAAAAAAAAAAAAAAAAAAAAAAAAAACAAAGTGGGCTGGGCTGGGTTTTCAGCATGACATATCTGTAAGACTGTAAACATAGCTATTTCTCCACTTTCCTTTCCCTCTTTGCCCTTCACTCTGTAGTCTGTACCTAGCTCGATACCTCGACTCCAAAACTTCTTCTCAGACAAAATACAAAAACCAAACACTCTCTCTCTCTCGGCGAAGAAAATATGGTAAGCTTAATCTTTGTCTTTGTTAGTGTTTCGTTTTGAGTTCTCTTTCTCTCTTTGCTTTTCCAGCAAAAATTGTTTTTTGTTGTTTCTTCCACAGACTTTTCACTTTCTCTTTATGTTCTTTGTGATTTTTTCTCCAAATTCTTGATGGGTTTTTCAGGAATCTCCGTTTTCGTTTGTTTCTGACATCTGGGTCTTTTTTCTTTTATGGGATATTTGTAAAGTGTATATTTTTGGTTAAAAAATTTTCTTCAAAGTCTCTAGCTTTCTAAAAGTAATCTCTGTTTCCATTAGTTTCTGATATCTGGGTCTTTGTGTTTTTCGTTTAACTTTTATGGCTGCAGTTGTTCTTCTCGTATTTCAAGGACTTGGTGGGCAGAGAAGTAACCGTGGAGTTGAAGAATGACCTTGCAATCAGAGGGACTTTGCACTCAGTTGATCAATACCTCAATATCAAGCTTGAGAACACTAGGGTTGTTGACCAGGACAAGTATCCTCACATGGTACTAATCATTCTTATCAATTCTCAGCTTCAATTGTCTATTTTTAGTACTTATTCAAATTTTAGGGTTAGGGTTTATAAATTCTTATAAATTAATTTAATTTGTAGTTATTGTAGTGTTGGCCTGTTTGCATTGTAAATTTTTAATGGGTTTTTTATTAGATAACAGGTAGACATATGTTGTCATTGTAATTTGGAGCTCCGTATAATCTTTAACAATGAAGAAGATTGGGTTCATGATGAATTGATGGGGGATAGGATCTTCTCTAGTCATTCTACAATCAATATAATGCTCTATGGAATCAGTTGTTGTATACATTGATAAATAAATTCACAAATAATAATTTGGGCTAATCACATATATCCACAGTAAGGGTGTTTGCAATGTGAGCCTAAAATTGCAAGCAATGTACTAATTTGAAATGAATTTGCAGTGTCCACTCGATGTCCCTATTAGTATCTAAACTAATAGATTGGTGGGGAAATTAATCTTCAATTAGGGTGTTGATTGTAATTTTTTGTATTTTAGCTTTAGGTTACATTTTGCAGTTGTCCTATAGTTTAGGATACATTTTACGGTTGTCCTATAGTTTAGGGTGGATAGCTACCTGCTAATTGCACTGATTTGGTTAGTGGGGTGGGCATTGCAAATTAATCTTGAATTAGGATGTTGATTGTATAATTTTGTAGCTTAGGGAACATGGTGAAATGCCTACATTGCTAATAACTTTTATAGACATTTTAAAAACTTCTCATTAGCTCTTCAGTGTCTAGCAAGTGGCAACTCCTAAAGAAGATGTGTACATGAGCATTTGACTTTTGGCTTTCTATCATTTATTTGTTCGTGTAAATGATTAGTGTTGTTTTTAACTAATCATATTGGGATCCATGAGATCTGATTTTTCATGATTTGAAGTTACATTTTGATTGGATGATTTGGGAATATATGGATGTTTTTATGAGATTCTGAGTTTATCCCAGTTCCCCTGCCAAATATGTTTTGAAATTATTACGCTCTAGATTATTTAGAACTATGATGTAAGGTTTATGTTTTAATTGATAAGATGGTGATGGGACCATAAGTTGGGAGGAGTTAGCCTTAACATTGTTACCCTCTGATGGTGTAGAATCATTGAAAACTGCTTATATGATTTCTTTTTGGTCTTGAGGCCCTTTCTCATACCTGAAAGTGAGTGCTGAGTTCCTTATTCTCTGCTTGTTTTAGGCCCTAAAATTCAAAGTACTATAATGTCTTGTCTTGTCATCATAGCATTCTTTCTATACTACGCAAACAGCCTTGTATTAGCGCCAAATATTTTTACAAAAAGTATGTCCATTTATTTATTTATTTATTTTTTTGATAAGTATATGTCTATTTAAATTTATTGGCCCATGTTTTCATATTCTAACTCTGTTCTCCCTCTGTCTGCACAACTATCAAGGTTTGGTGGTCTTGATATAAGGAATTAATAGTCTGCCTACCTGTTCTCTCATCTGAGTGGTTATTTGGTATATTGGAAAAATTATCTAATTCAATGTCCAGGCAACCATAAAGCAGTCTGATGTCATTCAAAGGTTTATTTATTTTTAGTCCTGAAGTTTTTAAGACCAATGACCATAAGTGTGTAATTTCTTTAGAACTGAGAATTGTGACTTCAGAGTTCACATGCTGCATTATAATTGATGTGGAACTTCTTAACAATGCAAAATACGGTAGAGAATGATTCACATTATCTTATATAGAGTTATTTATTTATTTTTAAGTCATTATCTTATATGAAGATTATATCATGTAGACACCTGGTTGACCATTTTTTATATCCTTGGTACAGTCTGCTTACTTGGGGGTCTTTTTCAAAAAAAATTTTTTCAATGAAGTATTATTACTTATCCAAAAAATTTATATAGACACTTAATTCATTTAGATGGAATTTCTTTGGAAGACAATTGGAATCATTAATGAATCAGGTATCTCTTTTGGATCCTACAGCTGGGAGATTCTTATAGACCTGCTATTAATTTTGCTTATAATGGGCTCTAGAGAGTCCTTAAGATTGGGTTGAAGGGTGAGGTAGTGGGTTCAAGACTCACCAGTATAACTTACTGATCAATGAAAAATATTAATAATAAAAAATAAAAATAAAAAATAAAAATTTTGACAAAAATTGGTTTGACCAAATGATTTTCTACTCCATTCTCATCATGGTTTCATGTTTCCAAGCTTATATGTGTGCGCTCTTCCCATACTCTTAGGGCCAAAACTCACATTAAAAAAAAAAGTTATTTTCGTCCTTCATGAGTCTCAATTCTGGTTTATATATCATCAAGGTTAACTTTGGGGGTTTCCTACTCTCTCAGGTAGAAAATAATTAAGGAAAGAGGGGGGAGAGTGGGTGGGTTGGGCAGGGGTCTTGTGTTGTGTTTGCTGTATATGATTAATTTTCTCAAATTGTATATTATGCATTTCTGACATGACTAGTTTTATTGTGCTACAAAATGCTCATTTACGTGAATGAGAATTTTTGGGTTCTGTTAATATATCAACTCCCAAAATGACTTTAGTTTTTGTTGCATTTTCCCCTTCTTCTTTCTAAACATGCTGAGTGGATTTAATGATGTTTCTGCAAAAATGGCAGCTTTCAGTGAGAAACTGTTTCATCCGGGGGTCAGTGGTGAGATACGTTCAACTACCTCCAGAGGGAGTTGACATTGAACTGCTTCATGATGCAACAAGAAGAGAAGCTCGGGGTGGCTGAATATAGATGTTGTTGTATCCCATGAACTCTTGATTCAATATACTCATGGATGAAACTATTTGTTGAAACAAATTATGCATTGTGATATGACTTAAGCTTTTCTTTTTCTCCTTTCAAGCAAGTTGCTATGTTAACTTCTTACATGTGCCTTGGAATAGATCTAAATGTTCCTCAATCCTAGATTATCCTTTTTTGAGTGAACATACATACTAATTTGAGTTGTCTGTATGAGCAGGTTGCTAATATTACATCTTACATGTAATGTTTAACAGAAACATGGCAGTTCATTGATATTCTTGACTACCTTTTTGAGTCAAAAACATCTTACTGCATTATTCGCTTGTGTTAAACTAGGCTCAAGGCCACTGCCTTCATGAGGAGAGCATAATGCAATCAATAAACCTCGGTTCCCAACTAATTATGTGGGGTGTCTCAACCTTATGTGGGCATTGAATTGCTGCATAATTATATTACTAATGGCACTTTTGATATGCAAGAATAAACTCTAAATGGAACATCCACTTCAAAAGAATAGTTATTTTTTTTATTTGGTTGTTATTTTTTATTTAAAGACCCGTATGGTCATAATAGTTACTGTATTTCTTAATATGTGTAATAGCTTTAATAAATAAATAAATTAGTGCTAGTTGCTGCTTCCCAAAACCGCCCTCTCCTCTTCTTCATCATTCTTAGATTCCATCTTTTATATCCGTTTTAGGTTTGTTTGCTATTTGCATTGTTGAGTTCTCTCTCTTGGTTGATTCGGCCTAATAGTTATAATGAAATTCTATGCTACATCAACCTTGTAAAATACTGTTTTATCTTTGGTAGATCGATTACATTAATTATTTATATTCTTTGAGAAAAGTATAGCATCTCCCGGAGAGAGAGAGAGAGAGAGAGAGAGAGAGAGAATTTTCTTATTATTCCCACATTGCATTATGATTCCAAGAGAATTTGACTATATATTTTGGTTAGATTTGTATGTATGTAAAGACTACAGAGAGGACAAATTTTCTCTTCTTTGGTAGATGTTCAACGGGAGATAGGAATATAGATGTGAACTCTATTGAACAGTTTAATTAATATTCTAAATATATTTATACTCAGCACATTGCCTTTCTATTAATTTATACTGGATTTTTTTCTTATGACAAAACCATACCAGACTTGGGGTTTGAACTTTTTCCACGTAATTGTTTCATTTGAAAGGCAAAAAAGGACTCCGAATTTACAGCCTTACAGGTTTAGGTTTAGTTTTTGGAATATAGGTGAGCAAATTCCAATCTTCACTAAATGAGAAGAAGATTTTATTTTTGTGACACATCAATTCTTTAAGTGTGGAGTTACCGCAATTGCTCAAAATTTGGGGAATATAATAGGATGATTGATTCTGCTGGAGCATGTCAAATTACACCTTCTATGTCCTCCATGGCACGTAATTTGGGGGATACAATCAAATATGGAGATAGGGATTGGGAACTTTTTTAATACGTGGTAAAGAAAGCATGTTTTGATGCCAAATATATACCTTCAATTCAGAAATATTGCTTACACAAAATTAAAGAGACTCAATTATATTATAATAATTTCTTGAAACATGCAAACAGCTCGTTATTAGGATTTATCGTGGCCCCAAAAATAAGTTTTTAGGGTTCAAACAGTTTATTTTAATTTACAGATAGGATTCGAGCCCTTTTGACAGCTAGAAATACCATCTGAGATACTTGCTCAACCATATAAACATGTCTATATGGGCTTCAATGGCGGCCTGCACAGCTGTTGCGTCACTATCATTGTACCTGATTGTCCATCCGTGCTGAACCTTAGGAAATATCTTGATGCGGTTTTCAATCTGCAGAATGGAAGCATTAACTGGAGATTGAGAGTCAATTTTTTGGAACCAACCTAATTGAATATTTCATGATGCAAACCGCTTGCAAGAAGATTGCTGTTTAGATGTCATTTATATATATTTATCTCCAAAACAAGTTGTCACATGACTCACATCCAAGGCTAGTAGTCAAGCAGCATGAACATGGATTATCTGAAATTTGAAGATCCTTACCTTATTTTCTGTTAGAGCCTCCTCAAACTGTTTGAGGAGTTCAGGTGGAGTGCCATTGTCTAACTCAGCAGCCAATATGGAAATTGGAACCTTGACAGCTGAAAAAGAAGAATTCTTCAGTATTTGTGAGTTATACAAGCAATTGTGTCAATAAATGTTAATGAAATAAATAGGCAAGTCCAACTGAAAATCTTTCACTTGAGATTGAAGCAGCTCTCCTACCACTATTTTGTATCAGACGAATTAGGCCCAAAAAACAGGCAAATTTTCACCTCTATGTGTCTTTTGTGTATACTTATTCAAGGCTAAATATTTACATATTAGACAACTAAAAGTAGAGCAATTATACTTTCTATTATATTGGAGACTTGGAGTCCCTCTGTTGATATTTAGTATAAACATGTACGGGGATAATCCTTATTTTCTAGTAGCATATCATGTAAGATCGTAATATTTCTGGGTTTACACCTGCATAATCTTTAGATTTGTATTAACAGTCATACCCTTAATATCATCCAGAGTGACCCGTGAAGGGTGTAACAACACTGTAGCTTTAGTGAAATTAGTGCTTGCTAGTTGTGCAACCACCTTGCCTGACAAAAAAATTCAAGAAACTAAGATTTTAGCTGAAGTACTATAGAAAGCTTCCTTTATCAATAAGATAACTCAATAAGCCAAGCCAAAAAAGAATTAGAAGATCAAAAATACTACTAAGAAAAGATGAATGGATATCTCACCTCCCCAGCAAAACCCTGCTGCCCCAACTGCATGTATGCCTTCTTTTCTCAGAGCTGCAGTTATACTTTTAGCATCTTTAAACCCTTTGTCCTAAATCAGACATTTAGGAGGAAAATGATAGCATAAAGCTAGTATGATTTGAAAGCAAATATTGCATACAGTCATGATTTGTAAGTAAGAAAATGGCAAAGAAATATTATTTACTGGATACAATAACTGTTTAAACTGATTTTTTTTTTTTTTTGGAGAAGATGTTTAAACTGAAATTCATGAAAAAACAGATTTAAAAAAAAATTATATTTATAAGAAATTCATGATAAAACAGATGAATATATTATGTTTAACTTTATTTGAGAAGAGTTAGACACAAACTGTTCCATGGCTTTTTAACCACTCTTCTAATGTCCTGGAAGAGTTCTCTACATAGGGATCTCCATAAAAGAAGTCGGGAACCACTGCAGAGAATCCAGCTAGGGCAAGCCTATCAGCAATATCCCTTTAAAGTGACAGTCAAAAAGAACTCGGCATTAGACTTAAAGCAAAACGTAGACAATTATATGTATGTGGAATCTATGTACAATACCTATTCAAGAGAAGACAATATGTTATTCCTTATTGTTTCTATAATTTAGGCTTAAGATGATTCTTAGAGAGTAATGAATATATAGGCACACACAACAACAGCAATAGAGAATTTATCACAATAAATAACGTAATCAAGCAGTGTAAAGTACTGGGGTTTGGAGCATGTTCTTCACGAAACAAAAATTGTCGTGAGCTGTGTAATAACAGCACAATTCAAATTTTCTCACTCTTCTACCATTAAAATATTGAAATCATGGAAAGCTGAGGTGCCACTGCCAGCACCATATGCGGAATAAAACTAACAATTTATTTCAAAGGTTAGTTTATTTCTTAATATGAAGAGAGTCAAATGTTGAAGCTTAGTATCACTTTCACATGTCCAATTTCCACACCTCAATTCCACATCTAGATGGAAAACGTACCATTAGATATCACTACTGTTTTACAGGCTGATTTTAACAGCCTCCATTAATGAAATTCAAGGTCTTTCTTCTCAAAAAAGAAAAAAAAAAACGTCACTACTTATGATTTATTTGAGAAAATAGATATTTTCTTACTCACTTTTTAATGGGGTTTCAGTTGCTGACTTACAAAATTCTTTCATTGACATATTATATTTTGTAACTATCTTACTTGATGCACCAAATAAATCTAGGAAATTTTCCAAACTAAAGGAAAATATTTATTTGGGATATAAAGAGAAGAATATAGACAAGATTTATTTAATAAAAATATAAAATAAATTATATTGATTTTTTTATACAAAATTTACAACGGAAAATGTTATATCACATTTACTCAAAGAGTTGTTACAAAAATATTTATATCCCATTAACCCCCATTATCTTTCTAATTTATTATTTGTATTTTAGGTCTATGTAAATGTGGGTTATCACTATTGATATCTATCTTATCTATATAAATCCTCTATACTATGAATGGTTATTCATTTGAGTGATTAAAATGATAAGAGATAAAATATACAATATTTGTTGTGAAGCACTTTTATATAGACATAAAATACATATGGGTTGTAATCACAGTTCACAATATAATGACATTGTAGTTGAATTAGTACTTTCTCATGCACAAACTACTTAGGGGTCTAAGGGAGAAATACAATATAATATTTCATAATTTTTTTTTTGAAAAAGTAATATTCCATAATTTGTAACAAAAAAATTAATACAATTATTCTTCCTCCAAAAAAAAAAAATTTAATACAATTATTATTATTATTATTAAAATACACCACAAAGTATATACAGGTCCACATTATTTCTAGATTGTCTACTCTTTTTTTGCCATATTTTATTTATTTATTTATTGTTGAGAAAGCCATATTTAAATATGTTAACCAATCATAAAGAAGAAAACCTGTTGTTAATCAAATTGTTAAAAAATATTGCTTTCATTTTTTTGTCAAATTGCAAACAAATAGCACCCATTTTATCTAATTACAGAACGGTTAGGACAAGCAGGTGGTCCAGGACTGCATACTCATGTTCTTCTATAATAATAATATAAAAAAATTTCATTTCATGTTATATCTACGAAGTTCTTTAAAAATCACATTAGAGGTAAAGTTGAGAAGTGGAAACACCTCAAATGTGGCGCCTCATATCCTGTAAAAAGGGCAAAATTGTGTTAGGAGAAAAATAATACCAAAAGAAATATAAACAAAACCAAAAACAAGATGATGAAATAAATTTGGGTACTCAATTATGATACAATTAATGTCAAAATTATCCCTCCCCTCTGAGAGAGAGAGAGAGCCTGAAAAGAAAATTATATCTAACACAAGATATGTTCTAAAAATTACTAATCACAATTTTCATGATGGTTAATCAATAGATATTATATAGGTGATCAAAAATCACAACCACACTTTTCTTAAAATTGTCAAGAGCTTGGTGTTTTTACTTTTTAGTGACTTTTGTCATGGATCTATCCATGAATATAGAACCTAATTAAGTTGGAATTCTCTTCTCCCACCTGTTGTAAAGGGGGAAAAAAATCCTTCTTAAAGCCTAGTACATGGGACATTAGCATCAAGCATCTTTATTTTGATTCAATTTAAATTTAGCTGGTAATTAAGGGAATTTAAATTTGAGAGGACATAGATTACTAAAAAATATTCTAGGAAGCTAGAATACTTCAAGTGTAGTATTTATTCTTATTTTTTACTCTTTTTTATTTTTTTTTATTTTTTGGTGTTATGTACTCGTATTTGTACGTGTTTCTAGATAAGGATGAACAACTTGATAAGGACAAATTTTTCTTCCTAGAAAATATTACATTTCAAATTTCAATAATTTTTTGTCAAATTTTAGAAAAAATAAAATTTTCTTATTTGTTAAAAGAATGAATAACTTCCAAAAAAGTAAGCATGGAATACCTCAAAACCAGAAGTTGACAAATACCCAAATCTGAAAAATGCTGAAATATGAAACTAAAATAAAAAAATAAAAAAAATGTTAACAGATGCTTTAAATGTATTGATTTAGAAATTATTTTTAGAAATACATTATGAAAAAATAATAAAATAATTAATTTTTTCAATAGCTTTTTATATTCTCATGAATGTGACATTAAAAGTTTTTTAATATAGTTTATTAATAATTGTTCTAAAAACACCCGTTAATATAACCCAATAACCAATACTACGATCCAGTCTCAGATATAAACTCAGATCAGAATACAGCTATGAACCTAAAACACCAACACCATAACATACTGGAAGCTAAATATGGTAAAGAGTATGTCATTAGTTATTAGTTATCACCATAAATATCAGAAACGAGTAGGATTCCCCGCTTTGAAAGACCGCTAACATAGGCTTTGAGGCCTCCAATGTCTTTCACAAATCCAAATCCATAGTTTGGGTTAAGAGTTGGTGGGTTCTCCGAGCAATGACGGCCTAGTTTTTCTTGCCCAAGAGAAAGAAATACAAAGCTGGAAAGAGTGACAAAAAAGGCTAGCCCGAGCACAGAAACTGGAGCTACCTTAGCCATGAATGACAGTAGGTACGAAACTGACAATGGCACAATGGCTTTTGTAACCGCATGTGTCAGATTACAAAGGTTTTATCTTTTTATAGTACGTGAACTGGATAATGCATGGTTGCTAGTCATGGTCAGCCTGTTATGGAATGCTTGAATTGGCATCGTTGGAAATATTATTATGCTTCCTATTGCAGTCAACGCCAGCATTTTTGGTTCTTTGAATTTGATTTTGGGCTATGTTTAGTTCACACAGATGTGTTACACACATTTTGGCTAAGGATTGACTTTCTTCTGGTGACAGTTCTGTTTTGTTTTTGTATATATCCTCAATTTCTATATTTTGTTCCAAATGTATATATCCTCATTTCTATATTTTGTACGAATTATTGACTGAGGTTTGGGGTATTTCTTATCTGGACTTTGTACTACTTATCTGTTTAATATAATTTAAGTTCCCTTTCACCCAGAAAAAAGAAAAAAGAAAAAAGAAAAAAAGAAGAAGAAGATGTGTTACACATAATGTGTATTTTGTAAATTTAAATTGTAACTTAAAGCCAAGATTTCAGCACCAACAATATTTACACATTGATTTTACTTTGTTGTAAAATAGGACAGAGACAATAGATCAAAAAAAAAAAAAAAAAACGTGGTTAAGTGTGTGTTGGATGCGGATGAAAAATTAAAATTATTTTACTATTTAGCTTATTTTTGCTACTATTTATGGGTTTCATTGCACTTTTTGGCACTATTTATGAGCTCCAATGTACTATTTCAAATAACTTTTACATTTATTTACTACTTTCAGTATTAATTTTTTAGTTTCAGCAAAATAAGCGGTATCCAAATACACCTTAAATCTTTTTCCTTATTTAAATAATTTATTTGGATCATTTAAATAAAAATGCCCACATTTTTCATCAGTAAAATTATGTTTTTTTCCAATTCTAAAAAAAGAAAAAGAAAATCTATAATACTTTTTGAGCTTTTCTAAACGGATACAACATTTGTCTGGTGTCTAGGGCACTGATACATTATTTTGGAATATTGTTATATTTAGGACACATCTACAAATAGTTTGATTGTGAGCCACACATCTTCAAAAAGATTTATGCATTGTTTTGGAATTTTCAGGTTTAGTTTTTGGAATGTAGGTGAGCAAATCTAATCTTTGTGAGTGACAAATTTGCTTTAGAAGGTTGGGGGGGGGGGGGGGGGGGGGGGGGGGAGGGGGGAGGGGGAGAGAGAGAGAGAGAGAGAGAGATAGAGAGTGTGTGTTACACATCAATTCTTTAAGCGCGGAGTTACCACAATTGCACAAAATTTGGTGAATATAATAGGAGAATTGATTGATTCTGCTGTTGCAAATTACACCTTCTACGTCCTCAATGGCACAAAATTTGGGGGATAAATCAAATATAGAGATATGGATGGTAAACTTTTTTAATATGCTATAAAGAAAGCATGTTTTGATGTCATATACCTCCCATTCAGAAATATTGTATACTTAAATGAAAGACACTCAAATAAATTTTTATTCATTTCTTGAAACATACAAACAGCTTGTTCGAATTTATCTTGGCCCCAAAAATAATTTTTAAGTATCATACAGTTTATTTTAACAAATTCTGGGCTACAGATAGGATTCTAGTATTTTGATTGCTTGGAACATCAATGTTTCCTGAGATACTTGCTCAACCAATCCAACAAGTCTTTATGGGCTTCATTGGCAGCCTTCACAGTTGGTATATCAGTCTCATTGTACCTGACTGTCCATCCATGCTTAACCTTAGGAAATATCTTGATGAAGTTGTTAACCTGCAGAATGGAAGAATTAATTGGAGACTGAAAGTCGATTTTGGGAACCTACTTAATAAATATTTTCACAATATAATCGAAATTCTTGTTGCAAAACTCTTACATGACGGTTGTTGATGAGATGTCATTTATATTTTTCTCCAAAACTAATTGTCACATGACTCACTTCCAAGGCTAGTAGTCAAGTAGCATGAACTTATTAGATTATCTGAAATTTGGAGATCCTTACCTTATTTGCTGTTAGAGCCTCCTCAAACTGTTTGAGGAGTTCAGGTGGAGTGCCATTGTCTAACTCAGCAGCCAATATGGAAATTGGAACCTTGACAGCTGAAAAAGAAGAATTCTTCAGCATTTGTGTCAATAAATGTTATTGAAGTAAATAGGAAAGCCCAATTAATCGATGATCTTTCACTAGAAATTGAAGCAGCTCTCCTACAGCTATTTTGTATCAGATGAATTAGGCCCAAAAACAGGCAAATTTTCACCTCTATGTGTGTGTTTTGTGTATACTTACACAAGTCCAATATTCACATTAGACAATAGAAGTAAAGCACTTATCCTTCCTATTATCTTGAAGTCCCTCTGTTGATATTTAGTATACGCATGTTCAGGGCTTATCCTTATTTTCTAGTAGCATTTCATGTTACATTGCAAGATGTCTGGGTTTACACCTACATAATTTTTAGATTTGTATTAATAATCATACCCTTAATATCATCCAGAGTGACCCATGAAGGGTGTAACAACACTGTAGCTTTAGTGAAGTCAGTGTTTGCTATCTGCACAATCACCTTGCCTGACAAAAGAATTCAAGAAACTAAGATTTTAGCCAAGCTACTTTAGAAAGCTTCCCTTATCAATAAGCTAACTCGATAAGCCAAGCCAAAAAAAGGTTAGAAGATAAAAAATACTATTTAGAAAAGATGAATGGATATCTCACCTCCCCAGCAAAACCCTGCTGCCCCAACTGCATGTATGCCTTCTTTTCTCAGAGCTGCAATTACTTTTTTAGCATCTTCAAATCCTTTGTCCTGAATCAGACAGTTAGGAAGAATACGATGGCAACAAAATTAGTTTAATTTGAAAGCAAATATTGTATACAAATCAGGATTTGTAGGTAAGAAAATGGCAAAGAAATATTTTTAACTATATATGATGACTGTTTAAACTGAAGTTCATGATAAAACAGATAATATATTATGTTCAACTTTATTTGAGAAGAGTTGGGCACAAACTGTTCCATGAATTTTTAACCACTCCGGTATTGTCCTGGAAGAGTTCACCACGTAGGGATCTCCAAAAAAGAAGTCAGGAACCACAGCATAGAATCCAGCTCGAGCAACCTTATCAGCGATATCCCTTTTAAGTGACAGTCAAAAGAACTAGGCATTAGTCTTGAAGCAAAATGTAGACAGTTTTATGTATGTGAAATATGTTCACACCTTTCATGAGGGTAAAATCTACTATTCCTTATTGTTTCTATAAGTTAGGCCTAAGATTATTATTAGAGAGCAATTAATGAATATACGTACACAACAACAACAGAGAATTTATCACAGTAAGTAACATAATCAAGCAGTGTAATTAAAGTACTGGGGTTTGGAGCATGTTCTTCACGATGCTACAATTGTCATGAGCTGCGTATCAGCACAATTTAGTTTTCATTGACATATTATTTTATGTAACTACATTACTTAATGCACCAAATGAATCTAGGAAATTTTGCAAACCAAAGGAAAATATTTAATTTGGGATATAAAGAGAAGAATATAGAAATTGTTGATGTATTTTAATAAAAATAATAAATTAATTATATTAATTTTGTTGTTACAAAAGTTACTATGTAATATTATACCTTTACTCAAAGAGTGGTTAGAAAAAAAATTATGTCCCATTAATTCCCCCACTATATTTTCACTATATTTTTAATTTGTTTGTCATCGTTATATTATGATTATAACTCATATGTATTATATGTCTATATAAAAGATGTCTTACTACTATTAGCATATCTATCTAGAATCTAGATTATAACAAGATATAATCAAGCCATATATATATACCTGTGATATCTATCCTATTTATATCATATTATTATAAATCTATCTACATATGATAAATTATTATTCATTTGAATGATTAAGATGATAGGCGAGAGCTTGCTAAATTATTGTGATTTATTGAATTATTTTTAATTTTTTTACCATGAAACCAACAATGTTAAGCATTTTGCGCCACAGTGTAAGAATTTGGGCTAATTCTCTAGAACGCTAATGAAAGGGGTGGCGTGTTAGTGAACCCATTGCAATGGTTGAGTTCTTCGATACTCTTCCGCAGTGGTGCCAAACACCTTAATATTGTTGGTTTCGATAGAAGAAAAATATAATAAATAATGCAATAAATCACAATAATTGAGCAACCTAACAACAAATAATATGTAATTTGTCGCTTATCATCTTAGTCATTCAAATGAATAATCATTTATTGTATGTAGATAGATTTATAATATAATATATATATATATATTTTTTTTTTTTGAGGAAAAGATTTATAAAATGAATAATCATTTATTGTATGTAGATAGATTTATAATATAATATATATATATATATTTATTTTTTTTTGAGGAAAAGATTTATAACAATATGATAGATGAAAGATAGATATCACCGGTTATGACTTGGCTGAGCCGCAAATATCTCACTCTTTAGATAGATATCTCAAATTCTCAATAGTGATAATTCACCTTTATAAGACATAGAATACATATGAGTTATAATCATAGCATAATGGCAATTAAATTAGAAAGCTAATGCTTTTTTTGTTGTTGAGAAACTAGATAATGGGATATAAACATTTTTTGTAACAAATCTTCGAGAAAATATGGTATAATATTCCAACGTAAATTTTGTAAAAACAAAATTAATTTAATTAATATATTATTTTTATTAAAATATACCAACAAAAGTATAAAGCTACTCTAGGTAAAGGATAATCATATCAGCAGTGATATGACATTATCTCCTTGTTAGAGCATGAGTAATTTTCATTTATATGCAGGTTTGCTATTTCTAGTTTAAAATTTTACTCTCCAAGCAGTCAGATTGCTGATATAGGCCTTAACAAGATCAAAGATCACTTGACTTTGTTAATCTGAGCATGATACTGGTTACTATACTATTAAAATCTTGATGGTTTTTATACACACATATATATGTGTGTGTGTGCATTTTTCCAACCACAACACAAACAGCAAGGCAAACTTTGGATTCACATGTATCATAGGTTATCTACTAGATCAAACAAGCTATATAGAGCATGTCCGTTCAAACATGACCTTCTTTTTGTTACCCTTTTTCAAATGCTCATTGATGAACACAGAAAACACAAATTTTAAGGCAAATGGTTAAATTTACTTATATTTGCATATGAGGGTTATCTAGCCAAAGGTTGAAGGTAGGCTTTCGTCAAGACTCATGCACCAACTCTTTCAAAGAGAGAGTCATACACGCATCCTCCCTTTTACAGAGACTCAATTTCTCGAGTGTGAATATGGGGCATACTAATTTATGAGGTTGAAACTTGAAAGGATGTGGTTTGTAAGGCCCAAATGTACCATTGAAGCTATATAGGACCACATCCAAAGTTGAAAACAAAGAGAACGTGCATCTGAACACCACTTTTTTCCTGTGTAGACTGTAGAAGTTATCAATCTTTATGATATAACAAGTCAAAGTAATTTGTAAAGTCGCCAGCATATTCCTATTCATCATGGTCCTGGCCCTTCTGCTTAAGCTCGGGCTAAAGACTAAATATGAGGCTCAAAAGTCAAAATAGATAGTTCCACATTATCTCTGATTTTTTTCCACCCCATATTTAAATTTGTTGACAACTACTATTCAAATTGCGTTAACATATTGCTCTCTTTTGGTCAAAGTAGGCAGACAAATAGAAACCATTTGATCTAAATATAGAACAGATATGACTTGGCGGGAATCCAGGATTGCATACTAAGGTTTCATTTCATGTTATATCTATGAATTTTTTAAAAATCGCATTAGGGGTTGAAAAGTGTACATACCTTAAATGTGGTGCTTCATATCCTGTAAAAAAAGAAAAAAAAAAAAACAGGGCAAATTATAACACAAGGAGAAAAAAAAATAATAACAAAAGAAATATAAATAGAACCAAATGCAAAGTAATGGAAATATATATGGGAACTCAATCTTAAATTCCACAAACACATGTACTTCAAGTTACTGATTGCTTAATCAATAGATACTAGATCTAACACAAGATATGTTCTATAAAGTACAAGATATAAGTACTAAATTTCCAACGTTGAGATAGGGGATTAGATCTAACACAAGATATCTTCTAGAAAGTACTGATTGGTTAATCAATAGATACTAGATAGATGATCAAATTTCACAAACACATGTACTCCAAAGTCGTCTCTTCTTAAAATTGTCAAGAGCTTTGTGTTTTACGGTTTTAGTGAACTTATTATTGTTCTTTCTCAAATCCTCTTCCACCTCTTGTTGTAAGAAAAAAGAAATCCTTAAAATCTTAAAGCCTGGTATGAAGGACATTAGCAACAAGCTTCTTTACTTTGGTTGAATTTTAATTTAACCCATAATTAAGGAAATATTACATTCCAACTTCAATTATTTTTTGTCATACTTTAATTGAATAAAGAATTCAGAAAAGAAAATCTTCTTCTTTGTTAAAAGAATGAGCATGTTCCAATAAAGTAAGCATGGAAAAACTCAAAAGCACATGTTGAGTGTAACCCAGATCTGAAAAGTGCTAAAATATGAAAGTAAAACACCATAACTACAATCCTGGATACAAACCCAGATCAGAAAACAGCTCAACCGTGAAACTAAAAACCCAAACACCATAACATACCGGACGCAAAATATTTTTAAAAGAGTATATGTCATTAGTTATTACCATAAACATCAGAAACGAGCAGGATTGCCAGCCTGGAACGATTATGGCCACTAACATAGGCTTTGAGGCCTCCAATGTCTTTCACCAACCCAGCTCCATAGGTTGAGTTAGGAGTTGGTGGGTTCTCCAAGCAGTGACGGCTTAGTGTTTGTTGAGCTAGAGAAAGAGATACAAAACTAGAAAGAGTGACAAAAAAAGCTAGCTTGAGCACAGAAACTTGAGCTATCTTAGCCATGAATGAAACTATTGAGAAACTGTTAAAGGTTACACAAAATCACTGATAATCGGCACAATGGCTTTTGTAACTTTGTCAGATTATAAACTACAGAGGTTTTGTCTTTTTATGGTATGTGAACTGGAGAATGGGTCCGCTTTTTATGGAATGCTTGAAACGACATCGTTGGAGATATAATTATGTTTCTTATTGCAGTCAATGCCAACTTTTTGCCTCTTTGATTTTAATTATTGCCCTATTATTAGATAGGACAGACTCGACAGAGACAGTAGATCCGTAAAAAGTGGTCAATACTTTTTCCTTATTTGAATAAGAGAAGTTATTACCGTAAATTTTGCTACAATTTTGCTTTGCGGCGACTCATGAATAGTGAAAATAAAATAGCAAATTTATTTGAATTCATAATTTCATCACTCATAAGTTATTATATAATAAAGTTATGATAAAACTGTAGAAAAGACTTTTTTTAAAAAAGAATTGTGAAAAAGTTTATAGAACTGCACTTAGCCTTTGAATAATTGATTTGGGTCATTCAAATAAAACTGCCCACACCCTCA
Source organism: Quercus suber (assembly GCF_002906115.3). Taxonomy (NCBI): domain Eukaryota; kingdom Viridiplantae; phylum Streptophyta; class Magnoliopsida; order Fagales; family Fagaceae; genus Quercus; species Quercus suber. The sequence continues at coordinate 474,481 of NW_027069842.1, forward strand.
AAAAAAAAAAAATAATAAATAAATAAAACTGCCCACGTTTTCGGTTAATAAATTTTTTTTTTTATTGAAATAAATTATGTTTTTATGTGATACTTCTAGATCTTTTCTATGATACTTCAGTTTTTCCATGATATCTCTAAAGTCAAGTATTGTATTAATTTTCTTTCTCAAAAAAAAAGAAAAGAAAGTATTGTATTAATTTTCTATGATATTTCCTCAGTTTTTCTATGATATCTCTAAAGTTTAAGTATTGTATTAATCTTCTATGATACTTCAGTTTTTCTATAATATCTCTAAAGTCGAGGTATTGTATTAATTATTCAATTATGATTAGTGATGAAACAATGGATTATATGGTCAACACAGATAAAATTTAGAGAAATTTAATATCTAGGAAGCTAAACTTTTTTTTTTTTTTTGACAAAGTTTAACTACAAAGTTTGATTAGATTTTGACATTTTGTTGGAGTCCAAATCTTCTGTCTCACACTTCCTGTTCCACTATATACTCCACAAATAAAAACATGCCACATGTCCATCTAATTTATTAAATGCTAAATTTATGCTTTCTATTATTTCAATTTCCTAAAATAAATAAATAAATAACCTATCATATTTAGGTAATTGAAATAATAGAAGACATAAATTTAGCATTTAATAAATTAGAAGGACATGTGGCATGTTTTTATTTGTGAAGTATATAGTAGAACAGAAAGTGTGAGACAGAAGATTTGGACTCATTTTGTTGTGGTTTAAGTAATAATAATTATAACCTTTGTGATGCTCATGTCTTTAATTATTTATTAGAACCCCGTCTCAATTTCTCCCTCCCCTCCACCATTATTTGCGTATCTCAAAAAATTAGATTTGTTGGGCTTGTGCAATATAAGTAAAGTTTCGACAATATTTTTTGGGTTTGGGCAATATTTTTTGAAAAATGAATCATTTTCCAAAAAATATTATCTAGAATGAGTTGAAAAATTGTCTTTTAACTTTTCATATTTAACTTCCCATGAGATAGAATTATTTTTCTCATTTAGTTTCACGTGAAATAGAGTTGTCTTTCATAAAATTTTAATGGAAAACAACTCTAGATCTCATTCTAAGCTAAATAAGGAAAATTATGAGATAATTTTTATTTGACTTATTTTTTTTGAATTCAGATCTTCTAGATTTCTTAGGGTACTCTACCAAATAAATTTCCTTAAATTTTAACCACTCTCTTATGATTTAATGGTCTGGATTTTGCCATGTTAGCATTCCACTAACAATAATCTTAATTGTTTTGTTTGCAATATTATTTTATTATTTTAAGATTACTGTTAGTAGAATGTTGACATGGTAAAATCCAGACCATTAAATCATAAAAGAATGGTTAGGATTAAGGAAATCCATTAATAGGATACCCTAAAAATCTAGAGGATCTGAATCCATTTTTTTGATACTATCTAACACAAAAAAATGCGGAAGACTACTTCACGTACATAAGGTTTTTCGTTGGAAAAAAATGGAGTGAAATAGTATGTACTATGAACTAACTTTGACCTTTAGATTAACTGGCACGTCCCAATATTTTTAACGGAAACAATCCTAAATTGAATACCATGAGCTGAGGATTTCGTCTGTGTCAATTAAATTAATTTATTTTAAATATTTAAATCTTAGGGTTTTATTTATATTCATGAAGTATTAATGATAATGATTAAAAACACTTAAAAATATATAATTATAATCATAATGGATACTATTCCCTAAAGAAAAATATAGATACTTGTGGCGGGCCTTTTGTGATTTTGGGCTGGACTGCCTCCTGCTGCATTGGACTTGAGTGTTCTGGATAGGAGAGTTGGGACCGGTCTAATTGCAACTTACCTTGGTCCGGCTTGCGCACAAACTATGCCCCGTTTGCCGAAACTTTAGTCACATGCCCATGGTAGGCGAAGTTGCTACAAAAGAGTTATGGCAGATAAATGTAATAAAACAATGATAACGAAAATATGTTACTGTTAGACAAAATAAGTAAGATATTCTTAATTAAAACAGGTGGAAAGAGCACGTTATAGGTGAAATTGCAAAGACAAGAGAAGAAACGATAGCAACAAATGGTAAAATCAAAGAAGTAAAGATCAGTTTGTCGTGTTTAATTTTGTTACGGGCTAAGGCCAAAGAGGGAACCACTTTCTCAACGTGGATAACTTCACAGGGTAATCCTGCCGTAGAGATTATCCACTTTAAGGGAATGGGCCTGGATGGGGTTGTGCCTAAATAGGTTCTTCATCCTTAATAGAGGGTAGGCTTTTAGTAAGAGAGAAGGGATTGGTCTATTAGTGCATGTCTGCCGTTCTACACTTTTTATTTCTTTTCTTTCTCTTTTCTCTCTATTTTTTGTTACTTTGATTCTTTCCCCGCTCCTTTCTTTCATTCTTAATGCTTACTAATGTGGTATTATGGTGAGGGTGGTGCAGTGATCCTCCTCTAGAGGTTGCTCTGGTTTTGGTTGTGTTACTGTCCACAATAAGGACCTTTTATATATTGCTTGCCGTGACTGTTTTTTACCATTTTAGCCTCTAACCACTTTTGTTTTGTTTAGGGTGTTCCTCCCGACCACCCACTGGTTTGTTAGTTGTCCAGCCACCACCACTTACCTGTGTTGGCTATGCCACTCCCCATTACCAAACAAATAAAGCTATTTTGTTTGCTTGCTCATCGTGGCATTCCTTTTTACTATCCCTCATGGCATGCACCTAGTGGTTCCAACTCATCTTGCCTTCTTTTGGTTGTTATGTTATCCCAGTAGGATATCACCCCCAAAAGAATATGAGCGAGAACCCCAGAATAGGTTTTCCCTTCTCCCCACCGCCAAACCATACCCTCTCTTACCTTTAGCCCATGACCCACCACTCCTGTATTGGCTAGGTACAGGCTGGTAGTGTTTGGGCCTTACGCATGCTCCACTTCCCGTGTACGTTGAAAGCTTATCTGCTGCTCATGCATTTGCCATGGTCTGAAGGCTCATCTATGTATTTTGCAGCTCATCCTTAACCTCTTATGGTGTGAACTGTTTTCTGATCTTTCATTCTTTATTGACTTGATCCTTTCAAGGGCTAGGCCTTGCTTGATCGTGGGTTTTTCCCCTTTTAGCCCATTCTTTGCTCCTTTCGTAGTCTTGTTGCCATTCCTACCATACTAGCCTGCCATTCCTGCCATGGTGTTATTTGACCCGTGCTTGCTGGGGCTCTTTGGGCCTGCTGCCTATTCTTTTCTCAATGACTTAATGTGGTCATTGGATTTATACTCATACTACTTTGGGCTTTCTTAACCCATTACATTGCTCGTGGTCTCCTTTGTCCTATTTCTTTCTTCTTGAGCATCCTTGGCCCATTTGCTTTCCTTGGGTATACTTGGCCCATTTTCTAACTATGCATTCCCATGGGCTTTTACTGACTTTTTTGGGCTTCCCTGGCCCAATTATCTTAATCTTCATCCTTGGGGCTCATAGGCTTTCCACTAACCCCTTACTTTCTTGCTTCATTACCTCGGGCTTGTTGTGGCCTATTCTCACTTTTCTACATCTCATAATGCCAATAGGTTTACTACTTCTCTCTTTGGGCTCCTTTAGGCTCATTTGCTTTCCTCAAGGCCCATTTATTTACTTTATAGGCTTATAATCCATTGTTCCTGCCATTCGAGCTTAATGATTTTTTCTATTAATCCATCAACTCTACTCTGCCCATATTGTTGGGCTTCTGGGCTTCCAAAACGAGCATCAACAATGCCATAGAATTTTGCCACAAAAAAAATGATGAGCTGATTTTAAAACCTCCACGTGCTTATGATATAGATTGGGCTTAAAAAAAAAAATATCTTTTTAAACTGTATTAATTTGTTGAGACTTCAGAGGTTTCGTTCAATAGTTTAATATTATTACTAACCCAAAAAAAAAATTATATATGACTTTATGCCCAAATTATTATCTAAAAAATAAAAATAAAAATAAAAATTTCTACTTGTTTGACTTTTATATCATTATCATTTATCAGCCAAGATATCTTGCCCAAGAACCACGGTTTTTTTTTTTTTTTTAAAGTATGTATATATATATATATGAAACACCAATGCTCCAAAAGCAAATAAAGAAAATCAGCCAATATATGCATGTCTATTAAAAAAAAAAAAAATTAGTGAGCTTCACAAAGATTTTTTATTTTTTGGTTCACTTTTATTTTGGGATAAATTAACAGAGCTTTAATAAACAAAAAATTATTAGGTAGAACCAAGCATTCAGAGGCCCATTTACGATAGAATATGGGCCACTTCAAAAACTGATTTTTTTTAAACCCAATAGATTCCCCTCGGGCCAGCCCCTTCATTGGTTTTTAGAGTTCCACACTACTTTTTTTTTTTTTTGGTTGAATAAATACTTTATTTATAAGAAGAAATAAAAGATATACAATCTAGGGAGAGTCTGTAACCATCTCTATCTAAAACCTTAGCTAACATCGATGACAAGTTAGAGATGAGAATTGGCACACTTCAATTCAAAAGAGCAGCCCATTGGGCTAGAAGGTGGGCAGTAACATTGATGTCCCTACATATAAAAGAAAATAATACATTATCAAAAGATTTGACTAGAAACAAAATATCCTCTAGAACTGCTTTAATTCTCTAGTGAGGGACAACTGCTTTGTTCTTCAATGGCTTAATGACATTTAGTGCATCTCCTTCAAGGATAATTCTCCTGAATCCTTCATCAGCCGCCTTTTTGATAGCTAACCAAGCTGCTTTGGCTTCTCTTGACAAAGGCTTTGTCTGATCCAATTGCTTTGTCCATGCTACAAGTAAATTTCCTCTTTGGTCTCTTGCCACCACTGCCACTGAAGATTTATCTTCCCTAATTGTTACATCAAAATTTAGTCTTATCCAATTTAAAGGTGGGGGAGTCCAGGATGAGTCTTTTGGAGGTTTTGTTCATTGATTTCTCCACGCATTCTTGTGCTATTCATATGATTTATTCACCTGCCTTGCCACCTTTTCCGGGCTTGTTTTGATTCCTTCCAATCTAGCTTTGTTCCTTGTCATACAAATTTGATCACATAAAATTGCTGTATATAATTGGAAATCTTTAGCTTCTTCTCCCTCTAAACCCAGGTCATGCTTTGGGTTGATTATCATCTTCACCCAATCTGCTATAGACACATTGTGCATATGGCTCATATTTAATGGCCAAGGACCTGCAAACCAAATTTAGGCAACCCAATCACATTGCAGAAAAATATGCTCCAAAGACTCAATGGCATTATTGCATAAATAACAATCTATCGAAGATAAAGAGAATTGATAACTCTTAAGGCATAAATAACAATCTATTGATGAATTTTTAGCTTCCACAACTCTTTCCAATCTTTACTTTGCAACAAAGGGTGAGATGGATAATTGATAACCCTTAAGGCATTATATGCTGTCCTTACAGTGAATTCAACTGCAAGGTTAAGGCACTAAAACACTTGTTCTTATTGTGACAATTGGGTAAGGTGGATGGCCAGAATCTTGGTTATTGTATTTGGCTCAAATAACTCATGAAGCTTTCCTCTATCCCATTGTCTAGTATCTTGATCAATCAACTCCACCACCAGATAAGCTTCAAGACTAGCTCCATTTCTTCTTTGAGGGATTAGATTTGTCTCATTTGGAATTCAGGGGTCTTCCCAAATCCAAGTATTCAAGCCATTCCCTATCTTGTGGCACATCCCTTTCTTTACTACATTCTGAATTCAAAGTTGCTTTGGGCAGCCCATGATGCCCCTTTAGGTGAGGGCATTTTCATAAAGTTTCTATGCTTTACATATTTCATTTTAAAAATCTAGACCCATAGTTTGTCAGCACTACTTGATATTTCACAAGTCACCTTTGCCACTAGAGCTTTGTTCATGTCTTCATTTTTTTTTTATACCTAACCCCCTAACACTTATGGAATGCATATAGAATCCTAGCTTTTTAGACAACATCCCAGCTTATTTTCATCTTTGAAACCCCACCAGAAATTTCTATTCACGACATCAAGCTTAGAACAAACTTGTTTAGGGAAGAGTAGAGATGAAGCTTGATAAGACAGGAGGGAGGAGGCCACTGATATAATTAGAGTGGTTCTGCCTACTTGTGATAAAGTTTTCATCTTCCACCCTTGAAGTCTTTGTTTCACTTTATCAATAATTTCTTCAGTTGCAATCTTTCTATCTCTACTTGAGGCCATTGAGATGCCTATGTATTTTTCTTTCCTATTTGAGGATTTTATTCCCATTGAGTTTGCTAGGCAAGTTCTTACGCTTTGTTGCACATTCTTGCTAAAAATGATCACTGACTTTAATAGGTTAACTTTCTACCTTGACCATCCAGCAAAAGTTTCAAGACAAGTTTTAATGCTCTCTATATTTTCCTCATTTGCTTGAGCAAATAGGAACAAGTCATCTGCAAATTAAAGGTGGGTGATAGGCATCAGATCTGGTGCTATTTATAGCCAATGATTTTGTTATTTGAAACTTCCCTCTCAATAAGCTAGCCAGAACTTCTGTTACTAGGACAAATAGGAAGGGAGATAAGGGGTCTCCTTGCCTTACTCCTCTATTAGGCTTGAAAAAGTTGAGTGGACTGCCATTGATTAAAATTGAGAAAGAAGTTGTAGTTACACATTGCATAACCCACTGTATCCAGATGCTTGTAAAACCAAAGGCCCGAAGAACTTTCTCTAAAAAGCTCCATTCCAGCCTATCATAGGCCTTTTTCATGTCTATCTTCAGCCCTATCCAACCTTTCTTACCTCTTTTCTTTCTCAGGTCATGAAGGATTTCTTGAGCCAGAGCCGTGTTCTCTTGAATTTTTCAGCTTGGAACAAATGATGTTTGCCAAGGTGAAATCAATTTGGGGAGAATCTGCTTTAGCCTATTAGCCAGCAATTTAGAGATGATCCTATATAGGATATTGCACAAACTTATAGGCCTATATTGAGAGACTGTTGCAGCATTACTCCATTTAGGTATAAGAACTATAAAGGAGTGGTTTATTTCCTTCAACATGTACCCCCTTTGGAAAAAGATAGTGATGGCTTCAATAACTTCACCCTCAATTATATTCCAATAACACTTAAAGAAATGTGTTGACATCCCATCGGGCCCTGGAGCTTTATTTGACCCAATACTAAAGACAACTTCCTTAATCTCCTCTGGCGAATGAATTTTAGATAGCATCTCTATATCCTCATCAGAAAGGCTTGGAGTTATGAGATTCTCTAGGTTGTTGGGAATTGAGGGCTTAGAAGAAGTAAAAAGGTTTGTAAAGAATCCTTCGAAGCATTTTCCAATTTCTTCTCTTCCTGAAACCCAAATGCTTTACTGGTTTTTTAGAAAATCAATTGCATTTCTTCTTCTTCTAATAATAGTTGTGAGATGAAAGAATTTGGTATTCAAATTAGCTGCAGCAAGAAACTTGGTTCTAGACTTTTGTCTCCATATCATTTCTTCCCTTTGGAGCCATTCTTGGAGTTCCAAGTTAATATTAACTTCTATATTCAGATTTTCCTGAGTTGGATCTTCATTCTGAATCTTTTCCAATTGGTCCCATCAATCCATGATTCTCTTATGGATATTCCTAAACCATTCTTTGTTCCATCTTCTGAATTCGTTCTTGGTTTCTTTAATCTTCCTACATACTTTAAATAGAGGGGTACCATTCACATCAAACCTCCAAGCTTTTTCCATCACAAAGAAGCTTGTCTCATCTCTTGTCCAGGCCTCTTCAAACTTAAATGGCTTTTTGGCATATCTTTGTTCACCCTCAGTGAATAAGACAATGGGAGAGTGATCAAAAGTTGAGGCAGGTAAATTATGAACGGCAGCTCTTGGAAATATTAGCCTCCATCTTTTGTTTGCAAAAGCTCTATCTAATCTTTCTTTGATATTTGCAAAACCTTCCCTTTTATTAGACCATGTATAAGGGTTACCTGAAAATTGGGGATCAATGATCACTTTCTTGTCTATCACCTCATTCGGGCCACCTCTAGAAGAATTTGACATTGGTTTACAGCCTTTTTTGTCAACCTGGGAAAATACATGGTTGAAATCACCAATACACAACCAACCCCCACTAAAAGCATCTCCCACATTTTCAATAGCTTCCCAAAAAAGACCTCTGTTACTGTGATTTGGAGGACCATACATAAAAGAAATCAGCTAAGGCTCATTCATTGGATCAGAAAAAAGTAATCCATTAATTATATTACTAGATTTGAAAGTAATTTCATCCACTCCAATCTTCCATCCAACCACTAGTCCTCCTTTTTTCCCTCTAGGATCAACACACTCTATATTATAGAAACCCAATAACATCAACAAATCACTAATTTTACTGCTAGGAATTTTTGTTTATGATAAGAAAATAATATTTGGACCAATATCCCTTATTATGGCTTTGAGGGTTCTTTTTGCCGTAACCCGAGCCAAGCCACAACAATTCCATGATAAAATAATCATGGCTGAGTTTGGGGCATGTGTTGGCCCGCCTCCTCAGCCATTTTGGATGTAAGGAATTCATTGATATTTAAGTTCACAGATTCAATATATGTTACATCTTGTAGTGAGGAATTGAAAGCAAATACTAATTGCTCTCTGGCTAGTTCCTTGAGTCTTTTCTTTTTGTCCATCCTGGCCTTCTTGAGATTTCTTTTAGAATTGGTTGGTGGGGCAGGTTGGCTTGAGACTGCACTTTTAAGAGACCAGAGCCCACCTTGGTCAGTTTAAGGGCCCTTCCATTGAAAGTATGTTGCTCTTCATCAAACTTCCTTTTAGCACGTAGAGGTTTCACTATTGTATGATTGTTGTGGTTCTCTATAAAAGCCCACACAAATGAATCACCTGGGCCTAATTTTTCTCCTTCATTATAGTATGCTGTCCAAGACAACATATTATTATGGGCCTTTGAGAGCCCAATAAAGAGAGATGGGTCCATAAGATTTTGGTCAGACGAGGTGTTTTGCAGATTATTATTGGGTGAGGTTGAGTCTTGGGTAAGTTTAGGTTCCTCGGGTATTGGGTCATGGTCAAGTTGAAGGTTTATCTCTTGGCTATCTGATGGGTTTATTGAGTTGGTTTTTTTTTTGGGAGATGGTGCATGGTTGGGATTGGACAGGTATGGTTAGGTTAGTTTCATCTTGTCGGTCAATTTCCATGGGTGTAAAGGTATTTGTGGCTGTGAGTAAAAATAGTTGGTCAAAGATATTTTAGTTTTTGTTCGTTGGTTGTATGTCTAGTTGGCTTTGTGTGGGGGTATCTGGAAGCTTCTTTAAGCTTAGTTGCTTTGATGGGATGTGGGCTTCGAAATTTTCAAGGTTGGTCTGACAATTTCTAGAAATATCAACCTTAGCTAGAGGGGAAATAACTGACCATACCTTGGTACTTGCAACCTCTGGTGTGTGTTCTCTACGCACATCAAGTTCCAGCTGCAAATGTCTTCCTCTTTCTTCTTCTTCTTCATCTTTGGTTTGATCAGTTTCAGTTAAGAACTCCACCCACCGTGTGGTTCTTTTGTTCATTGTTTTTGCCTTCATCCAAGGCCCAAATCCAAATGGCTCCTTGAGATTTAATTGTTTCACAGAGTGATTTGCCTAAGAACATCTAGCTTTTAAATGCCTCAATCTACCACATTTAAAGCATATATCTCAAGTCTCTCATCTTTAAATTGGATCCATAGATCTGATTGTGGCTTTCTATCAGGGAAAAAACCACTCTAAAGGGGATCTTCCACTTTCAACTCCACTTTTACTCTTAGGAATTTGCTCATACATATTCCCCCATTACCAGTAAAGTCTACCTCTATTACTTCTTTGACCAAAGCTCCAATCTCCTCTGCATTCTCCTTGGACATGTATTCAATGGGGAGATTATAAACCTGGATCCATATTGGAATACTTGAAAAATCCATGTCTTTAATAGACAAATTTTGATGCCACATCTTGAGGATGAGCGGAAATCCTTCAATGTTCCAAGGTCCCAACTCTAAGGATTCTCTTCTTGTCTCCTTCACAAGCAAATTTAAACAAAAATATGTTCTCCTTAAGGTCCACAATTTGGACCCTTTTAGAAGTTCTCCATGCTTTTAATATGATTGCTTTGATCACATTTTTGTTGATGACTCTGTCTGATAAAAGCTTTCCCACCAAACCAGTGTTAACAAGCTCTTCTGCAGCCTTTTCATTGGCCTTTAACTTTATTGTCTTACCAGTGCATTTGAGTTTATTTGTTATTGTTTCTCCCAGATCTATTTGTTTATCCATGGGTTTAGGTATAAAGTGGCTAAGGGAGAGACCCCTAGACCACCTACAAAAGACAAAAACCACAGAATAAAGTTGAAAAGTGAAAATGAAGTTATTGGAGGACAGCAGATTTAGAGAGGGAGATGGTAAAAGTAACTATATTGGAGATTTGAAGTTTTAGATGGAGACTTGGCTTAGGATGAAATTTTGAGTGAGGATAAAGGATATTGATTACAGAGAATAGATGGAACTTAGGTAGAGAAGTGGATTGGGGTGGGAATTTGGGTGAGGATATAAGAGATTGTTTCTGAAAAAAGGGGATTGAGATTAGTAGTGAATAGATTGCAACCTCGTGCCAAAGCACAGGCTAGGGAACCTTGTCACAGTACAAGGAGAAAAAAGTTGCCTAAGCAATGAGCGACCGTCTTATATATTCGGAGTTCCACACTAGTTTCACTTGTAATCATTTCACGTATATGTACAGAATGAACATATTAATCAAACCATAATCTACTAGAACTCCACGAGATTTTACCAATTTGGTTTCGGATTTACCCTAATAAATTTGCATAATAATTTTTTTAAAAGAATATTAGCTACATGACGATATTTTGTAATTGTTGACACACATTTTTATAATGGAAGCAATATTACTTTTACATGAATTCATTATTAACACTAATTTTATTACACATCATATTCCTTAACTTCCTCGACATACGAGCGCAAAGATGATTGCTTGCTTTATAGCAATTATATTCATTTGGGTTTCAAAAAATCGTTTCCATTGGACCATTCTTCCCCACCCCCACACACACTTCATTGAATTCACTTTAAACTTGCTTTGGATATAAAACCTTTGAGTATCTAGAAATGTTTTCATTAGTCCCAATAAGACAGCTACATAGGAAATCACTTCTTCCTAAGCATGCCCTAAATAAAATAAGACAAGGTCCACCTTGAGAATGAAATAATTTATTTGAATGATTTGATAATCTATTATTCTAATAATGATCTATGCAACTATTCATTCCTTAGATTAAAATTCAACTATGCACAAAGAGTTAACTATAAATATTTCTTAGTTCATGATACCTCTTACCTAGTTGTAATAAAAAATAATAAAATTGAAATGGGTTAGGATTATGTATTTATTATCTATAATTTGATGCTTAAGTCGATTCCATGATAATTACAAGTTCATTCCATACATGGACGAACCAAAATATGATTAGGTTATCTTATATATTATAATTATGTAAATAGCTTATTCGAGCATATTTAAATAAATGCTATATTTACATGTGGTCATAAATTAGTGCCACTCTATAAATTCAACCAATGTAACTAAATGATTGAAATTTAATGGACAAATCTAAGATACAAAACATAAAAAAGAATTTCCAATGGCCAAGTCTCGGGTTAACAAAACTCTGATATTGAGTTTGAGTCCCCCTAATCTTTACTAATAAATGCATTGGTGCCTAATATCCTTCGTATTGCCCTGGGCCCATAGCATGGGTTGTCACTCTCCCCTCTTTTATGGTTTATTTTATATATTTTTAATTTAATCTTTTTTTTTTATAATGATTTTTGTTAACATATATCTTTAATGAACTCTATTATATTAAGAAAGTTTTGATTTAAAAAAGAAAAAGAAAAAAGAAACCAAACTATTTTTTTTTCTCAGTATCAAAATCTTTACATTTATATTATATATATAACCCTAATTTTGCTTTGACTAATGAGTATGAGTGACATATCTGTGCTCTGATAGAATATCCAGCTTGAGCTTCTTCAAGAACATTGCCTACTCATTTTGATCAAATTCCCGCCATTTTCAGATTCTTCAATCCAGGAAGTTCGTTTGAGAGCTTTCTTTCATCTCTATGGCCTTTGAAGCAGAATCAGACTTTTCCAAGCAACTAACCACCAGGTCCCATTTTCTTTCTCCATCTCTTACACTTTCTCTAACACTAATTGTATGCAATTTGTGCAAGTTTTAAGGCAGTCTATTGCATGTTTTCAAATGGGTATGTTTGGTTCTTGAGAAAGGTGGAGAAAATAAAAATGTGAGCTTTGAGTTCTGAAGTTTCTTTGATTGTGTATGGGTTTTATCAATTTGTTGATTAGTATTTTGCAAGTGGGCTCTGTCTCTTCTTTTATGCAATTTGTGTAGTTTTGAGGCAGGTTATTGCATGTTTTCAAATGGGTATGTTTGGTTACTGAGAAAGAGCTGGAAAAGTAATTGGAAATTTAGAATTTTTTTTTTTTTTAATTAGTATTTTGCAAGTAGCTTCCAAATCTCTCCCCGTCTTCGTTTATGCAGTTTGTGAGGCTTTGAGGCACTTAATTCCATGCGAATCAAATGGGTATGTTTGGGGGAAATTTGGGTTTTAGATTTAAACAATATTTTGAAAACAAAAGTTGCCTTGGTTTTTCCATTGGAACACTGTTATGTTTGTATCTATTTATGGTAATTTGTTAAGTGTTATACGGTTCCTAGCTATGTTTGGTTGCTGAGAAAATCCCTCCCACCACCCCCCCCCCCCCAAAAAAAAGAAGCAAAATTTAATTTTGATAGTTCTTTTGCTCTTGCTTGATATTCATGAACTGTTTTGTTTAATGTGTATCCATGTTCAGTAATGTGCTAGTGTATACTTTAAGGAATGTCTTTTGATTGCAAGGGGTCAGGGTAGTTGAGAATGGTCTGGGTTAATCCAAGCAAGTGTATGACTTACCAAACTATATTTCAATGTGGTTATAATTATCAATTGTAGGTTTTAGAATCTTTATCAAAGGCAAGGAACATAGAAGTGAGCTATTCTTAAAATTTTATAATTCTATTGGCCCTCCCTTTTGTGCTTGGTTTGTTTTCCTTTTTCCTATTGTTGCTGCTGCCTTAGAGCCTGTCCTTGCTGTATTTAGCACACCTAGGTAGAGTAGTATTTTAGAACTCAGAATATTTTCAACTTGCTTAGAGAATCTCATTAAATCACTACAAGTCTACATCTAATCTATTTATTTTATATTGTTATGCATTGCTTTATTTGAAAAAGTAAAAATAAATTAACATGATGTAATGTTTTAAAGTAAACCAAATCTCAATGGAACTCTCCCCCTAACAATATCATATGTTGCTATAATTAAGTTAGCCCCTCTTTGGACCAAACATCCTCTTATTCAAATATCATGAAATTCCATAGTTCTTGCATATAAATAGGAAAACTGAGATTTTGAGGGTTTTACAACTATCAGGAGTTTTTAGTTGTTTTAAAATTTTCATTTATCTGCCAATTTGATGGCGGCTGATTTCAGATTTCACATTTCATATTTCTGTGCACATGTTTTTGAGGGGTTATCCAGCTAGCACTTCCAAACTTGTTAAAATGGTTGTAAGAAAGTCATACTCAATGCACAGGGACTTTTGTGTTTCTGGGAGGTGGGTTGGTAGGAGACCTACCCCAAATTTTGAAGAGGCACTTTAACACTAGTTGAAGGTGGAGAATGAGGTTCCTATTGTTTGATCGTATTTTGCGGAAAAATGGCTTATTGGAGGCCAGATCCTTTGATTCTTTTTCTTGCATTGCAGTACTCCCCTGGATGGATACTATTCAAAATACTATTCAGTCTTCTGTCTTCTCATGTCTTGTGTTATAATGTCTCAAAGTTAAACAAATAACATGTCTTGACAAACTGTACAAATTGATGTTAACAAGTGAAGGATATTGCTGTGAGGTTGATTTTGTTTGTTGCTTATGTAATATATTGACTTGGCTCCATATGATTGAAGGATTTTTGACACACTTGTTTACAGGCACAAATGTTCTGCTTGCTTCAAGCAGTATAACAAAAAGGAGCATCTTGTTGAGCACATGAAGGTCTCATACCACTCAGTTCATCAGCCTAGATGCGGGGTGTGTCTGAAGCACTGTAAATCTTTTGAATCACTGAGGGAGCATGTTATTGGTGAGATATTATTTCATATGCATTCTGATCCAGAGTATTAGATGTTTGTATGGGTTTATCTCCTAAGTTGCTTATCTCATATGTTCTGTATCATTTAGGTCCATTGCCAAAAGAAGATTGTTCAAGGGTCTTCTCTGAACAAGGCTGTAATCTTTGCCTGAAAGTTTTCGATAGCCCCATTTCTCTCAGTGAGCATAAGAGAAGTTGCCGACTACCTGCACCTAGTCCTATAGTAAGTTGATGAGTGTGAACTTCAAGCACCCCTACAAAATTTAAAAGTTTATAATCTTCTGGTACTTCTGAATGCTCTTTTCCTTTGACCAATTGATCAATCAAAGACACTCATAGCAGCAACTGTATCTAGACATGCAAACTCAAATGGTCATATACTTTGTGTTGAACTGTTTCAGGGAACCATGAAATTGCCATATTCAGACCCAATTGTTGTAAGCCACAATGGCAGAGGTCCTGGAGCAATTGCCATAGATTGTGAAATGGTTGGAGGTGGAGATGATGGAACGTTGGACCTTTGTGCTTTGGTGTGTCTAATTGATGAAGATGAGAATGTGATTTTCCACACATATGTGCGTCCTCAAATTCCTGTCACTAATTACAGGTACTTGTATGCTCTATATGGCCCTTGATTTCTTTAGAGGATTTATCACGAATTGGCCCACTTATAATTCACATGTCACCATAAATATTTTCAGATACGAAATAACTGGGTTAACTGAAGAGCATCTAAGAGATGCCATGCCATTAAAGTTAGTTCAAGAAAAATTTTTGCAAATTCTGTACAATGGAGAATCCATTGTGAGGGCAAGGATGCAGGGTGGAAAGGCTAGGCTTCTTGTGGGGCATGCATTGGAGCATGATTTGGATTGCTTAAGAATGACTTATCCTGATAACCTGCTGAGGTATTAGAAACTCTTTCTAGATGCCAGACTTAGTTTATGAAGCAAGTGCNCTGGGCCCATAGCATGGGTTGTCACTCTCCCCTCTTTTATGGTTTATTTTATATATTTTTAATTTAATCTTTTTTTTTTATAATGATTTTTGTTAACATATATCTTTAATGAACTCTATTATATTAAGAAAGTTTTGATTTAAAAAAGAAAAAGAAAAAAGAAACCAAACTATTTTTTTTTCTCAGTATCAAAATCTTTACATTTATATTATATATATAACCCTAATTTTGCTTTGACTAATGAGTATGAGTGACATATCTGTGCTCTGATAGAATATCCAGCTTGAGCTTCTTCAAGAACATTGCCTACTCATTTTGATCAAATTCCCGCCATTTTCAGATTCTTCAATCCAGGAAGTTCGTTTGAGAGCTTTCTTTCATCTCTATGGCCTTTGAAGCAGAATCAGACTTTTCCAAGCAACTAACCACCAGGTCCCATTTTCTTTCTCCATCTCTTACACTTTCTCTAACACTAATTGTATGCAATTTGTGCAAGTTTTAAGGCAGTCTATTGCATGTTTTCAAATGGGTATGTTTGGTTCTTGAGAAAGGTGGAGAAAATAAAAATGTGAGCTTTGAGTTCTGAAGTTTCTTTGATTGTGTATGGGTTTTATCAATTTGTTGATTAGTATTTTGCAAGTGGGCTCTGTCTCTTCTTTTATGCAATTTGTGTAGTTTTGAGGCAGGTTATTGCATGTTTTCAAATGGGTATGTTTGGTTACTGAGAAAGAGCTGGAAAAGTAATTGGAAATTTAGAATTTTTTTTTTTTTTAATTAGTATTTTGCAAGTAGCTTCCAAATCTCTCCCCGTCTTCGTTTATGCAGTTTGTGAGGCTTTGAGGCACTTCATTCCATGCGAATCAAATGGGTATGTTTGGGGGAAATTTGGGTTTTAGATTTAAACAATATTTTGAAAACAAAAGTTGCCTTGGTTTTTCCATTGGAACACTGTTATGTTTGTATCTATTTATGGTAATTTGTTAAGTGTTATACGGTTCCTAGCTATGTTTGGTTGCTGAGAAAATCCCTCCCCCCCCCCCCCCCCCCCCAAAAAAAAGAAGCAAAATTTAATTTTGATAGTTCTTTTGCTCTTGCTTGATATTCATGAACTGTTTTGTTTAATGTGTATCCATGTTCAGTAATGTGCTAGTGTATACTTTAAGGAATGTCTTTTGATTGCAAGGGGTCAGGGTAGTTGAGAATGGTCTGGGTTAATCCAAGCAAGTGTATGACTTACCAAACTATATTTCAATGTGGTTATAATTATCAATTGTAGGTTTTAGAATCTTTATCAAAGGCAAGGAACATAGAAGTGAGCTATTCTTAAAATTTTATAATTCTATTGGCCCTCCCTTTTGTGCTTGGTTTGTTTTCCTTTTTCCTATTGTTGCTGCTGCCTTAGAGCCTGTCCTTGCTGTATTTAGCACACCTAGGTAGAGTAGTATTTTAGAACTCAGAATATTTTCAACTTGCTTAGAGAATCTCATTAAATCACTACAAGTTACATCTAATCTATTTATTTTATATTGTTATGCATTGCTTTATTTGAAAAAGTAAAAATAAATTAACATGATGTAATGTTTTAAAGTAAACCAAATCTCAATGGAACTCTCCCCCTAACAATATCATATGTTGCTATAATTAAGTTAGCCCCTCTTTGGACCAAACATCCTCTTATTCAAATATCATGAAATTCCATAGTTCTTGCATATAAATAGGAAAACTGAGATTTTGAGGGTTTTACAACTATCAGGAGTTTTTAGTTGTTTTAAAATTTTCATTTATCTGCCAATTTGATGGGGCTGATTTCAGATTTCACATTTCATATTTCTGTGCACATGTTTTTGAGGGGTTATCCAGCTAGCACTTCCAAACTTGTTAAAATGGTTGTAAGAAAGTCATACTCAATGCACAGGGACTTTTGTGTTTCTGGGAGGTGGGTTGGTAGGAGACCTACCCCAAATTTTGAAGAGGGCACTTTAACACTATTATGTTTTTCCACTGAAATGCTCCTTGTACAGGGCTGAATTCCAACATCTGCAAATGCAGGGGAAAGATAACCAAGATGATGTCCTTAATCTTTCTCATTTTTATGTGATTTAATTTATACAATCCGTGTGGCCTCTCTATAGAAAGGTTTATGTTAGTCATCAAATGTACCTTAGAGTGGTCACCAGAATTCTCAATAGTAATTGGAACAATTTTCTGGGGTTATTTGTAGAAGGCGCAGAACTTAGCTGCAGTTTTGCC
Source organism: Quercus suber (assembly GCF_002906115.3). Classification (NCBI taxonomy): domain Eukaryota; kingdom Viridiplantae; phylum Streptophyta; class Magnoliopsida; order Fagales; family Fagaceae; genus Quercus; species Quercus suber. The sequence goes on from NW_027069842.1 coordinate 491,966, forward strand.
CTTGCAGAGGTTGTCAATAAGATGGATGGATGTCCTAATAAATTCAGTAGTCACTTCTTCCTAAGATCACAGCTAGTAATAATTTATAATTTTATATCACAAGTTTTTATTGCTGGATATTTTGAGAATCTTATTGCTGGATTTGAAAAACTGGATGCTTGAAAATTTTAATTACCTAAAGTTCTTATAAGATATATTTATGTTTTTCATAGAAACTGTGAAATGTACGTAAGACAACTTAGAGTTGAAAACTAAATATTTATAAAATAAAATTAAATAACAGACAGTTTTAGAATGTTCTGTTGTGTTACTATCATGTTTAAAAGCTATTAATCAATTTGATTATCATATGAATGTAACAACTTCAAAACACGAAACGTTTAACGGTTTTTCAGTTAAAGTTCTTTACAACTAAAATTTTTATAATAAAACCATACATTTTTACAACAATCCTAAACTGGAATTTAGATGCATTTCTTTTTTATGATAATTGAATTCAATATAGTTCAATATTAGTTCTTGAAAGCTTTTGTTTAAAGCAAATTTTCCTCAAAAAAAGAAAAAAAGAAAAAAAGAAAGAAAGTAGAAGCAAATTCTTCAAATTTATGACAAATCTTTTCTTGTATTAATCTCTTATGGCTTGTTTGGAAGTTTAGAGAGGGAGGAGAGTAGAGGGGAGTAGAGGGAAGGGGAGTAGTAGGGAGGAGAGTAGAGGAGAATGATTCACCTTCACCTTATTTGGATGTTTTTAAAATTAGTAAGGGGGGAATGGAGTAATTAACCATTTCCCTTGTGTAATTTTGTTAATATAATAAGGGTAAATTAGATAATTTACTTGGTCAATAGTTTATATACTCTACTCCCCCTTCAAATCTCTCCAATTTGGGGGAATTAAAATTGGGGGGCTAGAGGGAGTCCAAACCCCTCCCCCTCATTCTTTAAAAAACTTCTAAACAAGGTAATTGCATTACTCTCTCTCCCTCTACTCTACTCCCCCTCCTTTTTTAAACATCCAAACATGCCATTATTTGATTATAAGAGACTTTACTAATTAAGTTAGCTGAAACTTATTATATATGTAAACATATAATATTATGATAAAACACTTGTAAGTTGTCCAATTTTTTTTAGTAGTGTTTGTTTCAAGAGTCATCAAGGGTCATCAGGACCCTTGAAATAATATTTTTCATGATTTTTTTCATACTTTTTTCAAGGGTTTGTACCCTTTAAAAAAACAAAAAATCAACCTTTTTGTAGTGGTGGTATTATAATATGTCAAAAACCAAGTTGAAAACTAGTCTCATGCACGCATTATGAGCCTGCTTGAAATTTTTTTTTTAAATATATATAATACTACTAAATAAATGTGTAGTATGAAGGTAGATAAGACTTTTTTTTTTTTAATTGACTATTTTATTCTAAATTTTCATTTAACCAAGTGTCAAATACTTTTTTTTTTCCGCACAATTTATATTTTGAAGGACATCAAAGGATCATTTTGAAAATAATAAAAAAATAGACAAAAAAGAAGTCTTATTCCAATTATATATTTAGTCAACAAACTGAAAATCCTAAATATGCGCCATAATCAGTTCCCTTTTCTTTCTTTTGTTTTCTCAAAAAACCTTCTCCCTCTCATTTCTTTTTAAAAAGAGAGAGAGAGAGAGAGAGAGAAAAACCACCAGGAAGAACTAAGAAGAATCTGAATGACGGTGATTGGAAAGGCGAGTGAGGGCATGCCACCGCTATGGGATGGTGTGTTGGAGCTGATGAAGGCAGCGCAGGAGAGGAACAGGCTGCTGTGGACGGTGCAGCTCATAATAAATTTTCACATTGATTTATTTGAGGTTTAATTTTTAATTATCCATTTTGGTTTTTAGATTCACACTATAAATTTAATTTCTTCCTTCATTAAGCCCTATTTTTTTTCCCTTAATTTAATTCCTTAACCTGCGCGCACAAAAATGTTTGGTTTTGCTTATTATTAGCAATTATTTCCATTTGTGTTTTCTCCAAAAATCATTTCCATTCCGAGAATATATTGACATGATATTGTGCATATTTGATATCTCTCTCTATATATATGAATATGAGTACCTTTCTTTGTCTTTTGCAAAAACCCATTTTCTCTTCTAATTTTTCTTTCTTGTAGATTTCTCTCTAACAAAGTTTCTCGGATCAATCCCAGCCAAGAAGGTGCAATTTTTTTTTTTTTTTTCATTATTCTCTCTTTTGTTTTCTTTTTATTTCATTGTTATTCATAATTGCATGTACTATTGCCACGTATTACAAAGTTCAGTTTTTACAAGGAAAACAATGTTGTTTTTTTTTAATCGCAAATTGGTTTTTTGTTCTATATATTTACAAAGAAAAATTCATCCTCCAAAACAAAAATGATTAAATTCTTCAATTTCGTATGTGGGTCTGTTTCATAATAGCCAAATTTCAATTTGTTTTTGCATTTTTGTTGTCTAAAATGTTTTGCATGCCTACAATATGGACGGGTTTTTTGTGATTGATGTGGTTGGATGAGTGGCTGTGAAAGAAGAAAGATTATATTCTTGTACGTATGTTTATGTTTCAACCAGGGTTTCGTTAGTAACATGTCAAAGTAGGGAGTGAAACTGTTGAGTTAAGAAGACTATCATATACTCTTGCTTTTGATATGAAGTAGTATTGATTTGTCAACTTTAGCCATGCATATATCACATACAGAAAAATTTATAGCAAACACAAGTAACATTTAGTGATTTCAAGTTCTTGAAATAAATTGATCCAATATTTCACTTTCATTTGCCAATTCCTTAAGAAGGATATATCTGTATTTTAAAAACAATGTAAGAAAAACCAATGAGCCACCAACTTAAATATATTGGGGGTTTAGAAGCATCCAAAGCAAATTGCTTAGCAAAAAAATTCGACCTAAACATCCTTAATTTGATATTAACACATCACTAAAAATACTTGAGATCATGTCATTGTCTATATCACGCAAAACACACACGTTGCAAATTCCAAGGCATATAACAAAGAGGAATAAGTCTAAAGTCACACAATTTTTCCTAGCAAATGAAAGTAATGTTGCTCTATTTATAATATCATGTCAGTAATTATGAAAAAAATTTGTAAAAGGTATAAAATATACAAATTAATTATGGAGTTAAGTTTGTAATTATATTCCAACTTCATAATTACAAGAACTGTAAGTTCGTAACTTCATCTCAAATGTTTTTGAATGAACAAAAAAAAAAAAAAAAAAAAAAGGTGTCATGAAAAGCCTAATAAAATTAAAAGACAATATACTTAGAATCTATTTAGCTTTGTTAAGAAAAACTCAAAGCCAAGCAAAGCACTGCAGCAACAGCTCACATTATAGAACAACCTTTAGTGTTATCATCACTAAAATAGTGGAAGACGGAGTTGCCAACTGGTGCATCCCTAGTATAGCAAGAACCATATGGAGGCAATGGTGGTGCCACCTTGGTTGTTGCATCATTGGCCTATACTGATGATCATAATAAGCCGCTAGTGGAGGTGGAGGTGGCGGTGGCCTTGCATACATCCCTTTGATGGTGATATCCTTGATACCCATATGGTGGCACTGCTGGATACCCATATGGTGCTCTTCAGGTAGTGGCATTGCTAGATACCCATATGGTGGCCTTGCCGGTGGTGGCCTTGGTAGACCATAGCCATACCCTTTGGTTGCACCACGTAGAGAAGTGTCTCTAGTCTCTCTCCTGCCATTCACATTGTGATGGTGTAGAGGAGTACCTCCAGTCTCTCTCTGGTCATTCACATTGTGATGGTGTTGATGATGCCCATTTGGTCCATGGTCGTGCCTAGGCTTTGTCTTATGATTATTATGATGAGCATATTCACAATTTTCATCATGCAAATCATCACTATCATCATCTTCGTCGTCGTCGTCATCATCAATATTAGAATCAAAGTCAACAATATGATTATTATGTCTTAGTGAATAAGTGGTTAAGTTTCTCTTGTACAACCGGGGGGTCCTTTTCATAGGACAAAAGCTCTGCCTTTCTTCCAATCTTTTTTATTGCCTCTACAACTTTGGTTGGTTCTATGTTACCAGTAACTTTAACCAGCCCTTGCTTTACATCAACATGGATAGAACTCACTCCTATGTCACCATAAAAAATGAGAACAATATTATTATAAGTAAAAATAAATATAAACTAGTTAAAGAATTATTTCATAGAAAATTGAATATATACCATAGATCTTTGCAACTTTTTTCTCAGTTTCCTAGGACATGCTTTGCAACAATCAATATTCACTTTCAGCACACAAGCCTGCAAATAAAATCAAACATCATTCAAATAACAAATTACTATAGTTTAAAAAAGATAAATGAATAGTATAGGGTATTTCTGTAACAAATGGACGAGTTATATATATATATATATACGAACCAATAGGGCGATCGGCTTCCATGGAAAAGAACTTCAAGATATGCCTCAAAAACCCTAACAGAGAGATTGATTGGTGAGAAAAGAGAATTGTTTTGTAGATGACAAGGAAAAAGTTCACTAAAGAGAAATGTCTTCGCTTAATATAAATTCCTTGAAATATAGAGAGATATGCACAATCTATTACCCAAATGGAAAGATTTTTTGAAACCTATATGGAAATATTTGTCATTAATAAAAAGCAAAGCCAGAAATTTTCAAAGATTGAACCACACTCTGGTCCTGGCTTTATTATTTCTCATGAGGAATTCAAGCATATAGTAGATTGTAATTATTAATATACCAATAACAATAATAGCACTTCATTAGGGGAAATTATTGTGTACTCTCAGAGTACTATAAATGCTTACTCCCTCTTCTCACATGAATGGTAGGTCCTACTAATTAAATTTATGGTGGGAGTGAGACCCAATATTCATGTGAGAGGAGGAGTATGCATTTATGGTACTCTGGAAGTACCTAATAATTTTCCCTTCATTAGTACTAAGTATTATCATCTTTAAGACTAATAGTCATATTTGGCCCACAATAGGTGGGTGTTTGTAAATAGATTTTTTATTGTTATTTTTGGTAATTAATTTGTTTTATTATTTATTACAATTAATAAAAACACGTATAATGGGGAGAAGGATAAGCTAAGCTACCATAATTTTTTCATCCACTATTTTGAATTACTATTTTTTTTTTTTTATAAAAGATAAAAATACATGTATTGGTCTTAGGGTCATTAAAACACATTGACCTCCTTAGAAAGGGCTAGGGAGACCTTTTTATCTTTCACTGATTATAGTGTGTTAGTTTAACACAATGACCATATTACCCCATTCAAAAAATTGTCTCAATATATAGCTTCATATCAAAAGCAAGAGTATATGATAGTCTTCTTAACTCAACAGTTTCACTCCCTACTTTGACATGTTACTAACGAAACCCTGGTTGAAACATAAACATACGTACAAGAATATAATCTTTCTTCTTTCACAGCCACTCATCCAACCACATCAATCACAAAAAACCCGTCCATATTGTAGGCATGCAAAACATTTTAGACAACAAAAATGCAAAAACAAATTGAAATTTGGCTATTATGAAACAGACCCACATACGAAATTGAAGAATTTAATCATTTTTGTTTTGGAGGATGAATTTTTCTTTGTAAATATATAGAACAAAAAACCAATTTGCGATTAAAAAANATACATGAATACATACAAACATTTATAATTTTATATATGTATGTAAGTAAACATATTAGTTTATGCCATGTCTTGTTGAACCACTATTCATTCTTTAATTTAAACTCTAGGGAAAAGGAGATCAAGTTGCGGGCTTAGAAACATATTTGGTTAAACTACGAATTTAGTCCCTATTTTTATACTATATTTCAATTTGATATATAATCTTTTAGTGTTGTGTCAATTTAGTCTCTGTCGTTATTTCTTTGATGAAATTTATTGACGTAGCTAATAGCCAAAATGAAAAATTAATTTCCGTTAATGTGACAATAAACTAATTTTTTATTTTGTCCATTTGCCACATCAGCAATTTCCATCCAAAACATAACGACATGGACTAAATTGACAAGCCACTAAAAAGTTAGAGATCAAATACTTAAAGGTTATGGACCAAATTGAAGTATGGTGTAAATGATAGGGATAAAATACATAGTTTACCCAACATATTATAACTATCTAAAAAATAAATAAAAATAAATAAATGTTTAAACTCATAAAATTTAAAAGGACAAAATACATTAGCTTTTTTAAAGCATGTTAAGATAGAACAACGTGAGTATAAATTTATTACATTAATTTATTCAATTAAATAATTTTTATGTAATTATATATGATATCACTTAGAACATTATTCTTGGCTACATTGACAAATTTTAAGATAGTTATTATGTAATAATGCAGTCAGATTGGGCAAGGTTGCAACTAATTGGACCATAATGTATGGTATTATAGGTATAACACGTTGGAATATTGGGCATAGAATAAGGTATTCTGGCTCAAGAAAAGTCATGATAATAAAAAACAACTCGATAGGTAACCCCTTTTCATCCACCTAATTGGCCACATTGGAAGTTGTAAGCGTATGTATCCAAGAAATTGATTAAAGCAGACAAAACCTGATTACTAAAAAACGAAACATTAATTCAAACACCCATCCATCCTTATCTTGGTGTATCCATGAGTTTAAAAATCCAAATTCTTATCAATTGGTGGGAGTCTTCACAAAAGACAAAGACTAGACCGGTGTTGATTTATGGCATGTTTGGATGTTTAAAAAAGGAGGGGGAGTAGAGTAGAGGGAGTGAGAGTAATGCAATTACCTTGTTTGGAAGTTTTTTAGAGAATGAGGGGGAGGGGTTTGGACTCCCTCTAGCCCCCCAATTTTAATTCCCCCAAATTGGAAAAATTTGAAGGGGGAGTAGAGTACATAAACTATTAACCAAGTAAATTACCTAATTTACCCTTATTATATTAACAAAATTACACAAGGGAAATGGCTAATTACTCCCTTCCCCCTTACTAATTTTAAAAACATCCAAATAAGGTGGAGGTGAATCATTCCCCTCTACTCTCCTCCCCACTACTCCCCTCCCCTCTACTCTCCTCTACTCTCCTCCCTCTCTAAACTTCCAAACAAGCCATAATTTTAAAAACATCCAAATAAGGTGGAGGTGAATCATTCCCCTCTACTCTCCTCCCCACTACTCCCCTCCCCTCTACTCTCCTCTACTCTCCTCCCCCTCTAAACTTCCAAACAAGCCATTAGTTTTTTTCCTTTTGTGTATGAGAAAAAATTGTAGCGATATGATCCACTCACTTCACCATCCCAATCTAGACCAAGTGTCGTCGCTATTGATTTACTTGTAGGAATTTGTAAACATTATTTTTGTTCAGAGTTTATTACTGGTGTGTTCTGTGTGTCCATGTTATTTAAAATAAATTACAATAAAATTATTTTACTCAAACACAACGCAAAACTTGCTCATTAAATTGAATCAGCAAATTAAGAAGAGGGGATCTTCACTTGTAACAATGAGTACGAGACTATTGTGCTCAATTCATCCATTCACATTGTGGTTTGCAGATATGTGTTTCAACTGAAAGCACTATAAAACGACCTTGATAGATCGATGACTGATGCCAATCTAGGATTTTAGCCAAACGAAATTGTTAAGATTGCATGAACCTCAAGATTTTATGAAGAAGTTACCAAACTTTTGCATTTCCTTTTCTTACTCATGTTTCACATTTGAGCCACTTAATTTTGAATGTGTAATTACATTTGAATCATGGAAAGCAACAATTAAATAATTAAATTATTTTTTGAATGTGTAATTACAATGTACCTATGGTGTTCCCTTCTTTATCATTTTTATTTTATTTATTTTTCAAATAAAGAGGGAAATTATTTATTTGTCAATTCCTAATCTTATATCTATGCTTCTGTTTACCTTTGCATGTTTATTTTGGAAATTTTGACTTTTGCATATGTATGGTGGGTGATTTTTTTTTTTTAAAATAAAGAAAAAGATTTTATGCTACTGATGTTCTTTAACAAGTTAACTAGGACCCCTCATTCTTCAGGATTCTCCATATGTTATAGGGTGATTTTTGTTAGGAAGTTGGGCCACATTAACAGAGAGATCTAAAAATAAAGTAGATGACAATATTGAACTGTTGCTTTATATTTTTCTATCACAAACCCAGTTTGAACAATCTTCTACACTTTCGAATTCTAATTATATTAAGGTTTCTAAAATTTATCTATTAACATTCACATTAGAAGCAACACAAAATTTGGATGATATTTGTAGAATATGAGCACGTGTGATGATGCTCTTTTTTATTTTTTGGATTTAATGTTATAATTTTCTATTTATGCCCAGTTGAAGTTTACATATTTGTCCATTAATATTACACATTTGTGAATGACTGATACAACCAAAAATGTCATGAGGCTAGCCACAAAAAATGAACAGATTCACACACAAACATATGATTTCAAATTTTCAATGCAATTTTGGTGTAGATTTTTTGCTAGCCTCATGACATTTCTGGTTGTATCAGTCGCTCGCAAATGTGTAATATTAGTAGACAAACATGTAAACTTCAATTAGGGATACTAGCCTCTGAGCACGCGCTCACGCGCGTGCTCAGAGGCTCTTCTATTTTTTTGAGTAAGGGTTAATTTAGAGCATTTATTATACTTTGGGATCACTACATTTTCCAATCACAAAAAAATCTAGGGGTGTGATGAGTATTATGCGTTAACAGGAGAAATAATTTTTCATCACACTCCTAGGTTTTTTTTTTTTTTTGTGATTGAAAAATGTAGTAATTCTAAAGTATAATAAATGCTCTAAATTAACCCTTACTCAAAAAATAGAAGAGCCTCTGAGCACGCGCATGAGCGCGTGCTTAGAGGCTAGTACTACTTTTTAAGGGGTTGCGCCTGTTTGGACTGGATTTTTTTTTGTTCCAAAATACCCCTACAGCCTATGTTTAAGTAGGGGCAAAACTTGGTAAAAATGCTTCTATAACTTCCACGTAAAACACTATCTACAAAATAGGAACACACTCCCACTACACTCACATTGGTTTTCAAACTCAAATTGTTTCTTCTTCAGTTCTCCAATTCTCTCAATTTTGTGTTATTCTTCTTATCACCATTATCATCATTGTTAAGAAACTCCTCTCACTCACCTCTTTGCTTTAGATTTCACTACAAACAACAATAACAACAGTAGATAGATTTGAGATAAGCTCTTTTTGACTTCAATTTCTCTCTCTATTTGGCCATGTTTTGCTTATTGTTTTCCTTAATCTCATCTCACGAGGGATCTTTTTTTTTTTTTTTTTTTTTTTTTTTTTTTTTTTTTTTTTTTTTATATGTTTGGTAACAGTCTCGTATAACAGGACCTAATCGACTAAGAAACACCATCCAACCATACCATCCAACCACTAAAAAGCATGTGTCTTCATATATCATGAATCAATGAGAGCTTATTTTCAATTTTCATTGGATTGTTGGGCTTAAAAAATAAGCTGGTTAAAAGTATAAGCTAGTGTTTGGAATAAGTTTATATTGTGCAACTTCTTTTACTATTTAGTTTTTTTTGCTACTATATATTTATGGGTTTCATTGCACTTTTTGGTATTATTCGTGAGTTTCACTGTACTATTTCAGTAAACTTTTAGTTTTATCTAAAGTACTTTCAATAAAGAGTTTTCAATTTTTTAATTAAATAATTTATTCTCAAGCGGACCCTAATGCATAACTATACCTAGAATACATAAGTTTAAAAAGTTGAATAAGCTAGGCAGGGGAAGCTCTAACAAACAAGAGCTAGGTGACACAATTTCTAATAAACATCAAAGAGTGAAGGGTGTCCAGACATTAAGATTCGAAAAGCTCTTATAACTACCAAATACCTATATTTCCATTGTTTGGGTTACCAAATACCTATATTCCCATTGTTTGGGTTACCAACCTATATTCCCATTGTTTGGGTTTCATCTTGTAAAATTAGAAAAGTTAAAAATCAATAAATATGATGATAAAAAGATATTACCTGAAAAGAACTATTCTGAGAAAAACCACAGCATCCATGCCACCAATGCGCAATAGTTCTTCTTCATTTGTTTGAAATGCTTCAACTATCCAACTACGTGAAGGAACAAACTTCTCAAGGCAAATAGGATCATTGGGTGTCTTCCTGGAAGCAAGCCTCCCTCCAAAGTACACTCTTACATTGCTAGGTATTTTTCTTAATATGGAATGGAGCAATAAAAGGACCGCACACAGACCTATATTGATTCCTATTGAAGTTGAAAGAGCAAAAATGTCCATCTTCTTTTGCTATGTCTGCAAACTTTGCGGGTTTTTTTCCAAAGCGGCTTTACTTCGTGCTGCAAAAAATTTATGTCAAGTTTTATTTTCATTTTTTACTTAAAAAGAACTCTATAGGTAAGTGTGTCATGGTATGTGTATTGAATTCAAATAAGTTTCCATTAAAAACATGTCAAAAAACATTGATATTGATATTAGTTTGACCTAAACATACCAAAAAAAGGATTGAATTAAATACAGGCAATATTAGTGTTACTGTAAAAACAGAAAAAATAACAAATAATAGTATAATACGATATACTTGCAGTCCACATCTTAACTATTAGAGGACTAAATTGCAGTTGGGGTTCGGATAATGTATACCTTTAAGATATATATTAACCATTTATTTTAAGAAAGTTTTTTATGAAAAATTGAAAAAGTTGACAAAAAGTTTGTCAGTTTTTTTAATTTCTTGTAAAAATTTTCCTAAAATATTTTATTAATATTTACCTTAAGGACACATTTTAGTAACACCCAATTGTAATTTACAATTTTAAAGTTTTGGGTAATGTTGATTTCAAAAAAAGGATCGTATCCCTAACATTAGACAATGGAATATCTAGAAAAAGTACATAGCTTAGTATAACATGCATGCACCAATACTAGTATCATTGATGCACCAATACTAGCTTGTAGCTTCTTTGATGCTTAAGATAATTTACTCAAAAACATAGTCCAATACAACAGTTACTAGAATGCATTACATTTGTTGATTTAAAGTTTTGGGTAATGTTGATTTATGTCAAGTCTTATTTTCATTTTCTAATGAATTCAAATTTTTTTATTCAAAACTATATCATTTTGAATTTATTAAAACCAAGTAAGCATATTTATTTTAAATAAAAATATAATATATATATATATTAATCTTAATGTTATTTTAATTTTCACTCTCCCTGAGCTATATACCAACGGGTTAGGTTTTTAGATCGGAAGCTTCATCCAAACAAATCCAAACCTGAGCATATGAACAAAAACTATCATATCAAACAGCATAGTGAAGACGTGAGGTGTCAAGTGAGAGTGTGAGACTTATATATATATATGAACAAGGTAGTTTTTGGGTTGCGGGTGGTAGTGATACCAACCCGACCCGGCCTGATCTTAGTCCTAAAGACTAGGATATCTTAGTCTAAGATACCAACAAATTAATCTGTTACAAGCAAAGGTGTAACTTGAAGAGTGTATAAAGAAGTTCAGACTTTTGAGTTTTGAGGGAATGGGTATCAAAATTCAAATTCAGAGTCAGGACTTTTGGAAGTAAGGAACTTAGGAACTTGGGATGCTTTAGAGGTTGATTGGTGTTTGGGCATCTAATTATTATTACAAATTGTAAACAACTTTTTTTTTAACATAGATAAGAACCATTATTGTGAACCCATTACAATAATGTGATATTAAGATTTTTAGTTTATTTTATTTTTCTAATATTACTATAATCTAAAATTATAAAATATATCATACAATATAATCTCACCATCTTCCTAAATAATGTAATGTTGTATTCTTGTATTAAAATTATATTAATATAATAATATCACAGCAAACTAAATGTATCCTAACCATAATAGTGATACTGAGAATGGAACTCCAAAGAAAAATCATGACACTCATAAAATAATAAAAAAGACAAATAACAACTCAAATAAAGTACGCACGCAAAATTAAGAGAACTGACAGATTCTTTGATGGGGCCAAAGATTTCATCAACCTTGATTGCCTGAAGGGATCCAAATTTCTCTCTTTCTCAGATCTGAATTGTTAACTGGGATTTTGTGACATGAATGAATGCTGAATGGATTGCTTATATAATATATATATATATATAGATGCTGGACAGCCAGATGACTATACGTAGAAGCAAACAGAGTTTCGTGTAGGACTGGGAGTGCGATTAGTTGTTATCCTTCCTTTCTTTTCGTTGTTTTTGGTTGAGTTGCATAAAATTGCAACAAATTTTTACGATAAAATTAATTGTTTATTTCTTCCTATAAACTTTTTGTTTGCTGCTTTATCACTTTTTTGGATAAAGTTTAATAAATAAAAAATATAATAATTTAATATAATATTACCTTTTCTTTTTCTTTTTATTATTACTAGTCTCATAAACACTTCCTAATAAAGGCTTTTTTTAATTCATGAAATTTACACGTTTATCTACCAAAATTATAACTACTGTTACAGCCATTGGCATATAGATTTTTTTTTTTTTTTTAACAAACACACACAAGAGAGAGGGAAAAATATTTTATCACAAAAGCACACTAAAACTCAATTCAAAAGCCATATAGATATAGATATAAATAACCCAATTATTTAAACTTTCCAAACAGATAAAATTTGAGGTATTTTGCGACATGAAAAACTTAAGAGTCCACTACTTGGAAGCTAGCTTGAAAACCGCTTAAATATTAACTAGCCTCTGAGCATGCGCGTAAACTTTCCAAACAGATAAATTTTGGGGTATTTTGCGACATGAAAAACTTAAGAGTCCACTACTTGGAAGCTAGCTTGAAAACCACTTAAATATTAACTAGCCTCTGAGCACACGCGTAAGCGCGTGCTCAGAGCTCTTTTCTATTGGTTTGGTTATGCGCGTGCTCAAAGGCTTTTCTATTTTTGGATAAGGGTTAATTTAGAGCATTTATTATAATTTGGGATTACTTTATTTTCCAATCACAAAAAAATCTACGGGTGTGTGATGAAAAATTATTTCACCTGCTAACACATAATACTTATCACACCCCTAGATATTTTTGTGATTGGAAAAATAAAGTAATCCTAAATTATAATAAATGCTCTGAATTAACTCTTATCCAAAAAACAGAAGAGTCTCTGATCACGCGCATAAGCGTGTGCTCAGGCTAGTATAAGTATAAAATTATGGAAAAAATTACTTCTAAGTAATATCTAAATAATAGGCAAAATTTTAGGAATAAAAATACTTAAAACATTTTTTTTTTAAAATATTTAAATGTAAAACAGTGCTGGCATATTATTAAAATACCTATAATATTGGGATTTTTTTTTTTTTTTTTGGCTTGAAGTTGTAAATTAATAGGAACCAATGTTGAAGGACTCACCACCCTCAAAAAAAAAAAAAAATTTGATGCAAATTTATAATTGAGAACACGTAACAGTTGATGCAAATTCAAAAGGCATGGTTTGTTTGAAGTCTTTTTTGTCTTTTGGTAAGTTATTTTGGATTATATTAAATTTACCATTTTAAATGAAGTAACATTTTAAACTATCAAATATAAGATATATTTAAGGTGTAAGTTGTTACCCCTAAAAGTTAGTCTATTATTTATTTAGAAGCAATTTTCAGCACAATTTTAAAATATTTTATAAGTTATAAGTTCTCTAGTATCATTCTTGCTTTAGTGTCTAAATAATAGGCAAAATTTTAGGAAATAATAAATACTTAAAAAAATTTTTAAAAAAAAATTTTAACGTAAAACAGTGGTGCCATATTATTAAAATACCTAAAACATAGGGATTTTTTTGCTTGAAGTTGCAAAAAAAATAGGAAACCAACGTTTATGGATTTTTTTTTTTTTTTTTTTTGCTTGAAGTTGTAAAAAAAATAGGAAACAATGTTGAACAGTTGAAGTACTCACCACCCTCCAAAAAAAAAAAAAAAAGTTGATGCAAATTTATTAACTGAGAACACGTAACAGTTGATGCAAATTCAAAAGGTATGGTTTGTTTGGAGTCTTTTTGTCTTTTGGTAAGTTATTTTGGATCAGATTAAATTTTACCAATTTTAAATGAAGTAACATTTTAAACTATCAAATATAAGATATATTTAAGGGTGTAAGTTGTTACCCCTAAAAGTCAATCTATTATTTATTTAGAAGCAATTTTCAGCACAATTTTAAAATTTTATCTTTAAAGATAAGTTCTCCAATATCATTCTTGCTTTAGTGTCTAAATAATAGGAAAAATTTTAGGAATAAAAATACTTAAAACAAATTTTTTAAAAAAAATTTAAACGTAAAACAGTGGTGCCATATTATTAAAATACCTAAAACATAGGGATTTTTTTTGCTTGAAGTTGCAAAAAAATAGGAAACCAACGTCTATGGATTTTTTTTTTTTTTTTTTTTTTTTTTGCTTGAAGTTGCCAAAAATAGGAAACCAACGTTTATGGATTTTTTTTTCTTTTTTTTTTGCTTGAAGTTGCAAAAAAAGGAAACCAACGTTAAAAGACTCACCCTCAAAAAAAAAAAAAAATTTGAGGCAAATATTAATTGAGGATATGTAACACTTGATGCAAATCTTTTTTTTTTCTTTTTTATGCAACACTTGATGCAAATTCAAAGGCATGTTTTTTTTTTGGAGTCTTTTTCTCTTTTGGTAAGTTATTTTGGATCAGATTAAATTTTACCAATTTTTAAAATTTTAAAATTTAAAATGAAGTAACATTTTAAACTATCAAATATAAGATATATTTAAGGGTGTAGGTTTTTACCCTTAAAAGTTAGTCTATTATTTAGAAGCAATTTTCAGCACAATTTTAAAATTTTATCTTTAAAGATAAGTTCTCCAGTATCATTCTTGCTTTAGCAAATTTGCATACATAACAATTGCTTACGAAATCATCAAATGTGCAATGAAAGGCACAGAAAAGGACATTATTAAAAATCATCAAATGTGCAATAAAAGGCACAAAAAAGGACAATATTAAATTTCATAACGTAGGATATTACAAAAAATGTTTTTTAACAACTACTTGATAGAATGACTACCACTTCGCTCACCCGAATTCATCCAATGTGTTTGATATGCAATCTAACCAAATTGTTGATATGTCACCCTATGAAAAAAAAATAGAGAGTAAGGCTTAAATGTAAGAAAAAAACAACAAAAAAAAAAATAGAGGAAGAGAGGGCACCACTTAGAACACATGCACTAAAATAATGAGTGAAACCCAATAACCACAAAAAAAAAAAAAAAAAGACAAATCAATATATATCATTCCTATTCTTTAAAAAAATAGTCATTAATTAGAGAAAATACTTAAACAACCATCAAACTGACCAAATAAAAGAAAAAAAAATAAAAAAGATAAATAAGATGATGATATGGAAAGGATAATGATAACAAAGTGTAGTCCTATTTTGTAGGCACTATTTTACGTGGGAGTTAAATTTTTTTTTTTTTGGAGAATCTTTTTTTTTTCCTTTTAGAATCTAAATCATGATAAAATAACAAGTTTTTGTTGGAGATAAAACAATCATTTTTTACAAATTAAGCAATAATTATCCTATTCCGAAATCTACTACATAAATTTAATTTCTCACTGGTAAACCAACACATGGAGAAGAAAATTAACACATAATCTGATAACCCAAGATTTTTTTTTGCTAAACGATAATCCAAGACTTAATATATTACTTGCCTGCAAAGAGAAAAATAACCTCATAATTCTTTAAGTTTTTAGATCCCTCGTGAGATGAGATTAAGGGGAAAAAAAAAAGGATCCCTCACGTCACTCACTTTATTGTGCTCGTCAAAACATTCACATAACTTTTCCATTAAAAAAAAAAAAAAAACTAAAGAAAGAAATCCCCCAAAAAGTAAAAGAATACAAAAAGAAAAGATATAAGACTAAAGAAAAAAAACTATATAAAATCAACTATTACGTGTTCTTCTCAAGAGGAAAAACACAAACGTACAACACTACTATTTAGATCCCTCGTGAGATGAGATTAAGAAAAACAATAAGCAAAACATGGCCAAATAGAGAGAGAAATTGAAGTTAGAAAGAGCTTACCTCAAATCTATCTGCTGTTGTTGTTGTTGTGTTTGTAGTGAAATCTGAAGCAAAGAGTGGTTGAATGAGATTAAGGAACACAAAAAAAAAAAAAAAAAAGATCCCTTGTGAGATGAGATTAAGGAAACAATAAGCAAAACATGGCCAAATAGAATTTTTTTTTTGCCTAAACGATAATCCAAGATTAATATATTACTTGCTGCAAAGAGAAAAATAACCTCACAATTCTTTAAGTTTTCAGATCCCTCGTGAGATGAGATTAAGGGGAAAAAAAAAAAAAATCCCTCACGTCCACTCACTTTATTGTGCTCGTCAAAACATTCACATAACTTTTCCATAAAAAAAAACTAAAGAGCGAAATCCCTCAAAAAAGTAAAAGAATACAAAAGAAAAGATATAAGACTAAAGAAAAAAAAAACTGTAAAATCAACGATTACGTGTTCTTCTCAAGAGAAAAACACAAAGTACAGCAATACTATTTAAATCCCTCGTAAGATGAGAATTAAGGAAAAAAAAAAGATCCCTCGTGAGATGAGATTAAGGAAAACAATAAGCAAAACATGGCCAAATTGAGAGAGAAATTGAAGTCAGAAAGAGCTTACCTCAAATCTATCTGATTTGTTGTTGTGTGTTGTTTGTAGTGAAATTTGAAGCAAAGAGGTGAGTGAATGAGATTAAGGAACACAAAAAAAAAAAAAAAAAAAAAAAAAAAAAAAAAAAAAAAGATCCCTCGTGAGATGAGATTAAGGAAAACAATAAGCAAAACATGGCCAAATAGAATATATTACTTGCTGCAAAGAAGAAAAATAAAGCCTCACAATTCTTT
Organism: Quercus suber; assembly: GCF_002906115.3. NCBI lineage: Eukaryota > Viridiplantae > Streptophyta > Magnoliopsida > Fagales > Fagaceae > Quercus > Quercus suber. The sequence continues at coordinate 508,974 of NW_027069842.1, forward strand.
AAGTTTTCAGATCCCTCGTGAGATGAGATTAAGGGGCAAAAAAAAAAAAAATCCCTCACGTCCACTCACTTTATGTGCTCGTCAAAACATTCACATAACTTTCCATAAAAAAAAACTAAAGAGCGAAATCCCTCAAAAAAGTAAAGAATACAAAAGAAAAGATATAAGACTAAAGAAAAAAAAACTGTAAAATCAACGATTACGTTTCTTCTCAAGAGGAAAAACACAAATGTACAGCAATACTATTTAAATCCCTCGTAAGATGAGATTAAGGAAAAAAAAAAGATCCCTCGTGAGATGAGATTAAGGAAAACAATAAGCAAAACATGGCCAAATTGAGAGAAAATTGAAGTCAGAAAGAGCTTACCTCAAATCTATCTGATGTTGTTGTTGTTGTTTGTTTGTAGTGAAATTTGAAGCAAAGAGGTGAGTGAATGAGATTAAGGAACACAGAAAATACTTAAACAACCATCAAACTGACCACATAAAAGAAAAAAAAAATAAAAAAAGATAAGATAAGATAATGATATGGAAAGGATAATGATAACAAAGTGTAGTCCTATTTTGTAGGCACTATTTTACGTGGGAGTTAATTTTTTTTTTTTTTTTGGAGAATCTATATTTGTTTTTCCTTTTTAGAATCTAAATCATAATAAAATAATAAGTTTTTATTGGAGATAAAAACAATCATTTTTTACAAATTAAGCAATAATTATCCTATTCCCGAAATCTACCACATAAATTTAATTTCTCATTGGTAAACCAACACATGGAGAAGAAAATTAACACATAATCTGATAACCCAAGAATTTTTTTGCTAAACGATAATCCAAGACTTAATATATTACTTGCTGCAAAGAGAAAAATAACCTCATAATTCTTTAAGTTTTCAGATCCCTCGTAAGATGAGATTAAGGAAAAAAAAAAAAAAAAAGATCCCTCACGTCCACTCACTTTATTGTGCTCATCAAAACATTCACATAACTTTTCCATAAAAAAAAAAAAAAAAAAAAACAACAACAACAACAACAACAACAACAACAACTAAAGAAAGAAATCCCTCAAAAAAGTAAAAGAATACAAAAAAGAAAAGATATAAGACTAAAGAAAAAAAAACTGTAAAATAAACTATTATGTGTTCTTCTCAAGAGGAAAAACACAAACGTATAGCTATTTAGATCCCTAGTGAGATGAGATTAAGGGAAAAAAAAAAAAGATCCCTCGTGAGATGAGATTAAGGAAAATAATAAGAAAAACATGGCCAAATAGAGAGAGAAATTGAAGCCAGAGAGAAAAATTGAAGTCAGAAAGAGCTTACCTCAAATCTATCTGCTGTTATTGTTGTTGTTGTTTGTAGTGAAATCTGAAGCAAAGAGGTGAGTGAATGAGATTAAGGAACACACACACACACACACAAAAGAAGAAGAAGAAGAAGAAGAAGAAGAAGAAGAAGAAGAAGAAGAAGAGATCCCTCGTGAGATGAGATTAAGGAAAACAATAAGCAAAACATGGCCAAATAGAGAGAGAAATTGAAGTCAGAAAGAGCTTACCTCAAATCTATCTGCTGTTGTTATTGTTGTTTGTAGTGAAATCTAAAGCAAAGAGGTGAGTGAGAGGAGTTTCTTAACAATGATGATAATGGTGAAAAGAAGAATAACACAGAATTGAGAGAATTGGAGAACTGAAGAAGAAACAATTTGAGTTTGAAAACCAACGTGAATGTAGTGGGAGTGTGTTCCTATTTTGTAGATAGTGTTTTTACGTGGAAGTTAAAGAAGCATTTTTACCAAATTTTGCCCCTACTTAAACATAGGCTGTAGGGGTATTTTGGAACAAAAAAAAATCCAGTCCAAACAGGTGCAGCCCTTTAAATAGTAATATAGATAGATAATATTTTTTTTAGAATTTAATTTATAAGTGGATAAAGCAATTTGAAAACCAACTGGAGAGTAGTTCTATTTTGTAGGTAATGTTTTAGTGAGAGTTATTTTGAGAGAATTAGAGAATTGAAGAAGAAGCAATTTGAGTTTGAAAACCAACGTGAGTGTACTGGGAGTGTGTTCCTATTTTGTAGATAGCGTTTTTACGTGGAAGTTAAAGAAGCATTTTTACCAAGTTTTGCCCCTACTTAAACATAAGTTGTAGAGGTATTTTGGAACAAAAAAAATCTGGTCCAAACAGGAGTAGCCCCTTAAATAGTAGTATAGATACTACCAATCCAAATGTGGATGTTTGAACTTGTGCTTTCTATCTAGTGTATGTATGAACATGTGCTACCCATCGAATTGTGAGTGTATGGATATATCCCTTTGGGGCATTGCATCTGCCTTAATTGATAGTGGGTGGTTAAATTATACAATGTGGATGTTTGGACATTTTTTTTTTTTGGATAAACAAAAATGGGTACAGGGGGCAACCTACCCATTTTGTTGCATCCCTAAGAGCATTTACATCAAATGTGCTAAAACTGCTAAAAAAAAATATTTTTAATATTTCAAATACCAAAACACATGCTATATCAAAGGTGCTAAAGCTAAAAAAAAAATAAAATTTAGCAACATATTATAGTGCTCTGCTACCGGTAGCAAACCACTAACCACTATAGCATGTTGCTACTAATATTTAATTCATGGGTTAGAGAAGGAGAGAGGTTGTAGATAAATTAATATGTTGGGTTGTTTAACTATACTGTGGGGCTCGTGGGCCTGATAACCTCGGCCCATCGGGTAGCAGACCCAAGGCCCATGCCGAGGAACACTGACTATTCAAGGCTAAATTGGGGAAAGCCTCTTTTCCCAATCCACGCCGAGGACCTCCTCATCCTCGGCCTGACAAGGGTGATTTTCGGAAAAGACCAGGCCCAAAGTAAGCTGTCACCCTCGCATTTAATGCATTCACCTAACCCCCCTGACCGCATTAATGTGGATATAACCCCTTAGCAGGGCAACGTTGATCAGAGTGAACCACTTGAGTACTGATAAGGCCTCTGATGGGACGGACGGCCAGAAGAGAGGCAAATGGATGATCAACAGATGGAATAAGGAGATAGGAAGATGAAGACTATATAAGGAAAGCAAGTAAAGCCAAAAAGGGGGGGGGGAAAAGGAAGAAAAAGGTCTCCTCGGCCCATGGCCGAGGAGCATCCCCCCAGTTGTAATGAAACTCTAAGTATCTTTTTTATAAAGGAGAGTTCATGCTTGATGAACGACGGCCAGCACCTAAACCTTTAACCCACTCTCTATAAATTTATTGTTTGGGCTTGTTGGGCCAAAAACTCATTCATACTCAGGGTCAATCTAAACTGAGTCCCTACAATTGGCGCCGTCTGTGGGGAGGATTAGGGGGCTAGCCGGCGCACCAGGCAAGTGTTCTAAGTAGTCGTTTTACAGTAGGTTGAAAAAAAAAAAGAAGAAAAAATAGAAGATTCGACAGCGAAGAGAGAAATCTTGATATTATTATTTCATAAACAGAAACATTACAAATTACAATCAGAGGCTCAGGCAGGTGTGTTTCACACACAAATTTACAAGCTAATCCTACCAGCTATTTCTACAATCAGAGGCCCAGGTGGAGCCGCCCTAAAAAAGTTAGCCGGTGGGAAGTGTCAAGCCGTCCTTTTATTGGTATAAAGAGAATGGGAGAGCTTGACACAAAAGGCAAAGAAGGGGGAGGGCCATCATGTTTCTAGGCCACCGACAACTCCCTTCTCGGCCAGGCGGAGCTGGAACAAAGAGAGGAGCAGATGCAGGGGCTCCGGGATACCTTCCCCCATGATGTTCCCCTAATTCTCTCCAATCCTCACGAGTGTTGGCCGTTGGAGACGGCAACACTCGAGTATCGCCCATGAGGTGAATTCGCACGTCTTCTTCGTCGGGGGTGTGCTCCGAGGAAAGACGTTAGGTACTCTAACAACATCCCTCCGGGCCACCTTGTAGGGCGCCATCGGGGTTATGCCTAGATTCTGCAGCACCGAAAGCCCAGTGGGGGCTGCGGCCATACCGGCTTTTGCCAGTTCCAATCACAATTTCGGCGGGGTTGTTAAAAGGGCTTGGGAAGTTGGAAGAATGTGTTCTATTTTTTTGTTTGTGTTGAAAGGTCCATGGGTTGTGGAGAAACCATCTCCCCACCTTATATAGGGGATGGGGGTTGGTGAGAATTAATTCATGCAGAGTTCGAAAAGAGAATTATCAGCTGGGCTAATAATGAAGCTACCAATTTTCAAGGAGGCCATAGACCGTTGGACTCGTGTTAATTTACGAGGACATTAATGAAGGCGCGTTTCGCGCACCGAAGCATCAAGCGCGGAACACGAATGGACAATGGGCGCTTCATAAATGAAAAAGATGGGGCCTTGAGCTGGAGGTGAGATCAACGCCACGTGTAAAGATCATAATCCGACCCAAGGAGGAATCACCTCCAGTAAAGCGATCCGAGGACAAACCCTACTTACAGAAAAATAGAAGTGGTAGACAGAACCAAGGTATTGCATGGTCCTCTTACCCAAGCCTATGATAAAACTATACACACCATTATACCTGAGTACTAGACAGAACCAAGGTATTGCATGGTCCTCGGACTCAAACCTATGGGGAAACTAGCTACTTACAGAAAAATAGAAGTGGTAGACAGAACCAAGGTATTGCATGGTCCTCGGACCCAAGCCTATGGTAAAACTATTCACACCATTATACCTGGGTATTAGACAGAACCAAGGTATTGCATGGTCCTCGGACTCAAACCTATGGGGAAACTAGCTACTTACAGAAAAATAGAAATGGTAGACAGAACCAAGGTATTGCATGGTCCTCGGACCCAAGCCTATGGTAAAACTATTCACACCATTATACCTGGGTACTAGACAGAACCAAGGTATTGCATGGTCCTCGGACTCAAACCTATGGNCTAGTCTCTCGTGCCCATCATACTGCTCCCTCTGATTAGGCCTCCCTGTCTTGGCCGCATGTCCTCTTAGGCCTGTCTGATCCGCTATCACAGGTCCCTCGTGATCTGCAGCTGCTCCTCCGCCTCGCCCAGGCGCCTTGTCTGCTCCTTGGCCTGGGTCTGGGCACCTTCAAGACCAGACAGTGCATTGTCCCGCTCCCTGGTCACCGCCTTCAAATCCTCTCGGCCTTGGTGAGGTCAGCCTCGGAATTCTTCAGAGCCCGGTAGCCTGAAAGCGCGCAGTCACGCTCTTGGTTAAGGGCCTTCCTCTGGTCGTTCGCCGCCCCTTCCAACCTAAAGATAGCCTGAACAGCCTGCCAGAATAACCAATGCACTATAAGCCCAATGAAAGAAAAAGAGTGGGAGAAGAGTCAAAGTTATAGCCCTTTACCATCCCCACATATCGCTTGAGGCTGAGGAAGACCTGCTCGCTCGTCAAAGAGTTAAGCTCAGCCATGTCTGCCGGAGCAGCAGGCTCCTCTCCAGCGCATCGGCCACCGCGCGCACTTTCGCCCTCATTGAAGTCCCTGAGGGAGGCGTTATCCTCAAGGGCTCCCCACGGAGCATCGGAGCTGGGAGCCAGGCCTGCGCCTCGGAAGAGGTGGTGTCGACGACCTGCCTCTCCTGGCTCTTGTCGCCTATTTGAGCTGCTTGGACGGCCGCAGAGTAGTGTCCTCCTCCTGCGGGGACACCGTCTTATCCTCCATAGGCCTTTTACCCTTATCCTTCTTCTTCTTGGGGCCGGCAGGCACGGACCCAGGGGCGAGCGTGTCTGAGAAGGAGAAGGAGGGAGCTTCTGCTGAGCGAAGTCGACCTAGTCTTCGGAGGTGGAGTGGGAAGTTTCTGTTGGGACTCCCCGGCTGGCCCTCAATCAGGTCCAGCAAGTTGGTGGTGGGCTTCCTCTTGTAACCCATTGTCGGCCGAGGAGGGGCTTCTGAAGCAAGGAGGTCTGCTTCGGTCAAATTAGGATCACCCAAGTCCCCAGGAGGGTCCTCGACTGATCAAGCTGAGCGAAAACGTCAACGCGTCCCCTTCCCTCTCTGGACCTCCTCGGCGGCCTCGGCGAACGGTTGGGAAGAGGAGGGACGGCTAGTGTGACAGCTTCCTGGTCGGAGGGCTCCTCGGGGAACGAAAATCCGTCCTCGGTCACAGTAATCCTCTGAAGCCGAGGATCGTTGGCTCGGATGACGTGCTTCGGAACCGGGAACGATTTCTGGGTAGGTTTATACCCAAAATTATGTGGCGGCCCTAACCTGATTGTCGTCCTCGTTTATATACACCGACGCCCTCAGCACCTTCTGCAAATCTTCCCGGTTGACCAGATGGAAGTGACGCTCAAAAGCGTGCGGGTCTGCAAACGGAAAGCACCACCGCGTTAGTAAAAAAAAAAGGGGGGGAGAAAAAAGACGAGAACTTGAAACCCCTCTGTTTCCCACTGCCCCACCTGGTATTCCTCTGTTGGGCAGTGAAGGCCATCGTGCCACTCCCCTGACACGATGAGGAAATCCTCGTTGAACCCCTTGCTGGACTCGGGGAGGCACTGAATGAGCCGCACCCTGTCGTCTCTCGTCTTCAGGTAATACGACTTGCCTTAAGAAGCTGAAGGTTGTAACACCAGTTCACGTCGTGGTGGGTCAACCTCAGCCCCATCTTCTCGTTCAGGGCGTCCACACAGCCCAGAATCCTAAAGACGTTTATCCCACACTGGTGGGGGCCAACCGGAAGTGCGTGAGGTAATCCTCATCACCGGCCCCATGGGGATCGTCATCCCCCCTTCAAGGAAGGCGACAATGGGAATTACCACCTCGCCCTCCTGCTCTGTGTATGCGCCAATCCCCGTCCTCACAATATCTCAGACCTACATTGCCGGGAATTCGGTAGTCGGTGATGAATTTCTCCATCGCCTCCTCAGTATCGACGTATTTCTTAAACCTACCCATCCGTTGACACCTAAAAGAACTAAGAAAGAACAGGCGAAGTAGAAGAAAAGGTAGAGAGAGAGCTCAGAGAGGGATAGAGCGACTTACTGAAAAGAGGAGGAGCTCCTCGGACAGGCTTTTGTGCTGGAGGTGCTAGTGAGAGTGTGGCTGAACTCAGGAGGGGCGCACGAGAATTCTTGATTACAAATGAGGAAACAGGAAGAAGCGGTTCGTACGGGTATTTATACCCCAATCGAGGAACCATGCGGGTTTTCCGCCCATAAATGCGAGACGAACTCCACCGTTGGATGGGTAACGCCTCATTAGACGTGGGGAGCACAGAGCCGCCTGAATTTAATGATGGGCACGTTACGTGCTCCGAAACGTCAGCGACGTGCCTTGGGCAGATGAATAGACCCTAGTACTGACGGGGGGGGGGGGTAAGGCTGAGGATGTCAAAATCCTTCTCCCGCCCGAGGATGCGTGCAGCAAGATTTTGAGGGGCTATTGTGGCCAGAAAATCGGTAGCCTTGGCCTACTCCAAGCAGGCCAAATGGCCATGCCGAGGATGCATGATGGGTTCGAGGATGACCTTGTCCTCGGGCGTCCGAGACCCGGAAAAACACGACCACCCCACCAAAGGACTCCTTGAATATCCGAGGAGGAGAGGGCCCGGTGCCACGCGTTGGCAACAGAAGTACGGAGAAGGGGCAAGCCCTAGGTGAACTGTCACCTCGCATTGAATACGCTCACCTAACCCTCCTGGCTGCATTAATGGGGATGGAACCCCTTGACAGGGCAACATCGATCAGGTGAACCTTGAGCACGGATATGACCTTTGATGGGACGGGCGGTCAGGAAGGAGGCCAATAGATGATCAACAGAAGGAAGAAGAAATGGAGGGTGAGATATAAGGGAAGTGAGCAAGTGTAAAGGGGAGAGGAGAGTTTGGGAGGAAGAAACTCCTCGGCCATGGGCCGAGGAGCACCCCCAGTTGTAAACTGGTCTTAGTACCTTTCAATAAAAGAAAAGAGTTCATGCTTCGTGAAGGCGGCGAGCGCCTAAACCTTCGATCCACTCTCTACAAATTCATTGTTCTGGGTTCGTTGGGCTTGGAACCCATATCTTTTGGGTTACAAAAATGGACCCTATAGATAATGATAACAAAGTGTAGTCCTATTTTGTAGGCACTATTTTACGTGGGAGTTAATTTTTTTTTTTTTTTTGGAGAATCTATATTTGTTTTTCCTTTTAGAATCTAAATCATATAAAATAATAAGTTTTTATTGGAGATAAAAACAATCATTTTTTACAAATTAAGCAATAATTATCCTATTCCCGAAATCTACCACATAAATTTAATTTCTCATTGGTAAACCAACACATGGAGAAGAAAATTAACACATAATTTGATAACCCAAGAATTTTTTTTGCTAAACGATAATCCAAGACTTAATATATTACTTGCTGCAAAGAGAAAAATAGACCTCATAATTCTTTAAGTTTTCAGATCCCTCGTAGATGAGATTAAGGAAAAAAAAAAAAAAAGATCCCTCACGTCCACTCACTTTATTGTGTTCATCAAAACATTGACATAACTTTTCCATAAAAAAAAAAAAAAAAAATAAAGAAAGAAATCCCTCAAAAAAGTAAAAGAATACAAAAAGAAAAGATATAAGACTAAAGAAAAAAAACTGTAAAATCAACTATTACGTGTTCTTCTCAAGAGGAAAAACATAAACGTATAGCTATTTAGATCCCTAGTGAGATGAGATTAAGGGAAAAAAAAAAAAAAAAGATCCCTCGTGAGATGAGATTAAGGAAAATAATAAGAAAAACATGGCCAAATAGAGAGAGAAATTGAAGCCAGAGAGAGAAATTGAAGTCAGAAAGAGCTTACCTCAAATCTATCTGCTGTTATTGTTGTTGTTGTTTGTAGTGAAATCTGAAGCAAAGAGGTGAGTGAATGAGATTAAGGAACACACAAACACACACAAAAAGAAGAAGAAGAAGAAGAAGAAGAAGAAGAAGAAGAAGAAGAGATCCCTCATGAGATGAGATTAAGGAAAACAATAAGCAAAACATGGCCAAATAGAGAGAGAAATTGAAATCAGAAAGAGCTTACCTCAAATCTATCTGCTGTTGTTATTGTTGTTTGTAGTGAAATCTAAAGCAAAGAGGTGAGTGAGAGGAGTTTCTTAACAATGATGATAATGGTGAAAAGAAGAATAACACAGAATTGAGAGAATTGGAGAACTGAAGAAGAAACAATTTGAGTTTGAAAACCAACGTGAATGTAGTGGGAGTGTGTTCCTATTTTGTAGATTGTGTTTTTACGTGGAAGTTAAAGAAGTATTTTTACTAAATTTTGCCCCTACTTAAACATAGGCTGTAGGGGTATTTTGGAACAAAAAAAAATCCAGTCCAAACAGGTGCAGCCCTTTAAATAGTAATATAGAAGAAGATAATACTTTTTTTAGAATTTAATTTATAAGTGGATAAAGCAATTTGAAAACCAACTGGAGAGTAGTTCTATTTTGTAGGTAATGTTTTAGTGAGAGTTATTTTGAGAGAATTAGAGAATTGAAGAAGAAGCAATTTGAGTTTGAAAACCAACGTGAGTGTACTGGGAGTGTGTTCCTATTTTGTAGATAGCGTTTTTACATGGAAGTTAAAGAAGCATTTTTACCAAGTTTTGCCCCTACTTAAACATAAGTTGTAGGGGTATTTTGGAACAAAAAAAATCCGATCCAAACAGGAGTAGCCCCTTAAATAGTAGTATAGATACTACCAATCCAAATGTAGATGTTTGAACTTGTGCTTTCTATCTAGTGTATGTATGAACATGTGCTACCCATCGAATTGTGAGTGTATGGATATATCCCTTTGGGGCATTGCATCTACCTTAATTGATAGTGGGTGGTTAAATTATACAATGCGGATGTTTGGACATTTTTTTTTTTTTTTGGATAAACAAAAATGGGTACAGGGGGCAACCTACCCATTTTGTTACATCCCTAAGAGCATTTACATCAAATGTGCTAAAACTGCTAAAAAAAAATATTTTTAATATTTCAAATACCAAAATACATGCTATATCAAAGGTGCTAAAGCTAAAAGAAATAAAATTTAGCAACATATTATAGTGCTCTGCTACCAGTAGCAAACCACTAACCACTATAGCATGTTGCTACTAATATTTAATTCATGGGTTAGAGAAGGAGAGAGGTTGTAGATAAATTAATATGTTGGGTTGTTTAACTATACTATTTATAACATGATTCTCCTATTTGATCTGAACATTTTTCAAGTTTGAAAATATCCTCACTAGTAAATAATGACTTTTCCTTCAAATATTTTAGTATTAGGGTCAATAACATCACACTATTTTCCAAAAAATTCCCTTTATTGAACTAAACTTTTATGTGATTCAAAAAATACCCTCACTAATAAACAATGACTTCTCTTAGAAATAGGGACAACAATGTCAAATAAAAAATTGAAATCACACGTTTTCTACAACACCAGAAATAAGGACAACAATGTCAAATAAAAATTTGAAAACAAAACGTTTTCTACAACATTTATAGCTACTATTGTTTTGAATTAAAAAAGAGAACTCCTAAAATTTAGGTATTTTCATTTTTTCCCCTAAAATTTAGCCCATTTTTTAAAATATCTTTTTGATAAGAATAAAACACCTCTAATACCTAAGAGAACTCCTAAAATATAGACTTCTTTTTCCTCAAGTTCATCTTTTTTCCCTAAAATTTAGCTTTAAAAAAAAAATCATTTTTCATCCAAATATAACATCTCCAACTAAAAAAAAAAAAAAAGACTTGTTAACTAATTTTTTTCCCTTCACAAACGTTACCAATATTTTAAAGAAATGACTAATGAGTAAGCAGAGCATGTGGATGAAGAAAGAAGATTATTAGCAAAGAAAGGGAAGAAATTCTATAATATTTAGAGCTTCAAACACGGAGAAATTATTTACTCCTATGTGAGGAATTCTGACTCCTCTTATAAGGTCCACACACTTTAAAAAAGAAGAAGAAGGTAAAATCCAAAAATACCTTGAAACCTGTACGCCGTTGTCTTAGTCTTCAAGGGCCACACAATGATGAGTTGTAAACCCAAACATCATAGGTTTCAATCCCCTATTTGGAGATTTCTTCACGCTCAAAATACTAAACTTTCTCACTTGACAATGTAAGGGCTATTGCATTTGCATATGGAGTTCATTCCACATATTTGTCCAAGGAGCCCTTGCCTTAACGAAAGTCCATACCATAACAACCAAAAAAAATGCCATAGAGTGGGTGTCTCACAAGTCACACCACGTGGATCACACACACAGGTAGGCCTCATAAACTTGTGAGAGATTCACTGGACACCACATTAGACATTAACCCAATGAGTGGAGTTAGATTAGGTCAAAAATCATAATGTAAAAGAAAAAGGCTTAAGGAATAAGACACATGTGGCATCAAAATACAGAAGAGAACAACACACTTTTTTTTTTTTTTTTTTTTTTTTTTAAAATTAAATTTTTTTTTTTTACAAAATACAGAAGAGAGCAACACACTTTTTTTTTTTTTTTTTTTTAAAAAAAAATTAAAATTTTTTTGATTTAATCCCCTCATCTCACACGCATCCATTTTGCTCTTTAAAAAAGTCATTCCACCAGTCAACAAAAACAACGCGCATAGTATTTTTGCATCAAGAATCCCTACAAGCGCGCCCTCCACGACTGACTATTTCTCTCTCTCTCTCTCTCTCTCTCTCTCTCTCGCTATTTGTTTCTGTCAGTCAAAAACACAAACACATACAGTGATTTATTATCAATTTCCTCTCCGTTTTTTCTCAATGAATCCATAGACAAAAAACCCACAAAAGCAACAACGAAGAAGAAGAAGAAGAATCTACAAGTACTCGATGTCGATGATGAGTGTACAGGCGAGTGAAGCCACGCGTCAGAGGCAGCGACTATGGGACGGAGTGTTGGAGTTGACGAAATCGGCACAGGAAAAGAACAGCGACCCGCTGCTTTGGGCGGTGCAGCTAAGCGCGAGCCTGAGCTCGGCCGGAGTGGTCCTGCCGTCGGTGGAGTTGGCTCACTTGTTGGTCTCTCACATCTGCTTCGCTAATCACGTGCCTGTCACGTGGAAGTTCCTCGAGAAAGCTTTGACTGTTAAGATCGCTCCTCCTATGCTTGTTCTCTCTCTCCTCTCCACCAGGTCACGTGACTTTCTCACTCCCACTTTTTTTTTTTTTTTTTTTAATTCTTAACGATTAAGGTATTGTACTAGGTGTGAAATACATAAATGTCTTGTTCAATTGTTAGAATTATGGTTAAAATTAACTGTTTAGTCAGCATGACTTTTTTTAGGTTGTTGGAGTTGGAGCAATGTCACTTTTTTAGGTTGTTAGAATTATGGTTAAAATTAACATGGGTCACTCGCTGATATCACTTTTATTTATGCAAAAAAGTCGTGGAAAACGTCGAGTGCCTATACTTTTTGAATTTATTATGGTATCAAAGCAGTTAATTTTGAGTTCAAACCATGTTCCATTCTCTGTCTTGTGTTGAGTCCTGCATGGGCTCTTTGTTAAATATGTATGTATTTGTGTTTTTATGTTTAGATGTTTGTGTTAAATGTATGTACGTGCGTAGAGGATTATGTGTAATTGCCTAATTGGGTGCATGTATGAAGATTATGAAGCTTGAATTGTATGGACATGTGAAACTAGTTGGGATATTTGGGGGCAAGTAATGGAAGTTTATGGTCTTTTAAAGGTTTTTATTTATTTATTAGGTAATGTTGCACGAATCATGCCTTGATAAATTTTGTTTTTTTGTTAGTAAGTTAGACAGACTGCCAATGGGTTTTGAACCTATGAGTCTATTACTTTAGACTATCCATTCTTATGGGAGGAGGAAATGCCATTTTAGTCCAATTTCACTGGCTTCAAGTCTTCAACATTTTGGTTTTGTTTCAAAGATTTATGTATTTATTTATTTGAGAAGACTTTTATATGTATGTTACATTGTTTTCCTTATCATTGCCATTTTCTTTTTGGGTGGGGGGCTTTCCTTGTGAAACAATCTTTGGGATATAGTTATTCTTCAATTGTGCTTTGTTTACTTGGTAGTACCATCTGGTAATTGACTGGCATTGAATATCATTTGTGGAGTGGTGGTAACGGAGTTTGCTTATGTGCTACTCTTTGATTTAGAAATTTTTTGTTTTCCTGGGATATTGCTGTGGCTTATGTCATAGTATGTTGAAGACTTAAACTGTGTCCTTTATTTTTGCCTCTAAGAATATTGCTGATCACCCATCAGACCATGTGCATCTTTTCACTTTAAACCTTGTTTTTATGCAGGGTCATTCCAAATCGGCAGCACCAGCCTGGAGCATACAGACTATATATGGAACTCCTCAAGCGACATGCGTTGTCATTTGCATCTCAAATCCGTGGTCCAAATTATCATAAGTAAGGTTCAAATTTTTTTTTTTTCCCTTATTTTGTTGTGCAGAGATGACTTGATGATCTCTTGCTCAGTTTTATAGTCAAAACGTAATATGTTGCAATATCCAAAAGTAATGTTGGCTTAAAAGTTCAACAAAGAAAATTAATGTTTCATGAAGGAGTGTTAAATTAGAAAGATTTTTGTGACTAATGTTGTTAGAGATTGCTAGTTTGCCAGTAAGGTGACTTGCCTTATGCAGCAGTGGCAGTTTTCTAATGTCACGTACTACTAATATTTGTTTTTCATGAAAAACACGCTTCTTAAGAGGCCTGTTCTTCACAGTTTTAAGCCATATCCTATTAACTCTAATTATATTAAATAGTGCTATAAAGCACGCATTAGTATAATGATTTATTATTATTATTATTACTATTTTTACGGTAATATTTCTCAGTACTTATAAGTTCTTTGTTGATGGCTTGATGCTAGCTTGAACTATAATATAGTAAAAATATTTTTAAAACTGAATTTCTACCTTTGGTGATAATTAACAATCATGTCTATCTTCTATTATATCTTAATAAAAAAAATTTTCAGAAGATTTTCATTAAAAAGTACCATTTTTCAGATTCCGTTGCAGCCTCCACTGCCCCCCACCTTCCTCCCCACCTCCAAAAAGGGGTCCTTGAAGCCAAACAAAGGCAAAGTTCTCTTTCTATTAAGAGAAAACTTAATGTTAGAGTTGTTCTTGTTCACATAAACCTACAGGAAAATATTGAAAGCCTATCTTGAGCTTGGTTTTGAGTGGTCTTTCTTATGTTTGTTCTTTCAGATACTTTTTCTTCTATAGATTAATAAAGTACTAAAATACCTTTTAATTGAAATTACAGGATCATGAAATCAATTGATGACGTTCTTCATCTTTCCCAGATATATGGCCTTCAAGTGTCTGAACCTGGGGTAATTCTTGTTGAATTTGTCTTTTCCATTGTATGGCAGTTACTTGATGCATCTTTGGATGATGAAGGGTTGTTGGAACTTACCCCAGACAAGAAGTCTAGATGGCCAACGAGGTCCCAAGATATGGAAATAGATGGTCATGATGGCTTTAGTGAGAAGAGAATAGAGCACAATGAAGGACTGCAGAAAGTAAATACTGTGATGGCTATTGAGATAATTGGAGAGTTTTTGCAAAACAAAGTGACTTCAAGGATTCTTTACTTGGCACGTCGAAACATGTAAGAACTTATATTTGCTGGTGATTTCCTCTTCACTTCTTGTGCATCTTAATGTTAATGTGTTTTGTTTGTGAGAGAGAAGAGAAAAGTAAGCAGTTTATTGAGTGGGTTGTCATGTTCAACCTAAGCCTAACATTGGTGCAGTTATGTGATTAAATAAATTCAGAGTGGCCAGTTAGAATTTTGAGAAATTTATTGAATATAAGGTACTTGAGACATAAATATTTCTCCCTTTGTAGGCCATCACATTGGGGAGGTTTCATTCAGCGACTGCAACTGCTTTCCGCAAAATCAGTGGTCTTGAGGAATTCAAAACACATAACTCCAGAGACCCTTCTGCAGTTGACGTCTGACACACGTCGACTTCTATCTAGAGAATGCAAAACAATGTGGGGGCAAGCGTTTCATGCAGTTATGGCTTCTGGGTCTCTGATATCTTCTGCTAATCAAGTTCATGGAACTAGTTTGTCTGCCCTTTGGCTCCCCATTGATTTGTTTTTGGAAGATGCTTTGGATGGATCACAAGTGGCAGCAACTAGTGCTGTTGAAACTCTTACTGGTAGGAGTCAATTCTTGTATATGAGTGCTTTCAGTCTTTGATTTACCTGGAGTGGATGAGACTTAAGTTCTTCTAGCAAAATTATTGAACCAGAATTACTGTTGCAGGTTTAGTAAAGGCTCTGCAGGCTGTTAATGGTACCACATGGCACAACACATTTTTAGGTTTATGGATTGCAGCTCTTCGGCTAGTGCAAAGGGTAGGAATTGATTTGTAAAGAAATAATGTTTATCTTTGATCATTGATTTATTCTTTTTTATTGGATTTTTTTTCTTGTTTTTTTGGGGGGGGTGGTGGTTTTGGGATGACACTTACCACATGGCTTGTACATATGTTGCATAAATTTGAAAAAAAAAAAAAAATTCCAACTTCAAGCCATTGTAATACCTTAGTTAAACTTGCCCAGGAATTGGAAAGTCTTTTGGTTTTGAATATGATTACTCGCTAAGAAATTAAAAATTATTTTGGTCTAGTATTCTAAATTGTGTAACATATAGTGTATAACTGATAAAGTTGGCTACTTGGTAATGGGAAGTGCCTTTATTCACCTTCAAGAAGTGAAAAATTATCAAAGAATTGTGTTGCTCCTGAGGATTTTATACTTAGTGGATGTTTTCATAATTATTTCACTAGAATGGTTCATATTCCATTGTGCCTAAAACTCATTTATATCTAAATTGCTAAACTATTATAATTTCACAATGGCATGTATATAGTGGAGACCTTGTTTCAGGTTTTGCAAAGTGCTATACCCATTTTTACTATTGAAATACATCACTTGTGTCTATTTCCACAAATCACAGGATTTAATGTATTTGTAAGGTAGAGTCAGAGACTAGAATGCAGTTGGATCTGAGAAAGAATAAGATTCCCATTTGGTTCTATATAACTACTGTTTCTAGATATTTACATTGATCTGTCTTCATCTTACTTCTTTTTAGGAGAGGGATTCAAGTGAAGGTCCTGTGCCTCGCCTAGATACATGTTTGTGCATGTTATTGTCTGTTACGACACTTGCGGTTGCTAATATTATTGAGGAAGAGGAATGTGAACTTATTGATGAAAGTGAACACAGCCCTACCAATCAAAGGATAGAGAAACAGCCTCAGGGAAAACGGTGCAAGGAGTTAGTTACCAGCTTGCAGTTATTGAGCGATTATGATGGTTTGTTGACACCCCCTCAGTATGCTGTTTCAGTAGCCAATCAGGCTGCTGCCAAAGCAATAATGTTCATTTCAAACCTTCCAGTCGGTAATGGACACTATGAATGTGTGAGTGTAACTGACATGCCAATGAACTGTTGTAAGTAATTATTACTTTTCAGCATCAGAATTTTGATTTTGTGGAGGCTTTTAGTTTGAAAGAAGTAATAGATGAAAATTTGTTAAATATTTTTGATGGGCCTAATTTTTATTTATAAAAACAATGTTTCTGGATGGCCCACCTTGGCATTTTTTTTTTTTTTTTTAAAGCAAATGCACCTGATGGTTGATTTCTGCATTCTTCCTTGGAGTTTCCTGTAGAGAAGCTATTTTAAACTAAAAGATCAGGTTGATCATGCTGAGTTGGATCACTTTGGTTGCACCTGAATAAATGATGCCTCTCTTATTTTGTGTTCATCTTAGACTCTTTTTTTTTTTTCCTGAAATTTGTTGATTTCTCTTTTACCTCAGTTCAAAAGGCTTATATTCTATTTTCATTCTTCCTTTTTCCTGTTTATCTTCAGTGCAAATATGGTAAATTAGTTAAGGCTCCTCCCTTACCTGATGGTTCTTGATACTTGTTTTTGTGGTAAACCTGTGAGGCTTCTTATATTCCATTTCTTTTTCTTGCAGCTGGAAACATGCGACATCTGATTGTTGAGGCATTAATCGCAAGGAATCTACTGGACACATCGGCATATTACTGGCCAGGCTATGTCAATGCACGTAGCAACCAAGTTCCTCGTAGTGTTCCTGGGCAAGTATCTGGTTGGTCATCATTGATGAATGGGTCCCCTCTAACTCCACCATTGGTAAATGCTTTGGTTGCCACTCCAGCTTCTAGGTATTTGCCATTTTCTCTTATTTCTATAATTTTTCCTTTTTTTTTTCTTGGAGAAAGAAAGGGAAATGGGAGGAAGAGGGGGATGGGGATTAGGGAATGCCATAAAAAACCATTATCAAAAGTGACAACTTGGTTGTTAAAATCCAACCTCTAAGTCCCAACCCTGCCCCTCTTAGGAGATGCATAAATGCATATATGCAATCAGTCTAAAAAAGTTCCTTGCTTTTACCTTCCCCACTCCCCCCAAAAAAAAATTTGTATAAATTAGTTTCAAATAATTTCCTCTGACATTGTAACCTTGGTTCTTGATTTTTGCCCCCACAGTACATCTCCAATGTACTCAAGTTGGCTTCTTTTTCAATAAATTTTTTTGTTACCTATCAAAAAAAAAAAATCCTGTCATGTACAGTATCTTTTGAGTAGCTGATCCCTTATTGAACTGAGGAGTAGGATTTTCAACTAATAGTTGTCTAGGTTCAAGACATCCTTCATCAGACTTAAAGAGTCACATACAACTTGCTAATGAGCTCAAATAGCACCTCCCCCCTCCATAATGAAGGGTGGAGGGTAAGGTCATGGATTCAAAACCCATTGGGTGTGTGTAAACTTCTTTTTTCCTTTTGATAAGTGCGTGTGTAAACTTACTAATAAAAAAAGTCATACACACAACTTATGCCCATTCATCATGAGCTGTCCATATTTTTTTGGGACAAGGCTTTCTTAAGCTGACTATAATGTTCCATATAAAAGAATACCTACATACCATAACTAGTACACACATACATTCATATGCATGTGTGTCGTGTAGTATATATATGTACATATATATGCTGAAGGTAGTAGCTGTTTAATTAACTATTATAATTCCTGACTATCACCTGGTCTTCAGTTAAACCCTTCTTTTTCCTGAAGCCAGGTGTATCAGATGCTCTATTTTGTAAATTTACCCAGTGGTATGGCAACTGAATTTAAGCTCATGGATTTGATGGAAGCTTAGCAGAAATCGAGAAAATATTTGAAATTGCGGTCAATGGTTCAGATGATGAGAAGATATCTGCCGCTACCATTCTTTGTGGGGCGTCTCTAATTCGTGGTTGGAATGTACAGGTAGTACAGTAAAGGCCATATTGTTGTTTCATGGAAGAGCAGACTACTTATCTGCTTTATCGCATCATAAGTTTGTTCCCCCCACCACCCTTAGCTTTATCCATTGAAGTTATGATTTTATTTGTTTGCAGGAGCACGTCATTATTTTTATTACAAGCCTGCTATCGCCTCCAGTTCCTGCTGACTACTCTGGCAGTGATAGCCATTTGATCATCTGTGCTCCATTCTTGAATGTTCTTCTTATTGGAATATCAAATGTGGATTGTGTTCAGATTTTCTCCTTACATGGCTTGGTGAGTTGCACTTTAAATCTTTCTACTGAGTATGTATGCGGAGACTGTATTAGATTAGTCATTGGAATTGTGTTCAATTGGAGGAAATTTTCTCCTTGATCTTGTCTGGTAAAAGGGGTGGGGTGGGACTTGGGCAGGTTTTTAGATTTGAGAGAGAGGAAGAGAGTACATGACTGTCTAAATACTTTATGATTGTGGAACGAACAAAAACTTGGCCCTGCCCCCCCAAAACACGCACACACACACACACGCCCCTATGCCAATGGTTAGAATATTTGTTATACACCTCAATTCATTTGTATCATCATTTTAATAAACTTTTAGATAATAAATTGTTTGAATTGTTGAAATGATTATGGTTTTAATACCTTGCCAACAATTTAGACTGGTACAAACTAGTTTTGCTGGAAAATTGAGTCATGATTAGTTCCGGCACCTTCTCTTCCAGCAAGGCTAAATTCCTTCCTCTGCCCTGCACACACACACACACACACACACACACAGCGAGTGAATATAAATAAAGAAACTTAATCTAAACAAAAGGAGTGTAGTGTGAATGGACCATACAAAGAATGAATAACTCCAATGCTTCATGTTCTCTGAACTGATGATGGTTTCCATTTATTGCCAGGTTCCATTGCTTGCAGGTGCATTGATGCCCATCTGTGAGGTTTTTGGGTCTTGTGTACCGATTGCGCCATGGACTCTTACAACAGGTGAAGAACTCTCTTGTCATGCAGTGTTCTGCAATGCATTTACACTTCTGCTGAAGTTATGGAGGTTTAATCATCCACCTCTTGAGCATGTGATGGGAGATGCGCCACCAGTGGGATCCCAGCTAAGTCCTGAATATCTCTTATTGGTTCGGAACTCACGATTGTCTTCCTTTGGAAGATTACCCAGGGATCGGATGAAATCCAGAAGACTCTCTAGATTAATAACTTTTTCTGTAGAACCTATATTTATGGAAACCTTTCCAAAATTAAAGCGCTGGTACCAGCAGCATCAAGAATGTATTGCTTCCACCCTCTCTGGTCTTGTCCTTGGGACTCCTGTTCATCAGATAGTTGATGCACTACTGAGTATGATGTTTCGAAAAATAAATAGAGTTGGTCAGCCTTTAACTCCTTCAGCTTCAGGAAGCAGCAATTCATCAGTATCTGGGACTGAAGATGCCTCGATTAGACTCCAAGTGCCTGCATGGGATATTCTGGAGGCAACTCCCTTTGTACTTGATGCTGCTCTTACAGCATGTGCCCATGGAAGAGTCTCTCCCCGTGAACTTGCTACAGGTTTATTCAATTCTCTTAGAATGATTAAATGCTTTCAAATTTTATTCAATGTTCATGCATTAGTTTAAAGGAGGCATAAAAAGTATCACAAGAACTTCAGACTAACAAGTCAAGTGCATTATTGATGGGTTAGAGGTGATTAATTGTAATAATGTGAGTTTTAAAGCAAATCTATATGCAAAATCACTGAACCTGGATGTCTGGAGTTGAGCCTTAACTTCATTTTCCTTAGTTTTTTAATATTTATTTATTTACAAAAATTTGCTCACAATCTTGGCAAAATTCATGGTAAATTTGCTAAAGTTGGTGTTTTTATGAAAAAGTGGGAAAAAAGGACAGAAAGAAAAAGGACCTTTGGGAATGGTTGCCTAGTCTTGTTTTTTATTTAAATTTTTGGATGTTAAGTGCAGTTGTTAGATTGTTGATTAAGCCCCTCACATTCTTAATCTCAGGACTCAAAGATCTTGCTGATTTTCTTCCGGCTACGTTGGCCACCATGGTGAGCTACTTTTCAGCTGAAGTAACACGGGGCATATGGAAGCCAGCTTTTATGAATGGAACTGATTGGCCAAGTCCTGCTGCGAATTTGTCTACTGTTGAGCAACAGATTAAGAAAATCTTAGCTGCTACCGGTGTTGATGTCCCAAGCCTTGCTGTAGGTATGTCCTTTTATTCTCTAGATATGTGGATTATTATTGTTATCTGTTGAATACATGTTATGAATAATCTCCATTCATTCTGCCCCCATGACAAAATTAAATATTCTATCCTGAGTGTCTTTCAGTGAAAGTTGCAACTCTGGAGTTTGAGGTACATAATATGTCATATATTATATAAATGTATGGGTTGTATTGTAAAGGGTTCATCAATGATCAATATATTATTGTAATATGGGTAAACACCTATAATAATGACACAAAATGATCTTCTATTTTTCTGCAGTTGCCTGTAATTTTAATACATGTGGGACAGGAAATTTTGGGTTCAACAAATCAATCTGTTGATGTTAGATATCTCAACTGCTTTGTTTGCAGGTGGGAGCTCTCCTGCGACGCTTCCTTTACCCTTGGCTGCCCTAGTAAGCCTCACAATAACTTATAAACTTGATAAATCCAGTGAACGCTTCCTCACAATGATTGGCCCAGCCTTGAATTCCCTTGCTTCTGGTTGCCCCTGGCCATGCATGGCCATCATTGCCTCGTTATGGGCCCAGAAGGTAAAGCGTTGGGGTGACTATTTTGTGTTCTCTGCTTCTGGTACTGTTTTCCACCATAACAGTGATGCTGTGGTCCAGCTTATTAAGACCTGCTTCACATCTACCCTTGGGCTAAATTCCTCCCACATTTACAGCAATGGTGGTGTAGGTGCCCTCCTTGGCCATGGCTTTGGCTCGCACTTCTCAGGTGGGATCTCTCCAGTTGCCCCTGGAATTCTCTACTTAAGAGTGCATCGGTCTATCAGAGATGTTATGTTCATGACAGAAGAAATTGTCTCTATTCTAATTCTCTCTGTTAGAGATATTGCAAGTAGTGGGTTGCCTAAAGATAAAGTGGAGAAATTGAAGAAGACCAAGTATGGGATGAGATATGGGCAGGTTTCTCTTGCTGCAGCAATGACACGTGTCAAACTTGCAGCTTCACTTGGGGCATCATTAGTTTGGATATCTGGTGGATCAAGTTTGGTGCAATCCTTGATCAAAGAAACTCTTCCTTCTTGGTTTCTATCAGTCCATGGATTCAGGCAGGAAGGTGGAGAATCTGGAGGTATGGTTGCGATGCTAGGGGGTTATGCGCTGGCATACTTTGCTGTGCTTTGTGGTACATTTGCTTGGGGAGTGGACTCATCATCGCCAGCATCACACCGGCGGCCAAAGATTCTCGGGGCCCACTTAGAATTTCTTGCAAGTGCACTAGATGGAAAAATCTCTCTTGGTTGTGATTGTGCCACTTGGCGGGCATACGTGTCAGGATTTGTGAGCTTGATGGTTGGTTGCGCGCGAATGTGGTTGCTAGAGGTGAATGTGGATGTGTTAAAGAGGCTGAGCAAAGGATTAAGGCAGTGGAACGAGGAAGAATTGGCTATGGCCCTGCTGGGAATTGGTGGGTTAGGTGCAATGGGTGCAGCAGCTGAATTGATTATTGAAACTGAGTTTTAAAGTGCCATACACATGTTTGGAAAAATGCCTGATTTACTTTTGTGTTTTATATCCTTGATACTACAGGTAGAGGCATTGTTTGTGCCCTCTAGAATACATCATCCACTTAGTATAGCTTTCTGTAGAATCGTAGGTCATGTAAATTTTGAACAGGATATATAGAAGAATAGATTTTGTGTTTCTGTACATTGTTTGGAAAATTTTCATGCTTACTATTATTTTCATTCTCATAACATGATGATCTGATTAGGGATAAAGCTGTGCACACGCACATTCATGCCCACACATTTTACAAATGTAAAATATGTGACAACATTTTACTGAGTGGAACGAGTGGAGGTCTAAAAGTAGGATTTAAAGGAATTAGTATGAGGAGAAAAATTATGTCTTCGTGTCAGAGTTGGGAATCAAATCTTAGAGCCCGAGATTTCTAATCCTCATATAAAAATGAACGAACTTGATCTTGGGTTTTTAAGAGAAAATTCTAAGCCTGTTTTGAGACCCAATCAGAATTGAGACGCTCAATGAGTATTTCTTTTTTAATCCTCATGAATATAATTGTTACCCATTGGTTTAAGGTGAATAAAATCACTTGCTTACTAGACTTGCAAGAAATTTATTGCTAACTCCTGTAATTGTTTGAGGAGAATAAAGTACTTGCAACTGAAATGAAAATCTTCAAAAGCACTCATCTATGACTAAAAGAACTTGTCGTGCTATCAATACCCTTAAGATATAATTTTATTTTTACACAATAATTGAAAGATCTTGTAATTTGTCCAAATTTGGTGAGCGACTACATCACTATCGTCTTTATCATTTTATTTGGATTGGAAAATTAACAACCAAACATTTGTGCCAAAAATCCGTCCAAAGTACTCCCCGAGTTAGCTCAACTAGATTGAGTTTTTAAAAAAGGAAAAAGAAAAGACCTAGCCTAAGTCAAGCTTTTAAGTTTTAGGTCCTCCCCCAAGTTTTTGGAGGTCCATTTTAGATTTAGAGATTAAAAGATAAGAGGCAACCTTATCTTGTAATCTATGACCCTTGTATAACAACAGTAGTTTCACCAGTTAGAAATTTAGGATAAATTGCTAGCAATAGCCAATAGGATTCAACTGTGTTCCATCAAATTTTATTTAGCTTATGGTCAACTCAATATCTTAAAAATTGGATTTTCCAGGCTTGCTAGGACAAATTTTTCACAAGACATGGAATTTATTACATTGCCAACTCACATCACATCAACAAATTATAGATTTTGGAAAAACCTCTTTTAAAGCCCAAAAGAGTCATATTAACAAAATGACACCGAAGCCTATGGTCCAAAACCCATGGTGATATTATCTCATCAAAGCCCATAGTTCAAGCTCATGGCACAATATCTCATTTTCGGCTTATGATCCAAGCTCACGAGTCTCATTGGGGGAATTTTGGAAGTCGTGGTTTGGAGGACCAAGAAGTATGTTCAGTAAAACTCTAGTGGTTCAAAGTTGATAAAGGAAAACATGTTACTTAACATGTCTTCTCCAATTCCTTGAACTATGACGAGTCAGTGTGCAATAGGTAGCATTTGGTAAGCTTCTCATATCACATAACACTTAAAATGATAAAACTCCCCATGCTCTTTACATAAAAATTAATGTTTATCATATAATATAAGTTTAAAAATGCAATTATATTATTTCATATAAATTATATTATTATTTTCATTTAAATCAATCTCAAACACATAGCTAAATCTATTTTAATATCTCATATCTAGCATTAAATGCTTTTCTTGCTCTCCAAAATTTAGTCAAAACACAAAGAGACCATAATTAAATCTCTAAAACTTCATCAAATATCAACCAACTAGTTTATTACTTACCAAAATTATATTGTAATGAAGCCATAGACTAAATATACAACTTTCCAAAAGAGGAAACTTAGCCAAAAATACTAGCAACAGTTCTAGCAAAAACTGCCTTAACTCCAGTAGAAGCTGCAATAGCTCTAGTAGAAGCTGCAACAGCTCCGGTAGAAGTTGTAGTACCTCCAGCAGCAACTTAGGTAGTTGACACATGTTTTAAAATGACATCACTTGCCCATTAATGGTCAATCCCAGCAACTACCTGCTATACAAAAAGAAGTAAGGATCCCATAAAAGAAATCCTACCATTTTAAGTTAAGATCCTTAGCCTTCAGTTGCAATACCAGATTTAGGAAGGTTCTATAAAGGTTATCTTACCATTTTTAGCCAAACCATGAATTTAATGCTAAATATTTTCTTCCAACAGAAGATATCATTCAGATGACATCATCCAGCAGTGTCAGCTGTTGCAACAGCTACTGCTGTAGAGTTGACAGTTGTGATTGAAAGCTGTAAAAGCAGCTCTGGCAGCATTAAAGTCTTAGAATTTCTTCTTTTAGCTAAAACTAAAAGCCAACTAAGGAAATCACTTGTTTTGCCAAAAACCTTTCCTTATTTGCTGATTTTTCCCTTCAACTAATTCAAATTTAGTTACATACTTGGCTCTATATAAAGAAGACCAAGCAATATATATTACAACACACCATTATACAACATCCATCCCTCTCTCACCCACTTATTCTGAAACTTCATTCATTTTGCTGCCATATACACATTTTCATACTTCTCTATCTCTCAAATCTCTCTTCTTAGATAACAACATAACACGTATATTACAACATACCATTATCCATTACCCATCTTTCCTACCCTTCATTATTATGAAATATCATCATTTTGCTGCTCATAAACACATCTCTATCTCTTTCTCTATTTCTCTTACAATACCTCTCTTCTTAGAAAGTAACATAACCAATGTCATAACACAAAAAAAATTCCAACAACAACTATAAGCTCATGTATTTACTATATTTAACCTTCATACTATCTATCTCATACTTCCATGTAATTTACAAACACATTCCTCACAAACTATCCATACATACTTCTCACATAAATATTTTCATCTATCTTACAAACACCATATCTCACAAAACTTATATATCTCTTACCATCTCCATACATCTTAAAAAATACCAAACACTCTTCCAAAAACATATTACAAAAGCCCTTTCTCATGGAAGACATATGAACATTAAAGACTAAAAGTCCTTCTCTTATAAGTCACAATGATCTCATATTAAAGTCATTCTCATGAAAGACATAAATTTCTAATATTAAAAGTCCTTCTTATGGAAGACAATAACACTTATATTTGGCTAAAAACTAAAAGAGTATTACATGGGGAAAATCATTTAAGTGCATGATAAAAAGGATAAACTTAACCAACCTATGCACATGGCTAGACATATTCTCTCTCCTTCCAGTTGCACTCATTTTTCCCCTTCAATCATGAAGTCACCATGAAAGAACTCATAATATCATATTGTACCGCTAGACTCATTTTATCATGCTGCTGAAATGTTCTAAGTCCACTGATATTATACAGCTAGAGCCATGAACTATTAAGATAAGTCATTATATCTTTAGCTCCAAATTTATATTATTGAATATATTTTATTTTATTATTATGTACCGATGTACTCATATTATTATTGCCATTGGAATGTTATCAACTCACTAACTATACGGCTGGAGCCACAAATCATATAAAGAATGAAGTGCTGCTATACAGCTGGAGTCAGAAACATAAAAGATAAGTCAATGTTTTCTCCATCTTTGAAATTACATTATTAAGTATATTAAAACTCATTATCATTGTACCGCTGGATGCAAATTACTTTAATATTATCTCACCATTTAATAAACATGGATTCACTAATGCTTCATTAATAAACACATATATTAATAAATTGAATCCATCTCACTACAGGACATGTATTATTCGGACATAAATCACCATTGGACATATACCATTTGGACATGAACTAGCGCTGGACATATATTATTTGGACCTGAACCACAGCTAGACCAACTAATTAACATATATTATTCGAACATAAACCACAACTGGATACAAACTGTTTGACATACATTATTTGGACATAGACCATTGCTGGACATACTTATGTTGAACATGAACCATGAATCGCAGCTGGATATGGACTATTTTGGACTCATCCCATTATTAGGCATACGACACTTAATTAATTAAATTCTAATGGACATCACTTAACACACATAATAATAATGTTCAACTCACCACTTAATCAAAGCTATTATGCTAAACATATTATTTATATATTTCAACCATTATCATGATTCTAAGACTTTGGGCTTTATTTATTTTGTAGGCTTAAAAAGCACCGGAAGCCATTGGTCTATGCGGTCGAATGTCGAGTTCCAGATTGGACTCCCCAAAACAAAGCTATTTTGGACTTATCCCATTGCTGGACATATGACACTTAATTAATTAAATTCTAATGGACATCACTTAACACACATAAGAATAACGTTCAACTCACCACTTAATCAAAGCTATTATGCTAAACATATTATTTATATATTTCAATCATTATCATGATTCTAAGACTTTGGACTTTATCTATTTTGTAGGCTTAAAAAGCACTGGAAGCCATTGGTCTACGCGGTCTAATGTCGAGTTCTAGATTGGACTCCCCAAAACAAATTCGGGCCTAACAAAGTCACACCTTCAGCGGAAGACATGTGGCTATGCGCAAAAAACCACCCCCGACACTCTGGCGACTCCACTGGGGAGTCATAAAGTATAGCCTTATCATGCCTCCAAAAGTCTAGAATCACATATCATGAAGGAGATCTCAACTCCGACATATCACACGCTCAATATCCCTTGATCCAACAGCTCACAGAGTTGAGTCATGACATTATTGTGTTCAAGATGTTTTGTGAAATGCCAAGCCACCTATCTCTCAACTATTTGAGCTACCCCAAGGCTTGTAAACTGCTTATTCTTAGCTTATAGCCCTATGCGGTGAATAAAAAAAAGAAGAAGCTCTTATCCTTAAAAAAAAAAAAAAAAGTCTATCCAGCAGTAGCAGCCAAAAAAAAAAAAAGGTTCAAAGTTCCACAATAGAGGGTCTCTTTAACAGAAACCTCTCTTTTTGCTAGAATAAATTATTATTATCCATCATCCTCGCAACAGGAGCCTCCAGTGGTAGAAACCCCTCTTACCGCTGGACATATTCATTTCTCCAGCCATAGAGGGCATCAACAGCAGAAAGCCAGAAACCCTTATTTTTGTTCGAATAATTTATTATTGTCCATTATCCCAGACATAGGGGGCTCCAACAGTAGAAACCTCTCTTACCGCTGGACATATTTCTCTCTCTAGCAGTAGGTGACCTCATCAGTAGTAAACCATCATGCTGCCAATCAAACTCATTGTTATCCATCACTTCAGTATAAAAAGAGGGACCTCTTCAACTGAAATAATTCCTATCGCTAAACAATAAATTTTCTTCTTTGGTAGTTTAATCAGATAAGTTTCCCACAAAAACACATAATCTCTTTACAAATTATTCCTATCCAATAGCATAAAAATATACACGTGCCTATTTGATCTTATTTATCCACTCACCAAAATACTCAAATAGCCGCCATAAATATTTCTCATCCCATTACCAAATTAGTCCACACATATTTACCATCTCATTACCAAATTGGGCCACGATATAAACCATTGCCATAAAGCCCAAAAACCACATATCTTGCCCTATTTTTTCTTTAATAGCAAAGCCCAAAACTGGCCCTATGAGCCCAATGCACAAATCTCATCCCTTCAAAGCCCAAGACAACATATACTTGACAATATTTAAAAAGCCCATGAGTCAAGTTCATGACAAAACTATTTTATCAATGGGATTTAACCCCATAATCAAAGCCCTTAGTTTAAACCCATGGTGAATTTATTTTACCAATGGAATTCAAATCCTTAATCAAAGCCCATGGTTTAAACCCATGGCAAATTTATTTTATCAATGGAATTCAAATCCATAATAAAAACTCATAATTTAAACCCATGGCAATTTATTTATCAAAAACCCAGTTCTCGTTGGCAACATCAAAAGCCCAATTCTTATTGGCAACATCAAAAACCCAAGCTAATTACTTAGACTATCAAAAGCCCAAGCTAACTACTTGGCATTGTTTTATCAAAAACCTAAGCTAATTACTTAGCACTATTTTATCAAAAGCCCAAGGTTATTAATACTTGGCAAATATTATATTATCATTATTTGACTAAAAGCTCAAGTATTATTTTTGGCAAACCATCATTTCAAAAAATCCAAAATCACTTTACAAAAATATTATATCTTACTCAAAGCCCAAAGTTAATAACCTTTGGCAAAATTGATTTTTTTTTTTTCCAACAAACACATTATACTTAAAGCCCAAAGTTAATAACCTTTGGCAAATTAAATTTCATAGTAAGCATAAGCTCATAAATCATGGCAAATATTTATACCATATTATCTATCTTATGTAACACTATTCATTTTTCCAAAACCCATGGCAAACATATATCAAGCCCATGGAGAAATGTGAGTGTGTGTCACTAATAATTAAGCCTATAGAAATTATATTTAAAAAATATGGCAATTATATTTGTGGGGCTTGAGGATTTGTCAACCCTTGCCCACTTTATGTTAGGCCCAAAGGCCCACGCCGAAGAGGTAGAAATGTTCGAAGACGAAAGTAGGAAGCCTAGGTCCCCAAGAAACTTAGCTGAGGACGATCCTGTCCTCGGCCAGCCGAGATCATAGAAGGGAAGAGTAGCATGCTACCAAAGGCAACCTCAGGAAGCGTCCTAAGAAAGAGACAAGTACAATAGGTCAACCATGGAAGTATGGAGGATGAGCAATTCCAGGAGGAATTGTCACCTCCACATTAAATGCCCACAACTAACATTCTGGCCGCATTAATGAGGAAATGACACCTGGACAGTACTGTCTAGGTTGCCGCAGCTCACAGAAAGCTGAGGAAGGTGGCTGATGGGACAAACACTCAAGTAGTAGCCTATATGATCAACAGATTGAGGGCCAAAATTAACTAAGAGGGAGTATATAATGTAAAGAAGTCCTCCCTAAAGAGGGGGCACGGAGAAGCACAAGAGAACATAATAATTGGTATCAACTTAGAGACCAGTGTAACCTGATATTGAGAAAAGTAAGAAGAACTACAAACCCTTCAGTTAAGGGACGAGGACAGACTTTCACACTTCAAATTTGTTTCCTAGTTATTTAACCCACTCATAACCATGTTTAGTTGTTGTAATCCTTACTAAGGCCTAGTTCATACACCCATTCTCTACAAATTCATTGTATTGGGCTAGTTGGGCTTGAATTCATTCATCCAAAGAGTAGAAGTGCTCGAACCCAGTCCCTACAATTGGCGCCGTTTGTGGGAAAGAACTTGTGTGCTAGTAAGGGCAACGATCAAGCATGGTAGGATCAGGCCCTCACCAAGCAGGCTTTCATCAGCCCGAGCCGGCTAAGTCCTAGCACCAGGGTAACTTCCATAACCTTGAGCGTGATCGAAATGAAGAGAATGGAAGGTTTCAAGAGGGAAGTGTACACACCACTCAAACCAGCAGAAACCACTTTCGTGGGGGCAGCCACATGCTCCAAAGATGAAATAACAATCGGGCCATGCAACAAGAAGAAGAAGTTAGGAGCCATGTATCCTAGAGACAGGATGATAAGATAGCCATGCAGCGAGAGATAGACGACCTAAAGAGACAACTGCGTCATGCACAACGAAAACGGTCTCGCCCTAGTCTTGATATGCCCTCTGACGACGAAAATGACGATGACTATAGGCAAAGATCGAGAACTCCTCCAAGTGAGACCTTCTCCCATGAAGAAGAACACCACCGGAGGCGTAAGTGTAAAAGCCCACCCCCTAGGGGCTTGGGGAGCGATGCCATGAGTAGGGCACTGGATCAACTCTCCAAGTCACCTTTCACATGCCATATAGAAGAGACTATGCTTCCTTGGCGGTTTTCCACAGCTAACCTTCGCCATTTATAATGGCAAAATGGACCCTGTAGAGCATGTGAGTCAGTACAACCAAAGGATGGCTATCCACTTTAAAAACGAGGCGCTGATGTGCAAGGTCTTCCCATCTAACTTGGGACCAGTGGCAATGAGGTGGTTCAATGGTTTGAAGACGAACTCCATAGGTTCGTACAGGCAGCTAACCCAAGCCTTTGGCTCCCACTTTGTTACCAACAGTAAGGCCCCTCGGCCCCTGAGTGCACTATTGTCTTTATTCATGCATGATAGAGAAACTCTAAAGACCTACTCGAACCGATACTGGGAGATGTACAATGAACTGGATGGAAATTTTGATGACATCGCCATCAGCACCTTCAAGAATGGTCTCCCAACTGGGCACGGCTTGAGAAAGTCTCTAAGTGGTAAGCTTGCCACCAGTGTGCACCAACTAATGGATCAAATTGATAAGTACAAACAAGTAGAGGAAGATCAGTTGCAGGGTAAAGGCAAAGAGAAGGTTATCCCCCAAGAGAGGGGAGATTTCAGGTCAGACCGACATAATAACAATCGTCCAAGGAGAGACTTCGTAGGGCAATCCGGAGCAACCAACACACAGACTGTCAATACTATATTTCGGGAACCAGTACACCAGGTGTTGGAGAAAATCAAGAATGAGCCATACTTTAAGTGGCTGAACAAGATGGTGGGAGAGCCCACAAAGCGCAATCAGAATCTTTATTGCCAATACCACCAGGACCACGGACATGCCACGGAGGACTATAAGAACCTCTGGAATTATCTGGACCAGCTAGTTTGAGAAGGAAAGCTGAAGTACATTCTGCATCATTCCAATGGTCCCTAAGGCCAGGCCCATCAGGAGCCCCAAAGAGATACTGCACTGAGACCACCTACGGGGATGATCAATGTGATCTTGGCCATGCCGGGACGAACAGGCATGTGCCCTTCGCGAGTGCTGTCTGTGGCTTAGCTGCCTGCCGAGGGGTCCCAGCTAGAGCCGAAGAGGGCCAGGAGGAATTTTCACCCAATCTTGAATTTTACAGAGGAAGATAAGATTAGAACCACTCAGCCCCATGATAATGCGCTAGTAATCACTTTCAGGATCGGGGACTATGATGTAAAGAGAGTAATGGTGGACGATGGCAACGGGGCCGAGATCATGTACCCCGACCTCTACAAAGGGCTGGGGTTGAAGCTAGAAGATTTGATGCCTTATATCTCTCTTTTGATGAGCTTTGATGGGAAGCTTGTTACTCCAAAGGGTATGATCAGGCTACCCATCCAGACCGGCCTAGAGATAGTGGAGGTGAACTTCATCGTGGTGGACACCTACTCTCCATACCATCGTCGGTAGACCCTAGCTTCACACCCTGGGGGTTGTTGCCTCCTCCTTGCACAAGAAGGTGAAATTCCCGTCAGGGGACTAGGTTCTTGAAATCTGTGGTTGCCAATCCACCGCAAGGCAGTGTATGGTGGCCGCCATTTCACATCGGCTCGACGCAGAGTCCTTAGCTTCTGCCGAAAAGAGCTTATAGTAATCAAAAGCCCTGGTGGTGCCTCCTGATGCGGCCGTCGAGGAAGCAAAATGTGAAGATCTAGAGAAGGTGGTCATTGGTCATGACCCAGAGAAGTTCTTTCAAGTTAGGGCTCAGCTGCCTTTTCGGGAGAATGAGGGGTTGATTGAGTTCCTCAAACAGAACATTGACGTATTTGCATGAGATGCTTGTGATGCTCCAGGGATTGATCCATCCTTCATTTGTCACCACCTCAATGTTAATCCGTTCATCACTTCCAAGAAGCAGCCACCTCGGCGCCCGTCAAGGGAGCATGCTGATGTGATAAGGGAAGAAGTGAAGAAGTTTAAGCGTGCAGGGGCTATTAAAGAGGTTTTTTACCTAGAATGGTTGGCCAATACTGTGGTGGTCAACAAAAAAAGTGGAAAATGGAGGGTTTGTGTAGATTTCACAGACCTAAATAGGGCATGCCCAAAGGACTCGTTTCCTATGCCTCGGATAGACCAGCTGGTGGATGCAACTGCAGGCCATCCTCGGATGAGTTTCTTAGGTGCCTTTCAGGGCTATCATCAAATACCACTAGCCTTGGAGGATCAGGAGAAGACAGCCTTTGTGACACCCATTGGGAACTACCACTACAAGGTAATGCCATTTGGTCTGAAGAACACAGGGTCCACTTATCAAAGGATGATGACGAGAATGTTTGAGCCACTATTGGGCAAGAGCATCGAGGTTTATGTTGATGATATGGTGGTGAAGAGTAAAGAGGTATCCGAGCATTTAGGAGACCTTGGATACACCTTTGATGTCTTGAGGAAACACATGCTGCGCCTAAATGCCTCCAAATGCTCGTTTGGCGTGGGATCTGGCAAGTTCTTGAGCTACATTATTACTCACCGGGGGATTGAGGTTGATCCTGACTAGATCAAGGCTATTAGCAATCTAAAGCCTCCGCAAAACCCCAATGAGGTCCAAAAGCTCACTGGAATGATCGCGGCCCTGAATTGATTCATTTCCAGGTCGACTGATAGGTGCAGACCTTTCTACCTCCTGATCAACAAGTGGAAGGGATTTGAGTGGTCCGAGGATTGTGTCGTGGTTTTCCAGCAACTCAAGGAGTATCTATCCTGGCCATCTATTATGTCCAGTCCTGAAGTCGATGAAGTCCTATATGCATACATTGCTGTGGCCTCTCATGGTGTAAGCCTGGTGCTAATACGAGATGACAATGGCATTCAAAAGCCAGTCTATTATGTGAGCAAGTCGTTACATGAAGCTGAGGTCAAGTACTTACCCTTGGAGAAAGCTATACTAGCTATGGTCCACGCTACATGAAAGCTTCCCCATTATTTCCAGGCCCATACAGTGGTTGTCCTAACCTAACTACCCTTGAAGTCTATACTTCGGACTGCTGATTACACTGGAAGGATCGCTAAGTGGAACACAATTCTAGGGGCTTTTGACATCAAGTACATGCCTCGGACCTCTATAAAGGGCTAGGTCCTAGCTGATTTAGTGGTCGAGTTTTCTGAACCACTAATAGAAGTAGTAGCCAAGAAGAGAAGCATGGATGGAAAATCAGTTGGGGCAATCTCTATCCCAGGGCCCCCATGTTGGAAGGTGTACGTTAATGGCACAGTAAACCAAAGGGGGTCTGGAGTGGGGCTAGTTCTAGTATCCCCTGAGAAGTCTGTCATAGAGAAATCCTTAGGACTTAAGTTCTCAGCCACAAATAACGAGGCCGAGTATGAGGCCTTGTTACAAGGGATGATCATGGTGTAGAAAATGGGAGGAAAGGTAGTGAAAATGTTCTTCGATTTGAGACTGGTGGTAGGCTAGGTAAAGGGAGAGCTGGAAGCGAGAGATGTGAGGATGCAAGAGTACTTAAGCCAGGTCAAACGCTTGCAATCATACTTCGACCTTTTCAACTTGTCACATGTCCCTAGAAGTGGAAACACCCATGCAGATTCATTGGCCACACTTGTTACCTCCTCGGCAGGAGATCTACCTCGGATCATTCTTGTTGAGCATCTGGAAAGAGCAAATGAGGTGGTAAAGGGTGTGGTTCCTATCCATTAAGTTGGAGTGAGTCCCAGCTGGATGGACCCTATAGTGAGATTCCTCAAGGACGATATTCTACCCGAGGAAAAGTCAGAGGCTGAGAAAGTACGAAGAAACACTCCTCGGTTCTGGTTGTCTGAGGACTACAAATTGTATCGACGCTCCTATGCTGGGCCATACTTATTATGTATTCACCCCGAGGCATCAGAATTACTGCTTGAAGAGTTGCACGAAGGGATCTGTGGGAGTCACACAAGAGGAAGATCCCTGTTGCACCAAGCCATCACCCTGGGATATTGGTGGTCGGGGATGCAGAAGGAAGCCCTGGAGTATGTTAGGAAGTGTGACCAATGGCAAAGGTTTGCCTTAAATATTCATCAGTATGGAGGGATCCTTAATCCTTTGTCCAGTTCATGGCCGTTTGCCCAGTGGAGCCTGGATATTGTAGGTCCTTTCCCTAAGGCGCCAGGAAATAAAAGGTATCTGTTGGTCAGCACAAATTATTTCACCAAATGGGTTGAAACTGAACCATTGGCCAACATTAGAGATGTGGATGCTAAGAAGTTCATCTGGAGAAACATTGTTACGCAGTTCGGGGTCCCTCATACCTTCATTTTATATAACGGACTTCAATTTGACAGCAAAGCTTTTAAAAGATACTGTTGTGAATTAGGGATCACAAACAGGTACTCAACTCCAGCTTATCCTCAGGAAAATAGACAGGCTGAGGCTGTCAACAAGGTCATAGTCAATGGGCTTAAGAAGAGACTGGACGATGCCAAGGGAAGATGGATAGAAAAGCTGCCCCACATCTTATGGACTTATCGGACCACACCTCGGAGATCAACAAGGGAGACGCCTTTTGCCATGACCTATGGGGTTGAGGCTGTTATCCCCTTGGAGGCGAACTTCCCAACACTGAGGATGAGCTCCTTCACCCCAAGTAGTAATGAAAAACTACTAGGGAAGAGCCTAAACCTAATTGCTGAACGAAGGGAAAAGGCAATGATCCAGTTGGCCTATTATTACCAGAAGCTCAAGCAGGGATATGATGCAAATGTGAAGCTAAGACCATTAGTACCAGGGGACTTAGTGTTGAGGAAAGTTGTGGGTGCTGCCAAGAACCCATCCTATGGAAAGCTAGGACCCAATTAGGAGGGACCATACCGAATTACCTCAGTAGCAAGGCTGGGTGCATACTACTTAGAAGACTTAGATGAAAAACCTGTATCTCATCCATGGAATGCAAATAACCTGTGAATGTATTATTATTAATGAAAGTATTTCTGTTAATTCAAATTCTAAGTCTGTTATGATTGTATATATCATGTTTTGGCAAACATATAAGTGTTAGACAGAACTAAGGTCTTGCATGATCCTCAGACTCAAACTTATAGGGAAACTAACTACTTCAAGAAAAATCTAAGTACTAGAGAAAACCAAGGTCTTGCATGGTCCTCGGACTCAAACCTATGCGAAAACTAGTTACTTTAAGAAAAATCTAAGTATTAGACAGAACTAAGGTCTTGCATGGTCCTCAGACTCAAACCTATAGAGAAACTAACTACTTCAAGAAAAATCTAAGTGTTAGACAAAACCAAGGTCTTGCATGGTCCTTGGACTCAAACCTATGGAGAAACTAACTACTTTAAGAAAAATTTAAGTGTTAGACAGAATCAAGGTCTTGCATGGTCCTCGAACTCAAACCTATGGGGAAACTAGTTACTTCAAAAAAAATCTAAGTACTAGACAAATTCAAGGTCTTGCATGGTCCTCAGACTCAAACCTATGGGGAAACTAGTTACTTCAAGAAAAATCTAAGTACTAGACAGAACTAAGGTCTTGCATGGTCCTCAGACTCAAATCTATGGGGAAACTAGTTACTTTAAGAAGAATATAAGTGTTAGACAGAACCAAGGTCTTTCATGGTCCTCAGACTCAAACCTATAGGGAAACTAACTACTTCTAGAAAAATCTAAGTGTTAGATAGAATCAAGGTCTTGTATGGTCCTTGGACTCAAACCTATGGAAAAACTAACTACTTCAAGAAAAATCTAAGTGTTAGATAGAACTAAGGTCTTGTATGGTCCTCGGACTCAAACCTATAGGGAAACTAGTTACTTTAAGAAAAATCTAAGTACTAGACAGATTCAAGGTCTCGCATGGTTCTCAGACTCAAACCTATTGGGAAACTAGTTACTTCAAGAAAAATCTAAGTACTAGACAGAACTAAGGTCTTGCATGGTCCTCAGACTCAAATCTATAGGGAAACTAGTTACTTTAAGAAGAATATAAGTGTTAGACAGAATCAAGATCTTGCATGGTCCTCGGACTCAAACTTATGGGGAAATTAACTACTTTAAGAAGAATATAAGTGTTAGACAGAACCAAGGTCTTGCATGGTCCTTAGACTCAAACCTATAGGGAAACTAACTACTTCAAGAAAAATCTAAGTGTTAGACAGAACCAAGGTCTTGCATGGTACTCGGACTCAAA
Organism: Quercus suber; assembly: GCF_002906115.3. Classification (NCBI taxonomy): domain Eukaryota; kingdom Viridiplantae; phylum Streptophyta; class Magnoliopsida; order Fagales; family Fagaceae; genus Quercus; species Quercus suber. Next base: position 545,038 of record NW_027069842.1, read on the forward strand.
CTTATGGGGAAATTAACTACTTCAAGAAAAATCTAAGTACTAGACAGAACCTGAGCTACGCCTGGTTCCTCAGACCACCTGCTTTGATGATGATGACCTTTCCTATAACAAAATCTCAAAATTAAGCACATGAGCATCACTTAAAGCATTTTAGGGTGCCATGGACTTGGTTTTGGTTCAACCTACACCTGGAGGATTCCTTTTTTCATAACTTTGAATGTTCATTAAAGAGCTGAAGGATCTAGTGACTTTGATCTATCCTGGTTCTAAATCAAAAACAAAAGAGGGGTAAGTTTCCATTTGTATAAACATTTTTGCGTTATTATAATTATTACTATGATAAGTCGAGGCACAATTAGAGTTAGGATTGTACAAGTGAAAAAGATAAACAGGGCAAGTAAGGGAAAGTAAAATGTGCGCTTCATTAAGTCCATAAAAGTTACACAGTAGGAGTCACATTACAATGTTTAGAAAAAAAGAAAAGAAAAGAAAAGAAAAGAAAAGATAAGGCAAAAGTGCCAAAGGGCCTATTTCTTCAACTTAATCTTCTTCCCCCCCTTGGGAGGCTGGTCTGTGGCGGCCTCGGGGTCCTCAGAGCTCTGACTTGGAGGAATATCCTGCAGAGGCATCGCAGAGAGAGCTGTCTCCTTAGCGAGAGGGACCCGGGCATCAGAGGAGGGGTTTGCAGCCTCTTGTGGTGCTTCCTCGTTAGGACCTTTGTCTGTTTCAATTACCCCAAGAGGATCAGCTTCCCTGGCAGGCTCATCAGAAGTGGTAGCAGCCAGGGCATCTTCATTAGGAGCAGTACCGACTTCCTCAGTGGCCACCTCAACCTCGGAGTTAAAGGGGGCAGCCTCACGGATGGCAGGAGGGAAGTAGACGTTCTCAACCTTCCACAGGTCGGATGAAGCCTCAACTTCAACTTGTCTAAGGGCCTTATTCCAAGTCTAGAAGCTGTAGAGCCTGCATACCCCAAGGACTTGAACTTTAAGGGAGGCCTCCGTCTCAGCCACCCCTATGGCATAGGCCGCCTGCTTGGCTGCCTCCTTCGAAGCCTGAGCCTTTGCCCTGCCAAAATCTGCCTCTACCTTAGCCCTTAGAGCTTTGTCTCTGGAAAACTCTGCAACGTTCCTGGCTCCCTCTGCCTTAGTCACCTTTTTCTTCAGCTCGGCGATTTGCTCTTTGGCAATCGTCAGCTGTTCCTTTGCCTCAAGCAAGCGCCTAATTTGGTCCTGGGCCTGCCTTTGGGCGCCTTCTAGGCCTGCCGTGGCGCTATCCTTGGCCCTAGTCATCTCCTTAAGATCCTCCCTAGCTTTTACAAGATCAGCCTCGGAGGCCTTAAGGGTCCGAGCAGCTTCTAGGCGCTTGTCACGCTCGCTGTCCAGGGCCCTGCTTTGATTGTCGGCCGCCTCCTCCAACCTAAAAGTGGCCTGGATAGCCTGCCAATTGAAACAAGTGCACAGTAAATAGGAAACCTTAAAAAAAAAAAAAAAAAAAAGTCACAAGTGTTAGAAGTTTTACCATGCCTAAGTACCTTTTAAGGTTTAGGAAGACCTCCTTACTCCTCAAGTTCTCCAATTCGGCCATGTTGACGAGGAGTAAAAGAGACCTCTCCAACACGTCAGCCACGAATGTGCCTTCACCCCCTCTGAAGTCCCTGAGGGAAGCATTATCCATCTCTGCCCAATGAGAAGTCTTTGCTGATAAGAGGTCTGCTTTAGTCAGATTAGGGTCACCCAGGTCACCAGAGGGATCCTCGGCCTGGTGGACTTGGTCGAACGCTCCAAATTCGTCCTTGGATGGACCAAAGTCAGCAACCTCCTCTTCTTCTCCTAGTTCTCCTCCCTCGGCCTTTGCAACTTGAGGTGATGAAGAAGGACCTGCCAACAGGATGCATTCCGGAATAGGAGATCCTTCAGGGAGCAAAAATCCCTGCTCAGCTACGGTGATTTTGCATAGCTGAGGATCTTTTGCTCTAATCACGTACTTTGGAGCCGAGAACGATTTCTGGATTGGATTGTATCCAAGGATCTTGTGAGCAGCTCTAACTTGATTGTCAACTTCGTTCACAAAGACTTCTGCCCTCAGTGCAGTTTGCAAATCCTCCTTGTTGACCAAATGAAAGTGTCGTTCGAAGGCGTGCGGATTTGCAAAAAAGAAAGCATACTCTTGTTAGCAAACAAATAGTGCAAACTGAAATAACACAGAAGATCAAATTCTTTCCCACTCTCAATACCCTACCTGGTGTCCCTTCCTCTGTTGGACAATGAAGGCCATCGTGCCACTCCCTGGACACAATGAGGAAGTCTTTATCTAACCCCTTGCTGGACCCAGGGAGGCACTAGATAAGCTGCACCCTATCCTCCCTCGTCTTCGTGTAGTAAAACTTACCTTTTAGGAGTTGGAGGTTGTAGCACCAGTTTACATCATGGTGGGTTAACCTCAACCCCATCTTCTCATTAAAGGCGTCCACACACCCTAGAATCCTAAACACATTGATGGCGCACTGGGTGAGAGTTAGCCGAAAGTGCCTAAGGTAGTCCCTCATCACCGGACCCATGGGGATTCTCATATCACCTTCTAGGAAGGTGATTATGGGAATTACCACTTCACCCTCCTGCCTCCTCACATTTATTTATTTTTAATTTTTTTTTTAAAGAATAGAAGTTAGTGAATCAATTGATCATACAATAAATAGGAAATGATCTATGAAAAATATATAGAATGAAATGCCAAAAATCTAATTGGATATTCATTGAAATTTAATTGATTTACAGTATTTCTATGGCAAATTAAAACCAACTACTTCCAAGCAACTAACAACCAAAGATATAATGATTTGATTTTTGTTTTTATAATTTCATAAAATATTCAATATATTTAAGTGTATATATATTTTCTTGGTAGTGTTTGTAAGTAAAATACCAAATTAATTTATTTATCATCTCGTATTATTTATCTTTAAAACAATTTTGTTATTTAATTAAAAATTTATATACATGTAAGCGTGTGATATATGATTTAAAATTTTGATCATTAAAATATAGAACAATCTTAATAATCAAAATAAAAAATTCAAGATTATGATCACAATATAAAAATTTGGATGTGCACTAAAAATAGTAAAACATAAAACTAAAAAAATATTAGTTTCGAAGTGAAAAGGATGTCGGGTACCATAGAATCAAGCATTCTCATCACACACACGGTATATGTTATATAATAATTTCATAAGATATTATCAAAACCCAATTATTAACTATTCAATATATTTCCCCCTCAAAAAAAAAAAAAACTATTCAATATATTTAAATTTTCTTAGTTGTGTTTTTGTGTAACAAAAACAAATTAAATTATTTATTGTCTCATATTATTACACTTTTAAAATAAAATTTTAATACATACACATATAAAAATTTGATCCTCAAATTATAGAGGGAATTTGATAAATCAAATGAAAAATTCAAGATCATCATAATAACAATATAGTGAAAACATGGATGTTTACTATAACTAGTAAAACTCAAGACTAAAAATATATTGGCTTCTAATCCAAAAGTACGTCAACTCCTATAAATCAAGCATTCTCATCATCAAAACACAACCACAACATGCTATGATCAGAAATAATACTATCTAAATGGTGAACCCAACTAGGAGATCATGAATGTGTACTTAGAACAAAATCATCTTAACGCTCACCGATTAGATCGATTAATCATTTGACAATCGTTTCATAACAACCAAATCCTTATCAAGGAACCTTGGTTCTCCCATTATCACTCTATCCGCATTTGTCTCTTCCTCAAACCCACAAAAAAAAAAAAAAAAAAAAAAATTATGCTCCTCTATATCACAAATTTGGAAGCCCTTTCAATTATTAGTTCTCCATAAAGGGTTAAAAGTTCTCACTACCGCATCAAGATTCAATACCCTTCTAGATATGAAGCAACAATAGCACATTGCGTTTTGCTTTAATGGTCAGATCAATTTTACACCATTATTTACCAAAAAGGAAAGCTTTTCCCCACTTTCTCTTTTTTTGCCAATGTCTCCTGCCAACACACTACATTCCAACTGATATATTATCAGACATACCATTCTCCTTCCCGTGATATTGCACAAAGAGAAACAATTCTCCACCAACCAAGGAGAAATGTAGGTTCTACAAAAGCCTACTCTTCATGTACTATGTAGTACCGTTTTGACAGTTTGGCAAAAAAAAAAAAAAAAAAAAAAAAAAAAAAAAAAAAAGAAGAAGAAAAGAATAAAAGAATGATAAATATTAACCTGAACTTTAAGGAGGTAAATCATAACTTTTACTCACTTGTGGTGTGGTCAAAATTTAAATTGCCTATCTCTAGTTTGAAATTTAACACTTTGCCTATCCAATGTTAGCTTAGTTATAGTTTTGTAACTTCCTTCTATTAAAAACATGTCTAATTATGTAATTTTGCTTCACTTTTATGTTTCTCTATTCTAAAAACACAAAAAATATAAACAAACAAGATTAAATAAGTTCAAAAAGAATCTAACAGAACACTTGGATCATGAGATTTCAAACCCTAAATAAACAATTTAAATTTCAGTTAAACTTTAAATAAGTAAAATGTCAAATTTTAAACTACAAGTATGTAGCTTAAATTTTTAGAAAACCACTTGCGACTAAGTTCTAATTTACCCAAAAAAATCTGATAAAAGAAATAAAAAAAATAGTATATTTTACCTAACGGATAGACAAAGTGGAATTTTTTTTTTAAATAACAATAAATATTAAAATATTTAGTTAGTTGTCACGTTGCAAAAGAAAATTGAAAACTAGCATCTCGAGTATCTAAAACTCGAGTTCCAAGATAAAAATCAAGTTTTTAAGGCTTGATTTGTAAAAAAAATCCAACTAAAAATCGAGTTTTAAAAACTCGAGTTCGGAAAACGCCGCTATAGGGCTTAAAAACGTCACTATAGGGCTTAAAAAAATGGAGTTATTAAAAAATTTAGCAGGAAAACGCCGCTATAAGACTTTAAAATGTCAGTATAGGGTATAAAAATGCCACTATAGGGCTTCCTGAACCTAGTATTGAACACTTATGAAAAAATTTTGCAGGAAAACGCCGCTATAGGGATTTAAAACGTCACTATATAACTTAAAAACGCCACTATAGGGGCGATAAAACTAAAAAATTTTTTGCATGGAACTCGAGTTTCTAAAACTCGAGATTTATGTAAATGGATCTCGATTTTTTAAAACTCAAGATGTCTACTTTCCCTTATAGTTTCAAGTGTTGCCTAACTAACTATATACAAATCATTTTCAAAGCTATTCTGCACATTTCCTCGACAAAGTGGCCCAACCGCTCAGGTCCATGCCACTTCCACTGTTCTACATTCTAATTCTAAACTGCAGTGTGAAAACAAAATGATATGAAAAAAGTCATCGTTCAGCTACCTCTCTCTCCAATAATTGACCAAATCCTAGATTTTCTCAGCAACCAAACACCAAAATTTTTATCCCTACCCCGATCCTCTCGATAAATGGGACGAATTGTCTCTCCTAATTCTCAGCCGATATTTCCTTGTTGGGAGTCCACGTTAGCGAGTTCTTCTTCTTCATCTTCTTTGTCTTGCTCGACTCCGACGACATCGACGTCGATTACAAAGACGGTGAATGGATCCCACAGGTTCAACATCTTAGGGTACTCGCTCATGAAAGGTATGGGGATCGGAAAGTACGTGGCGTCCGATACTTTCGTCGTCGGCGGGTACTCTTGGGCGATCTATTTTTACCCGGACGGAAAGAGTTTGGAGGACAATGCTACGTACGTTTCGCTTTTTATAGCTTTGGCGAGCGAAGGCACTGATGTGAGAGCTCTTTTTGAATTGACGCTTTTGGATCAGAGTGGGAAAGAGAGGCATAAGGTTCATACCCATTTCGACAGAACTCCGGATAGTGGGCCTTACACGCTCAAATATCGCGGCAGCATGTGGTAATTGATAGTTCTTGTTTAATTTCTTGGGATGATCTTGATGATAATAATTGTTATGATTATGATGGTGTTTTCTTATGTTTGGGTATTGGGTTCTTGGTTGTTATATGTTTTTCTTGATATTTGGGTGTAGCTTGATTGTATTAAATGCACTTTAAGACATAATAAAAGTGGGTAGTTGTATTGAAACCAATGGCATGATTAGGAATTGTGAAGTAATAGCAATTGGCTATTTATGTTATTTGTTTTGGAATTGGAAGTTTTGATTTTGAAAGAGGTCAACATGTACAAGTGGCGGTGGTATGCTTGTTGAATTTGATAGATAACGGGTTTTCTTGGCTTGAACTCTAGCGTTGAGCTAGGATTTTTTAGTGTAAAGGTGCAATTTCTTGGCAAACATTGTTCAGAATTTGTGTATATTACTTGAATCGATAATGCCTTTACATGAACTATTTTCCACCTCCTATCGTGTTATACTTATATCCTGCATCCAATCATTTTTAGGTGTATACCTTTTGCCCCAGTTCTCGTTTAATGCAATCGAGTGGCAGGTGTGGTATGATAATTTTTTTGTTGGATGCTGCAGGGGTTACAAACGTTTTTTCAAAAGAACTGCTTTAGAGACATCAGACTACCTCAAGGATGATTGCCTCTCGGTTAACTGTAGTGTAGGCGTTGTGAGATTATTCTTTTTAAATTTGGGTCTTTTTTTTTTTTTTAAATGATCTTGATTCTTGATTATAATTGTTATGATTATGATAGTGTTTGTTATGTTTATGTAGTAGGGTTTTATTTATTTTTGCTAAGTGTGTTAATGTTAATGGGTTTGGCTTAATTTTAGTATTTTTTAAAAAGAATCCCCGTTTATTTTTTCTTTTAGTGAGAGTTTGCCACATCATCCACTAACAAAATAAAATGTGAAGATTAAAATCCCCTGTCACTTGTCATTGTATATTTAAAATAAAATGTCATGTTCAGTTAAAAAAGGAATAGAGGTAACAAAGAATAAACCATGAAAGTTTTACTAGGAAATTGAAAAAGCTTTGAAAATATTAATTACTTTTTTTTTTTTTCCATAAAAACTTTTTAAAAATGATTTACTAACTTTTTCCCTTAATTAAATTCAATCACATGATTATTTTGAATTATATGGTCATGGGAAAAGATAGGATTGTTTGTGTTTTAGTGGACAATGCTATTCAATTGAGGAATCTAATGTACTGTAGGATTGCACATAAGGTACTGTATACAAGTTCTCTCTAAAAAGGTTCTTTGTTGGATGATGTTTGTTTGAAATGGTACCCCCATGCTTGCATCTGTTACTTCATTTTGAACGACTTAATGACTCATGAAAAAAATATCATGTTGATTTTTTAAAATTAAATGCATACCATTTACAAAGTTTCATTTAGTGTAAGACATAGGGAGTAATTGCTTATAGGATGCTAGCCCTGTACAAAACACAATTACGCACAATGTTACCATTTTTATTGTTATAGTTAATAATAATTTGATCAAGTATAAGAGCAATTGCATGAATTGTGGACAGAAACCAATGGTAAGATTACAAATTTTTGAAGTAACAGTAAGTGGCACTCTTTTTTTGTTGTTGTTGTTGTGGAACTGAAGTTTTGAAAGAGGTTGATACGTACAAGCGGGTGGTGGTATGCTTGTTGAATTTGATAGGTAATGGTTTTCTAGGCTTGAATTTTAGAGCTGGGTAGGATTGTTAATTCAAGAACCCCTTCTTGTTTATGTAAAGACGTAATTTCCTGGCAAACACTGTTCAAAATTTGTGTGGATTACTTGAATCAATAAAGCGTTTATTCCATATAATGTTAGCTTGCTGGATGAGTAACTTTCTCGACTAGTAGGGGTCTGCTACATGAACTCTTTTCCACCTCCCAGCTATATGACATAAGAATAGGGCTGTCCACGGGTCAGTCCGGGTCGGGTTTGTGCCCAACCCGGAACCGACCCGATCACTTCGGATTTTCCAGGCATAGACCCGCCGCCGACCGGCGAACGGAGTCGGTTCGGGTGGTCGGATTTTCATCGGGTACGGATCGGTCCTCGGTCGGTTTCGGGTTGTGAGAAAAACTGCCGGATTTTGCCAAAAGCCGCCGGATTTGGCGAGACCTGACCGGATCTTGGCAAGGTCTCGACGGATCTCGAAGAGATCAAGTCGATCTCGGTGAGATCTGGTAGGATCTCGATGAGATCTCGGCATATCTCGACATAGACCCGCCGCCGACCGGCGAACGGAGTCGGTTCGGGTGGTCGGATTTTCATCGGGTACGGATCGGTCCTCGGTCGGTTTCGGGTTGTGAGAAAAACTGCCGGATTTTGCCAAAAGCCGCCGGATTTGGCGAGACCTGACCGGATCTTGGCAAGGTCTCGACGGATCTCGAAGAGATCAAGTCGATCTCGGTGAGATCTGGTAGGATCTCGATGAGATCTCGGCATATCTCGAAGAGATCAGGCCGAATCTCTTCGAGATCTCGCCTGAACTCGAACGGATCTCCTCAGATCGGACAGAAAATCGACGTTTCCGGGCAGTATACGGTCGGGTCGGTTGAAATCGGTTTCTCAGCCTCAAACCCGCCAACCGACCCGCCGTTTTCGGGTTCAGAGAACAACGATCCGCCGCCGACCCGTCACCGGCGTCGGGTCGGCCGGTTATCGGGCCGGATCGGACGGTTTGGCCGGGTGGGTCGGGTCCCGGTTTTGTTTGGACACCCCTACATAAGAAAGCCAAATAATGTATAAAATATATTTTTTGTTACGTACAAATGATGTACAAAATATGAAGCAACAAGCATCTATTGTTAGACTCATAAATTTCTTGAGAGCTTAGCAACAAACAATGTTACTACAAACATATCCATGAGATTAAATTGAGATCAGTAAAATAATCTTATTATTCCATATCACATTAGAATTAGATGGAACCAGACAGAGGGTGTTTTTCTGATTTATGAACTTTTTTTGAGTACCTGTAAGGAGTTTTGAACTCTCTTATATGTAATTTTTTGGCTAGATGTATATAATTTTGTAGATGAATACTTTGAAAATGTAGTGGCGTTAATGTTTATTTATTGTGTATGGTTTCATTTTGAGCTATTGAAGAGATTGATAGAAGCAAGATGTAATATTTGGCTCATCTAATTAGTTCACCACATATTGTGTTGTGAATTTGTGATGACAAAATCTTGTTGATTAGGCGTGATACCTGCCATGGACTTTTCAGGTGACAACTATGTTTGATTTGATGACTACAATATGCATCTTGTGGGCGTAATGTTTATGCTATCATGTTAATACTTATGACCTACATGCAATCATTTTCAATTGTATACCTTTGCTCCATTTCTCATTTAATGTAATCAAGTGGCAAGTGTGGTATAATAGTTTTGTTTGTTGGATGTTGCAGGGGTTACCCGCGATTTATCAAAAGAACTTATCTACAGACATCTGACTACCTCAAAGATGATTGCCTCAAGGTTCACTGTAGGTTAGGTGTTGTGAGATCATACAAAATTAACATTGGTCAGAATTTGGGGCAGCAATTTGAAACTGGAAAGGGAACAGATGTGAATTTTGAGGTTGATGGGGAAATTTTTGCTGCTCATTCTGTAGGGCATAGTTCTGATTATGAAGGTTCATCGCTTGAAAGGACTGCTTCTCAACCCTCTAGTCATGTTGAAGACCCTAGTGGTTCTTTCCTGGAGAGGTACCCTCAGTTTCCTCCATGGTCATGCCAAGTGAAGAATCAAGATGGATCTATCAGATGTATGCAACTTGAAAGGCCAAAACAAGCTCCGAATGTTCCATGGACAGGCCCAGTATGTCTTGCATTCATCTAGTGCTTTCCACTTTTGGTGCATACCTAATAGTTCTCTTCATGCAGATCGGGGCTGATCTTGTTGATGAGAGCATGTTGATGATTGAATCTCTTAAACAAGCCATTTATACCCAATCAGACCAAAAGGTCTCTTCGGTGTGTTCTTGCTCTTTTGTCTTTTGTAGATTCCATGTTTGCAATTTGTGAAGTTAGATTCTTAGATCATTTATCCTTGCAGAGGGCCCAGTTGGCAAGCTCACCGTCTCTTGTCCAAACTTTGGAGAAATGGTTTGAAAGGCTTAGAGTTGGAGCTCGTCCAAGTCAATCACAGCGGGATGATGAAGGAGGTTCTGGGAGTCGTGGTCCAAGGAGGCCGTCTTGTCGGAGAACCCAAGGTCCTTCTGATGAAGATGAAAACAATCAGCCCCGCCAATTCCTTGCAAAACACGGAAACTTGCTTTGTGTTGTTTTCTTGTTTTATTGTTTATTTATTTTTTTGTTTACTTGTTTTTTTTTTTTTTGGGTCCGTGATCTAGGGGTGTTTAAAAAGCTGCTCTAACCACACGACTATACTTGAACCAACCAAAACTGACTACCAAATGTGGTTGCCGCAACACCAATAGCAGTGGAGGTGTAAAAACTGCATATGCACCTGTAGGTGCAAGTGTGATGCGGTTTTCAGTTTTGTTTTCTGAAAATTGATAATATATGGATTGTAGCTCTTTTTTTTTTTTGGGGGGGGGGGGGTGGGGTGGTTGTTTTGTTGATACTCTCCACATGGCTTGTAGTGTTGTACATACTTTGCATAAAGTTGGGGAGGAAAAAAACAATTATTCAACGGGCCATTCCACACTAGTACATCAATGAAAGACAGAAGAACTCTTAAAACTTATATTAGCACGCAATGAGACGCGATAACTAGAAAGTTCATAGTCCATGTAAAGAAGTTAGCTTATAGGCTGAAATGTTGTACAAATTTACTTTCACAAATGGATCCCAATAGCTACTTCTAAATAGCAGCAACAAAATAAGAGGACAATTTCCCTAATCAAACATCAATTATACAATCACATTTAAGTAGTACATGTTCTTTTAACAGGTAAAGGGTTTGAGGAAAGAATGTCAGGCTGAGAATGATTCAATTGTGAGGTTGATGCTTTGCCTTTTCCACGAACATGTCTTTCTTGAGCCAATAATAGATATTTGATGTCGCATAATGCATTGGACCCTCCCCCCGACTTAGGAACAAAAGGAAAAAATACTAAGAAAGAAATGTTTCACAAGGCGAAGGAAGAAGAGATTTGGTAAATAGAACAAAAAATCAAGATTCAGAAAAAGAGGATGACAGGCTTTCGTAGTCCCAATAAATAACTTTGCTTATATAGGCGATATGATAAGTGTAAAGCTCGTAGTTCCAGTAAAGAACTCGGCTTAATTATATAGGTGGAAGTGCTTTCACAATTCCTCTAACCAAACATCAATTATACAATCATACTTAAAAAATACATGTTTTAACAATGATGGGGTTGAGGAAATAATGTAAAATGATCCAATTGTGAGGGCCATGCTCGACTTTTCCAAGGACGTGTCTTTCTTGAGCCAAAAGAGTAGAGTTTTGCTGTTGCATTGGGGCCCCTGACTTAGAAACAATATCCGGAATCGTTGAGACCAAATTTGGCCTATCCATCTCAGCATCATCCTGAATTTCAGTAGTTACTGAATTTTCTGGATGCCTAAGAACCAGCCATGGAAATTGGAATGTATGAAACATAGAACGCGGAACATGTGAAAAATACAAAACACTGGAATTAAATGCTGGTGGGTCACTGAAACTGACACAAAAGGACACAAGAAAAAAAAGGAAGAACGACAAGGCCATGCGTCTGCAGCTCGATCTACTGGATGAAGTAAGGGCGACAGCTGAACATAGACTCGCACGATACTAAGACCTCATGGCCAAGCATTACAACTCTAAAATCAGACACAGAGATTTCAAGGTTGGAGACCTCGTTTTAAGGAAGGTGACAAGTGCCACTAGAGATCCTACCCAAGGAAAGCTCGGTCCTAACTGGAGGGACCCTACAGAATCACTTCATGGCAAAGGAAAGACACCTACCACCTGGAGACGCTAGACGGACAGAAGTTGCACCATCCATCAAACATCGAACACCTCAGGAAATACTACCAGTAGATGACAACAAAAAGAGCAACACTACTAATTTCTAGTCTTATTTTTTTTTTTTTAGTTAAATTTTATTTGCAGTACTTTCTAAGCCCAAAGGGCAGGTTTTTTTATCCTTTTTAAAAACAGTATTTTTTTTTTTTTTTGTGCTTTTATCCTAATAGGAGGAGTTATTCAGACATGATCTGTGTATTTATTTGTCTCTACAAAACTACTTTTATAAAAGTCCACAAAGTGGACGAATTTATTACCAAGTCCACAAATGGACAAGTCCACAAAGTGGAAGAATTAAAGTTATTTAAGTCCTTAAGTGGACGAGTTCATTATTTAAGTCCACAAGTGGACGAGTTTGTTATTTAAATCCATGGGTGGACGGATTTATTAATACAAGAACTATCTAAAAGAGGACGAGTCCATATAAGCAGATGGGTTCATCCCTGTTTACCAAATCCTTTAAAGGACGAATACATCATAATGTATAAGGCACAGGAATGGATGGACATGCACATATTAACAAAAGATGATCTACATACATACTGAAAGCAACAAATATAATAATCAAAGTATACCATAAACGAAGTTAAGTTTTTACAAACAAGGCCCAAAACATTAAGGGTCACTAAGTATTGTCTGGAAATTGGATAAAATACATAAATAGAATTATCATTACAAATAAAAGAAAAAGCTAGGCTAAGGGGTCCTTGACGTCTTGAGTTGGAGGTTTCCCATCTGTATCCTCGAAGATGGTGTCGCCGGCAAGGGTTGACGGTAGTGGGTCATCCATGGTAACCTTGGATAAATCCAAGTGTGGGTAGATGAATTTAACCTGCTTTAGGAAATCCTCAAACCTATCACATAGTAGACAACGCAGACGTCAATGAAAGGCTGTGAAGCCTTGAACTCAGTTACAGCATCAACCTTCATCGTCTCTACTTGCCCAAGAAAAGCCGTAAGCTCCTTTTCCATCGTTACCTTAGCCTCTTGCTCCTTTTTCTTTTGACAACCCTCCTCCTCCAACTTCTCTTTTAGCTCATTCACCTCCTTATTAAGAGTACGAAGGGCATCCTTGTACTGCTCTTGCTCGTCGATCAAGGTCCTGTTGCACTTGCGTAGACGAGCAATCACCCCTTCCTAGGCGATGCTCCTATCCTAAAGTGCCTTCATAATAACCAGCGCCTACAAACAGAACAACCATTAGTTATTGAGCAGCAAATAAATAAAAACGAAAGAAAGAAAAGAAGAGACGTACCCGTGCAAGGCCAAAAAGGCTTGAAGCCCCCAACTCCTTTGTCGTCTGCTCAACGCAAGGATCCATGTCTGTGTCCTTGATGATTGACTCAATCACCTCAATGGCGTGTTCCTTGTAAGTAAGAAGACGACGGACAGATCCCTGAGTAATGAGGCCTGATGTCATCATTAATCCTTTGCTTGCTCTGTGGCTCGGCTTGGGAGGCAACGGTTTCTTAGGTAGTTTATCCCCAAGGGTGACAGATACTTTCTTAGGAGGACGGTCGCCCTTGTCGTCAGCCTTCCTCTTTGGCACACCCTTCTCGACAACCTTAAGGGCTGACGAGGACGCTCCCTCCTTCCCTTTCCCCTTCTCCTTTTCCTCTTTCCTACGCACTGTAGCCACCCTCACCAATGCCCTCTGTCTAGTTGCCTCCATTTCTGCAAATGACAAGTGACAACGTTAGGTAAGCAGACATGAATAAAGACAAAAAAAAAATAATAATAATAAATGCAACTTACGTCGATGGGAGTAGGCGTTTAGTCTGCAAGCTACTGGCGTTGGCTCAAGACCTTCGCAATAAGCGTGCAAAGTGTCGAGTGTAATTAGGTCCCGACTCCTTCGCACGTCCAATGGGATCTTTGTGACCCGACGAATAAAGGCTTCTTGCTCGTCTGTAATATGTGGACAAACACTAGCTAAAAATGAGAAAGGTAGATGACATTAGAAACTTGAAACAAATGAATAATGAAAGGGGAAATGTAGATGGTACTAAACCTGAATCCTTGACGATGCCCCAAGTATTGTTGAATCCATGAGGCATCGTCACCCACTCTTCTTGATGGCACACCCAATCTGTCCATTTGACAAAAAAATACCTACCCTTCCAATTCCTATTGGAGTCAGGCATGTCTGACACTAGCTTCAGCTCCTTCTTCCTTACCACGAAATGGTATTTCCCTTAGGACGAGACGATGTGTTGGGGTCAGTAGCACCAAAAGAACTCGTCAAGAGTTAGTTGACGGTTCCTGCCACTTAGACGACCCTACAGGATCTCAGCCCTATTGAATATCCTCCAGGCATTATGGGCAACTTGGCTAATGGACAATCCTAAGAAATTGGCCAACTAACGATGTAGTGATGTTAGTGGCAACCTCAATCCTGCCGCGAACATGGCATTGTACATGTCGACGTCCGTGGTCCTCCCCAAGTAGCACTTCTCAAACTTCCCAGGGAGATGGATTGGGTTGTGGTTGGGAATTTGGTAACGGTCCTGTAAAGTATTAAAAACCTTGGCCAACATTGTCGGCATAAATTCATTGACGGTCCATATTTTAGGGAGAATATAAGGATGGGTATGGCCATCCCCGGGACTTCCTGAAACTCCCTAAGACGTTTTCTCATTACCGTTATCTTTATCCCCGGTATCCTCTCTCTCCTCTTCTCCCTCATCATTCTCGTCTTCACCCTCACCTACCACTTCTTCCTCACCTTCCCCTCCATTACAACTTTCCACTTCCTTGTCAGGAGATTGGGCTGATGTTTCACTCTCTGACGACTAAGAGAAGCCCTTCTCGGGCTTATGACCTGATTGGAAGACCTCGTTGTAGCCCGTTCCCTCACAGATTGATGACTGTTCACTCGTCGTTTTTCTAGACATCTGACTACCTACAAGTGACGAAGGTATTCTAAGAATCTAAGTTGATGGCCTCACTAGAGAATCAATGACTAACTAAGAAAAATGAAAACAAAAGATAGAGTAAAAGAAAAGAACTTACATAGTAGACAGTTCCTTGAAAAATGATGGCCTCTGTGAGATGATGGCAGCAAAGGTGACGAGATCAGTAGGCTGATAGAAGCAAGGTGTTAAAAAATGACAAGCTCTCTCTTTTAAGATCAGCATGGTTGAAATAAGAGGAATGAGGGGAGGAGGTGAGGTATATATAGGGTGAAAACGAAGCGACACCCTCGTCCAGATACGAGGCCAACCAGCTTGTGCCACATGTTCAAGCATTTAATAAAGGCGACTTAAGGAATCACCCATAAATGCCCTTTCTTTTTGAATAAATGAAAAATAATAATAATAAAAAACTACAACTTAAACTCCATAACCTGTTGGCTGAAGCTAACGGGGTTACAGAGTAGGGGGCAGCTAATAAGGGTAATTTTGTAAAATTGATAAACTCGTCCATATTAGGCAAAGGTGACGGTCCTAATGAACTTGTCGGCCTCACTTGTACGTTCATAAACAAACAACGAGTATAAAGTCAACGGTTCCACCTCAAAGCTGAGAGCTGCACCTTGAGGTCAACAAACATCTGAACGAGACGACTAGAATATGTAGATGGGATAAAAAGTTGATGGAAGGAAGCTGAAGGGGATAAGCAAACCTTTGATGAGTCTGACATGGCCTTACTTGGCCTCCACGCATGAGTATATAAGGAGATATCTCGTGTCCCACAATTAACCCTAATCAAAGGGAGTCCTACAAGGAAAGGATTTCACAAGATACGCAAATTAAAGAGGCTCTCTCCCACAAGGAAAGATCTTCTAAGCCAAGGAATGAATGTCAATCCTATACTACTATAAAAACCTCAAAACCCTCACAAACCAATGTACGCATAATTGACCCCAACTCTGGCACCCTAGAGTTGTGAAAAAGTTCTCTAACTTGACCTTTGGAGGTTATTTGGCCGGTACCACACTAGTACTCTCTTGACGTTTTCTTTTTTCTGTGTTGCGCAGGTGTTATCTTGAGCACGTGAGGACCATGTGACTCACTGACGATTTTCTGCATCATCATATCATATATAATTTTTTAAAATGTAAATTTTCAATTTATTCTACAAATTCCTTTCATGGAGATGATGAAAGAGGATAATCTTGAGTCATATATCAAACATCCAACAACAATAAAATTAAGAAAAATGTTATATCCAAACACTTTCACAATAAATTTCAAGTGAGAGATTGTTATTTATGGGTACTGGTAGGTAAGAAAGTAATTTTAGTGATATGTTCATCTTAAAACCAATAAAAACTTAGTACTTAGAATTTATTGCGAAAATTTGTAAAAATATTGTGAATATAGCATTTCTTTAAAATTAAAACGTACCTCTATTCTTTTTACTTACTACTAATACAATATAAGTTTAAGGATACAACATTTTTTAATTTTTACAGCAATTGTCGTGTTTTGTTGTGATCATTCCATAATAAAAATAATAAAAATAATGTTGTTGCAATTAGAAAGTGACATATTACTTTTTTGATTAAAATGTGAATATATTGACTTTATTTTAGCCATGGGCCAAGTACATGCCGAAGTGCTTGGGCCTATTCTGTGTATGAAAGTCTTGGGCCAAGTACATGCCTAAACTACATTCTCCATTATTAACATCTCTGACCCACTGAGCTCTCTCTAGCTATCTCAACAGAAAATGGAGGCAAATGTGTTAGCACTAACGTGCTTCGCTCCCCCGCCATTACCAACTTTCTCTGTTGCCCTCGGAAGGCTTCCAATAATTCCTCACCCTTCTCCCTTCAAGCCCAAGCACTCACACTTCTCAGGTTAGTCCCCACCACCACAAACACCATATGCACTTTCAAAAGTTTTTGTCTTTGCTAATTTTAAAGTTTTTGTTTTCGTTTTTTTGGGTTCTTTGGTTGGGATTTGATAACCAGTTCTGAGGCGGTGTATGAACAAGGATGAGCCGCTTATAGACGGGCTTCCAAAGGAGTATTATGATGATGTATGTATGTATGTATGTAGTTGTTGATATGTATCCGCTATGGCATTCTTTGCACCTTTTCTTAAATGGGTGTCTCTTATTTTTCTTGTTTTGCTATATTGACTGGATGATTGTTCGTTTTTGATTATTGGGTATTCAAATTTATTGATTTCCTGAGATGGGTCAATGGTAGATTTGCCATATATGCCACCAAATCATTAATCTGTATGTGTGTGCTTATATATATATATATATATAGGTATAGTGTTTGTGAAATGGTCTATGGCAGTCTCCGTGTGTAACTTTGCTAAAGGAATTTATTAGAGTGGGTCTTATTGATTTGTTTTCGAGCTGATAACTAAAGGCCCACTGATTCTGCTACACTTAGTCCTGACTAGAGTGTTTTGGAATTTTTAATACAAATTAAATACAGTAAAGGAGTGTGTTGGAATAATTTGGTACCACACCAATAAATGGTTTGGTATGTTTTGACAGCGATCACATATTTGAGATTTATGTGTGCAAAATTACATCATGCAGGGTCATGTTACACTTGAGCCTCTATTACTATGAAAAATATTAGAATAGCTTAAGAAGTTAGGCTTGACTCAATCTCAGTCAATTTGAAGTGCTTTTCTATAACAGCTTTAATGGAATGCCTTCATAGCTTACAAATTGAGCAGTCTGAGTTTATTGTTTGTGAAATTACAAATGACTGCAAGTTAAAAGACGAACCTCTTTTCACAGTTGCCTGTTACCAGTTAAGAAAAATTGATTTTGAATTATATTGCTTTGTCCATGTCCTCCAGAATTAAATTTGATTTATAGCATTACTGTTTCCCATTTTATTACTTTCATATATAGCTTAATCCAATGTTATAATTTTCTTATTCTTGAAATATTTTGTTTAGATTATGATCACTCCCTCAATTGAATGGTTTACTGGTCCTGATTGATGGGTTTTGGGGTATCGTGTGCATTCTGTATATAACAATACGTTGCCTAAATGTAAAACCCACATTCTTATTATGTTGAACTCATGTAACCTCTAAGATATGCACTATTTGGAAAGTTGCATTAACCTACTCTAGGTTAGGAATGGCAAGCACGGCAACGGGAAAAGACAAAGGAGCTTCATCGAAGACGTCAACAGGAAGAAGAAGAAGAGGAAAGAAAGATTGAAGAGTATCGTGAAATTGGCACACGCTTGAAAGGGTATCCAGAAGAAGATGTCAGAAAAGCACGGAGATTGGTTTCGAGCTTGATCAGAGCTGCTGAAGAAGTTGAAGAGGTAATCATAAATTGCAGTATTCAAGCCTCACAAATGGCTTAATCTGTCAAGAGATTAAGACTTTAAAATTATGAGAATGTGTTCATTTCTAAAGAGTGCTTTCTGCATACACACGGGTCAATAGAAGTCCTTCTGAAAAGTAAAAGCCCTTTCCTTTTCCCTTTTCCCTTTTTTGGCTGCTTTTGTTTTCTTTATGAAGGAAATATTTATGTCTCATATCTAAGGACATCTCATTTCGTTGCTGTCCATAGTCATACGTCCTTTGTAGCTTGTAGCATTTTCCATAAGTGGGAAGCTGAGTCAAACTATTCATGTAGGATAATTGTGACTATTGATTAACTTTCTTATATGCAGGAAATTGAGAAAGCTGCTGAGAAAGGAGAACTCAATGAACTTGTTCTAATGGTCATATGGAATCGCCTTGATCTTGCTAGACGTGACGTAAGTTAGTCTTTTGTTGTCTCTAAATTTTGTGCAGCATCTTTTCTTTTAATGCAATGTTGTTGTAGTGTAATGTTTTACAAAAAATTTTTAGTGTGCCAATGTAAATGTTTGCAATCACTGATTATTGTAATGTTCAAACTTGATGGCTGCCTTTATTAATTTCTCTATAGGTGTAGGAGTGTTTATTGCTTCTCAGCATTAGTTTCATAAGTTTCAAAGATTTGTAAATACTTATAGAACCAATTTTTGTTTTTTCTATATTTAAAAGAAAGTTTGTTTTTACATGAGTTTGAAGAAAATAATATGTATCATAGATTAGAATCTGGAATTTATGAGTATCAAATTCTCAACTAATATTTCTAATGAAGGAAAAGTCATGAGGTTACTATGATTAGCTATTTCTTATAAGCAAGGCATCCACGTTGATTAAGGACTCTGATGACCAAAGTTACTCTAAATCGCATATTACTTATGATTATTTGGAGAAAAAGAGAGTTCAAGGTCTTCTTTAAGGAGGCTTCTCTTACTTAGAAAAGAATAAGGTATCAAACAAATAGAGAAATTAAAGACCATTGAACCTTCAATGTCAATCTGATATCCAACACAACACCTGTAACTTAAGGAAAATCAAGCTCATACTGGTCATGGGTTGAGAAAGGGAATTTAAATCAATATCTAATTTCTCATTGTTCCTCAACAACTCAATGGTAAAGCAGTTGGTTGTTAGCTGACTGTTCATAGGTTTTACTACATATGTCTAACAAATAAATTTGCTCAAGCCTCTTAATTTGTATTTTTGTTTTAAGGCAAGAATTGGGAACTTATTTGTTCTTTTTAGCATAAGGGTTTGCCTTGTCTTTTTTTTTTTTTTATTTTTTTTTTTTTTTTTTTTTTTTTTTTTTTTTTTTTTTTTTTTTTTTTTTTTTTTTTTTTTTTTTTTTTTTTTTTTTTTTTTTGGTTCCTTGTAAATCTTAATAGTATGAGTTCAGTAGAACTTAATATAATGCAGTCTCTTTATCTCTCTCTCTAATGTTGATTTATATATTTATCTCATTTTCCAGGAAGAAAAGGATGTTATAAGAAGTCTTGATCTGTTATATAGAAGGGTTGAGGTATACACTACTTTTCATATAATAGTGCCATGCTTAAATTCATTTGTTTCAATACACAGGTGGGTTTTAACTTTCAAAACCAAATGCTGAACGTTGTTAAATCTTATCTGAAATCGTGCTGATTTTTAGTAGAATCCTTACATAATTATTCCAGTCTAGCACATCTTGCACCGTGACACTCCTTTAGGCCCTTTCCATTTTGTAGTTTACTTTCTTCGTTGCCTTACTTGGGAGAGAATAGAATTATAAGCTTTGAATTTTACTTAATATTGTAGACTGAGATTTTGAAATGGGAGGCTACTCCTGCCATGAGACTGCTCAATGATCTTTTGAATATGCATGATGGGTTTGATGATGAAGGCTTGATGAAGGAATGCAAAAAACGCACGGTTGACACCTTTCCAAGAGAGGATCCATTTAGCATTCTTGTTCCAGCAGGATTTGACATTGATAAGGTATGCTGCAAATATACAAATTATATTTCCTATGGCTTTAATCAAACTACATGATAGCCACAACTAGCGTGTTTCTTGTAGAATTCACGGATCTTTTCTTTTTCATCTGTATGATGGTGCCTTTTCTTTTAGCTGTACCGAAGAAATCTATAAGGGTATAGAATGACATATTGGTCATTCTCATAGAAACCTCTCTTGCATGCACACATTCAAGGAATCAGGAGTGGCATCAGGCCACCAGGACAATCTCTGCATGTAGGGACAAGCGCATAACCATTCTTTTCGTGAAGGCACAGAATGAAAAATTATGGGAGTTGGTATTGATTGTAGGAAGTACCTAGACTAATTAGAGGAACATTCACATTTCTCCTTCTTGGGCGGTAAAATAAAAGCATGGCTCTATTATATCCAAGATAATGGAATATTTTTCTAATGGGAGATCATTTAATGTTCAAGATAAAACTAACCAGTCTGGGATTGCTTCATTCAACTTTGGAGCAGATGATATATGTCACAACTAGATCTAATATAAACACTATATCCTATTGGTCAAATTAATTTGTGTTTGATTTAACTTCATAACGGCTTACTTTTTCCCCAACAGCATCAAGGGCCACTTCGACCTCCACTTGAAGCTGATGATACACTTTTAAGGGTAGACTTTGTCAGAGAGGTTAATGCATTGCTACAAGAGGTCCGGTATCAACAAACTGAAGCACAGCATGGACAAGATTTGTTTGATCCTGAATCTGTTGCGAGTAGGTTGAAGCAACAGGAGAAACAAAGAGCCATACGCCAAGTAGAATCACTGCTGGACCTGGCCTTAAATTTGAAATGGTAGCCATACTTTGTCCCTTTTATTGCTAATATGGGGTTTTGGAATCCCAGTTTGCTACATTTGTATGTTGTGCCTGGGTTTATTGTAGCATTTGTATTTATATTAGGACCTTTGTGCGCTTATATGACAGTTGATCTATAAAAGAAATTATGTTTTTTTGTGCACAATTTCAAATTGGAGTTTTCTTCTCCTTTCCTTTTCTTCTTTTTTCAATGAATATAAGTTTCCTTCAACCAAACAGGAAAAATACATGAAAGCTCCCAGCTGTGAAAATCTCATGCAGTTAAAGAACGTACCGTGATACAATGAACTCAAGTAGTGGTTACTTCTTCACTGCTATAAGAACACTGCCAACTCATGCTAAAATTTGTAGTGGCACCCAAATCAACTAAGACAATGCCTATCTCTCCAGTATTAACATATGAAGAAGCAAGTAATATCAACATGACAAATAAGGGGGTGGGGTGGGGGGGTAGGGGAAATGAAAGAAGTATCGAGTGGACTTATCTTTTGCCCATTAAAAATGAAAACAATCCCAATTCCCCTCTCTTGACTGGGCTTATGTCCATCTAATATTGAACTTAAGGGGGAGGGGTTGTCGCGGAGGGGAAATGAAAGAAGTATCGAGTGGACTTATCTTTTGCCCATTAAAAATAAAAACAATCCCAATTCCCCTCTCTTGACTGGGCTTATGTCCATCTAATATATTAGTGGTAGACCAAAAATGAGGCCTATAACTTGAGGCTAAAAGGGTATTTTCCTGTCTGTAAATTATCCTAATTGTCCAAAGATTAATTCACAAAAGCTACCCCTCTCAATGATTGCTTCTTGCATCTCTAACTGAAATCAAATTCTTCCTTCACCAAGCAAAATAAGGACAAGTGCATGAGTTTGTGTTCCTTAAATTGAACACAACTTATAGTTGAGATTAAATGAACCAAACTAAAGATGAATAATTGAGTTAGTGGTTAATTACTATTTTCTTTTATGCAAACAAAGCCCCAATCTTGAGAAATTGAGGCAATTTATAGCTATGGCTGATTTAGTTAATGGGTTACAATAATAGAGAGTTAAAACCTGCTATTATTGTTATGCAAGCAAAAATAGTAGTAATACACCACATCCACATATAAGAATATTATCACCATCTTCTTAGCTGTTAATCAGAGTCTTCCAATCACAAAAGCTCCCCTTCTCAAAACCATATTGCTTCTTGCATCGTTACACTGACATCAAATTCTCCCATCACCAAGCAAATTAGGAAAAGTGCATGGGTGTGAATAAAATTGAACAATTCTTATATAACATGATCGTCCAAAAGTTAAGATTCAATGAACTAAACTAAAGACGAATATTTGAGTTAGTGGTTCATTACTATTGTCGTTCAAGCAAACAAAGCCCCAGCCTTGTGAAAATTGAGGCAATATATAGCAATGGCTGGTCATTGCTTTTAGTTGATGGGTTACAATAATAGAGTTAAAACTTGCTATTATTGTTATGCAACAAAACCTCAATCTAAGAAAGATTTTCTGTATGAATGTAACCAGTAACCAGAAAATTGATAGTCCAAGCAAGATTGAAAATATGCACATCACTAAACTATGAAAACAGTGCTTTGACGCCTTCAAGCTCAGATGGACATGCATGTGAGATGAATCCATATAAAAAATTTATATCATTCAGTTAAATTTTAAAATAAAAATGTTTTTAAGTAATTGAATTTTGAACTGCTTACTATAGTTTACACAAATGTTTCTACAGCGTTAGGACTTCGGATTTAACATAACAAGAATTGTTTTTATAATCTTAATTTCAGAGGTTCTGAAATTAAGGCTACATCATGCTTTGATTCAAGATGGATGTTAAACATCGAACTTAGGAAGTTGCAATAGAAATTAAGTAATGACCAACAAAGACAAGAAAATATTTTACACCAAGAAAAAGGTATTATAAAAAATTATAATCTATAATATATTTTTTTCTTTCCGTTTGGAATGGAAGATACTAAACAAGAAGGCATAGCATCAACCAGAGAGGTCCAATAAAACTTACTACTTCAAAAAACCAAAAACGAAATGACGGTTTTAATCAAAGTGACAAGTGCAAGGGTGTGTACTAAATTGAACACAACTTAAATAACATGATCATCTAACATCAAGTTAAAGATTCAATGAACAAACTAAAGAAGAATAATTGAGTTAGTGGGTAATTACTATTATTGTTCATGCAAACAAAGCCCCCCAATCTTGAGAAGATTGAGGCAATTTGATTATTATTGTTATGCAATCAAAGCCTCAATGTAGGAAAGATTAGCAAATTTCACTATAAATTTCAGGCCTCTGTTTCTCTCTCTCTCAAGTCTCAACTCACCCATCTTCTTCTTTGCATTCTCCACATCTCCATTGTGAAAACATGTCCTCAAGTGAGCCAAACTTGGGTGGCTGGAGCTTCTTCCAAGCTAAAATTAACAACAATTCCCACACTACCGCAGAAATCTTAGGTGATGATACAGGTGCGGTTGTCCCTGAAAACAAAAAAATTAGTACTGAAAAGAATTCTCAAAAAAAGCAGCAAGTTTCATCTTCATCATCAAAGAAGAATGATGAAGAATGTAGGAGTAGTAGTTTCCCAGCACTGTTGAGCTCGAGTGCTGTGCTGCGTATTGTGCCTCATAGAAAAGGTGGTCGCCTCATTCTTCAAGCTGTGCCTATCCATGAAGAAGAAGAAGACAAAGCTGAAGAAAAGTGAATTTTAATAATGAATTAAAGCTAGTTTTATGTAGTATAGTCTAGTGGGTTCATGTGAGAAGAGTTTCCTTGTTATGTTTAATTTTCTAGTTTGTTTTTTTAAGTTATGATGTATTATCTGTCAGTTATGGTATTGTGTTATTATGGTTATTTGACATAGTAGTCAAAATTGTCGTCCATGTATTAATGCATTGCAATGCTCTGTTTTTGTACTCTAAACAGAGCAAATTCTCTGTTCTGTTCTGTAGGAGAAGAGTTCTGTAATAGACTTAAACGACACCATTTCAATTGAACATTAGTTAAGTAAGACGCGTGGCGTGGTAAAGTTAAACAGAAACAGCATTGTTCAGCTGTAAATCTCTTCATTATTTGAAATTCTTCTATAAGCCTAAAGGACTAAAGCTGTGGTCACTTCTACTACACTTCTTAAAGAGTTCAGAGTTTAGTGGATGTGACAATCAATGGCCTATCCCAAACTCCCCCATAATAAAAGTTGAACTGGTTCCATGATGTTACACCATCTCTACAACACAAATGCTAGTAACAAGTTATATTTGAGTGCTTACTGTATCATGATTAACAAGGAGCACGTAATGAATCAAAACTCCTAAACCATCATCTGCAGTTTTTATGTAGTAGTTCATTTTTCAAGCTTCATCTAATAACTAAGCTTCAATTGCCTAATGATTAATTATGCACAGCAGCACAAGCGAAGAGATTTTCTAAATCATCCTCTCCAATCAAATTCACTTCTATTCATTTATTGGAACCTTTCTAAAGAAGAGCTTGCCTCTAACCAATAAAACCAACTGACAACTAAATCCACCTGACAAAACCATTTGCCAGCTAATCTAGGGGCATTCACTATGCAGTTTATGTTCATGCCAAATCAATCATTCACTTAAGCACAAAACATCACCTAGTTCAGCACTTTGAGCTTTATTTAATCACACAAAACCGAACACATCCTCATACACTAAACTAAACACAGTTCTGCTAAAACCAATTAAAACATGGAATAAAAAACAAAACCCATTGGTGAGAGCACTGCCCTTCATTGGGCCTATTGAGAAAATATGTATGGGTTCGCCTGGTGTGTACTGAACCCAAGCATACCCTACAGGCAACCAATATTCAATTCTTTTGGCTGAGAATTCTTTAAAGGAAAAGAAATTGAACAAAGAAAAGGTCTGTTGCTGCATAGAATAGAAGTTTTGCCCCCAAAGTACAGGTTTGCATGACTAAACCTTGAAACGTTGACTGAATCGGTTTTTCCACATAACGTACAACCATGTGTGATTGTGAACGTGTTGGAACTGTGTAAATCGGTGAGAGCACTTTAACCCAAGCATGTCCATGCTTAATTTCTGGACATAATCACTTGAAGCAGCTTAAAAAATTATATCTTTAACATAAAACTAAATGGGATTAATATAATTGTCACATCATTTGGTAAAGATAAAAATAATAATCTTATTAATGAATTTACACAGATTTTTCCAGCAGCTATTGACTACTAAAAGAACATTATGATCTGCTGCACTTCAAGTTTATTATTACATTATTATACAACAAAGGGGTTCAACCTCGCACAGTTACTAACTTTGCATTGTGGAAGGGGAAGAGTAGGTCTGGGAAATTTTCAGTTACTTTTTAGGCTGCTGCTAGCTTCAAATAGAGCACAACTGTGAGACTTCATCTCATAAGCAACTGATTCTGCCATCTGCTCAGGAAGGGTTTCACCACTGGTTGAAAAAAACCCTGGGAATGGAAGAGCTGTGTCAACCAAACAGCGCCATGACATCCCTTCTGGGGGTTGGGGCAGAATAACACTCTCTGAAAGGTCAGCTGCATTGAAAGCAATAAATAAATCACCCCTCCTTACATGGGAAGAAGATTCAGAGTTCAATGAGCTCTCCACTTCGTCAGCCCTCAATGTCATGGCCAGGAATCTGCAGGATGGATCTTCCCATTTAGGAGGAGACTGGTCACTTCCATGCCACTCAATATTTTCTTCTTTCAGGAAATTCCTTTTCTGAAGAAGATCACTTCGCCTCATTCTCAACGAACTCAAAAATGAGATGAATTGCGAGGTCTGAATACTAAAACCCGTTTTTAGAGTATTCCAATCAAGAGGTTTTCTATCACTATATGCAGGGGAACCACCACAAGATTGGCCACACTCATCTCCCATGTTAAGAATAGGAACACCCAATGAAATATAAAGCACAAAGAGAAAATTACGGATTTGTTTAAGCCGTCTTTCAAGGACAGTGGTGTTATCTGTAGGTCCTTCTTCCCCACAATTCCAACTTAACTGTGAAGCTAACGCATCATTACTGAAGCTGACTAAGTCCACAAGAGTTAATCCAAAATTTCTAGCAATGAAATTGAAAGAGAATGCTGGGCCTCGTCCATCTGAAAAGATGTCTCCACTCCCACAAAGCCGTGTCGCAAGGTCACTTAGAAGACCCTCACCCCTCCAAAAATTTCTCACATCGTTACAAAATTTTGTATCAATTTCTGCCCATCTCTTCCAATGAGGAAAACGAGTTTCCTTTGGTAGCATGTCACGTGGATCCCAGCAATCTGCAATGATTTTGGTCTTTGAGAGTAGTGGATCAAAAGAAATTGCTTCAACCAAGGGAGGGCGAGACAAGTATTCTCCATGAAACCCTCTCAACAAAGATGAAGCATTTATGAAACAAAATCCATCAATATGAAACTCAGTCACCCAATATTGCAGACTATCCAAAATCAATTGCTGCACAATAGGATAATTACAATTCAAATAATTTGTTGCTTCCAAATCCTCACCTTCATTCACATGATAATAGGATATATCATCAATGCCTTGCAGTGATCCAGCCACAGCAGTATGAGTAAAAACAACTTCCAACAAAACTTCTATCCCGTTGGCATGCAATTTTTTTACCATCTCCTTCATCGAGTTAATAGCAGATACAGAACCACCAGAAGGTCCATACAGATTCGTGGGTGAAAAGAAATGACAAGGAAAATATGGTCCATTTTTCTCATCAAACGAGAAAATTGGCTCCAGTAAAACAGCATTCATGCCCAGATCTTTAAAATGCTGCAACTTCTCTGTCAAACCAATGAAGGTCCCAGCTACATCAGTAGCTAGCTGGCTAGATTTGTGCTCAGTAAAGTGCCTCACATTTAACCGGTACACCACTAGTTTTTCCATTGGTAAGTAAGGATGAGTATCATCACCCCAGTCAAAACCAGGTTCCTTGCATAGTCGTCCAAGATACTTCTGAGATCCATCACTACTAGGAATAGAATTTACAATAATCTTAGCATATGGATCCAAAATAATTTGCCCTGCATCAAATTTATTATTGTTTCTCTGAAGTAGAGACCCTTTGCACCGATAACCATAGCTCACAAAAGTCCATGCACTTTCAAATGAGGCATGCCAGATGTCACCAGATCGATTGATGTATGGATCTAGATCAAGCTCTAAAGCAGGTTCTTCTGCTTTTGCATCATCATAGAAGCATAAAATTACACCTTCTACATTTCTTGAAAAAATTGCAAAGTTCATGGAACCATCAGGTGAAAAGGAGAGACCCAATGGAGCTGGATAACCTTTACGAAAACCAACTGGCACACAAAATTTTGTCTTCCTATGACTTCTAATTTCTGAGCCACGGGAGCCAGAATCTGATGGTAATTTTAAAATAAATGAGAGATAGAAGGGAATTTGTTTTGCTTCAAACTCTAACTCAAGTGCAAACATGCCAGCAGAGGTCTGTATGAATGGGGTTTCACTGGTTGAGGTTCTAGAATCTGGAACTGAACTTTGAACATCCAGAGGTATGAAACTTGACGAATCAGCTCTGTACCTGCCCCAACTTGATATCAGTCTATCATCGCTGCTTTGTAGTTGTAACGATGAAACTTCAATATTCACAGCATATTTGACACTTGTCTTTCTAACAAAAACTTTCACCTGACCACCAACTTCTGTCCAAAATAGATAAGTTAATGCCTTTTCCCGATTATCAGCTTCAGTAATTGTACTGACTTTCTGTTCAATTTCCTCAACCAAAACTCGTGATGTAGCAAACACTCTTGAATTAAGATTCCGACAAGAAGATTTCACCACATTCTGTGAAACTTCATCACAAATTAGCCTTCTTTCCAAATCCATTTTTTCAAAGCCATATCTGATGTGGTTTCTATATATATAATGACAGGCAGGTGACGATTTAGAAACATCACTGATTCCACACTTCAAATAGCCGGACTGTATTGCAAGTGATGGTGGAAGAGTTGCCATCTATTGTCCAAAAAGCATATCCCAAACAAGAAAGAGGGTAAGATGAAGAAGATTATCCTCCTAAATTTGAAAGTTTTTTCTGTTCAAATTTCAAAATAGTAAGAAATTAATTTTTGAATAAATAGATCAAACAGAACATTTAGTATTGTGGCCAATTTCCCTAATATTAGTTTATACCAAGAAACAGACTAAAGAAATCATGTTTGACTTGCATGACTTAGCTGCAGGACCAAATTTAAACTGTAGTGTTGCAGAAATAAGCCAGACTGAAAAGCTTCAATTACATGCATTAGCAGAAGATAACTTCACATATAGTTAAAGCAAAACACGGGAGAAAATTGTATCAACAGATCCCCAAAATTGTTTCCAAACAAGATATCGATTTCCCTAAGATGTGCTTATGTAAAATAGTCAATTCACAACAACGTATAGACTCATTTTAAATGCTATCATTGAACACAAAGTAATCATTTTTAAATTCTACTTAATGCAATTAAACTATTCAATGCCCACAAGATGCCGAGAAAAGGCATAAAATTTATTTGACAATGAACTGGACCATCATCAGATTATCGAGACTAGAAAGATATACAAAATAAATAAGCTCGTAAACACTAAAATTAAATTACACCCAGTTGAGAAAAAAAGCTAAAAGTACAGAACAAATACTTCAAATCATCAAAACAATGATACCCAGAAGCCAAAACCAATAACAAATTCAGATCATGAAAACAGTGACACCAAGAAGTCAAAAACCAAGAACAAATACTTCAAATTATCAAAACAGGTACACCCAGAATCCAAAACCAAGAACAAATACTTCAAATCATCAAAACGATGATACCCAGAAGCCAAAATCAAAACTTTACATTCAAACACAATCAAACGAGAGAGGGAATGGAACTTACATCATGGGGTTTCCTCAGTGTGAGAAGCTGACATGTTCCATTAGATGAGAAAGAGAGTCAGAGAGAGAGAGAGAGAGAGAGAGAGTTTGCGTTGTCACCGCACAACGGAGCTAAGCTGATAGTGATAGAGATTTGGAGAATTTGGATGGAACAAGTGCACGAGTCACGAGTGTTCGTTAATGGTACGACGCTTTTTTATAGGTTACTCAATCCTCACCATTAGATCTGACATGTTGAGAAACAGTTTTTCCTTTAACGGTCAATATTGTACTTTTATTTTTCTTTTAATAAGTGATGCATGAAGAATGTACGGTGGTACATCTTTTCATTCAAACAGTTAAATTGAGTGAATTAATTGCCCATCTAGCCAACCCATGGGCTACATTCTTTCCTTGTCAAAGAATATGGGTAAAGCTAATACAATCAAAAGAAGAGACTAACAATTTTACATCTTGAATCAAATGACCGTGTAAAGCTAAAGATAAATCTGAGTTGATCAGCTCCTTGTAAATGGTGTCCGAGTCTCCTTCTACAGTTGCAGTAGTGATGCCGAGCTCCAATGCAAATTCAACTGCTCTCCTCAACTCTATAGCCTCTACCTGAGCCACGATTGCTGTAAGGGGAATTTGCTGTGACAAAGATGCCATAACAATTCCTTTCGAGTTGCAAATCACAACTCCAATTCCAGCTCTTCCTTGCTCTGAGAAAATAGCTCCGTCGTAGTTTACTTTAAAACCACCTAAGTCTGGCGGCTTCCACCTGGTGTGCTTCTGGGTAGCAGTTTCGAAATGGTTGGATGAGCGTGTTGAAACTCAGCCTTCCTTTCCTTCGCCAAGTTGAGGATTTGGTTCAAAGGACACATAGCTTCCTTGAACCGAATATGATTTCCGCAGTTCCATACAGCCCACCCTGTGAATGCCAGTAGTGCTGTGTCTTTGTTCTCTGAGAAAGCATGTGTAAAAATATCCATCACAGGTTTCCCTTCCAATGCCGAGATCTAGCTCCATTGTGGGTCTAATTTCCATACCTCCTGCACATCAGAACAAAAGAAAACAACATGTGAACCATCCTCATTCCTCACCTTACAGTTTTCACACAGGGCATCTTGGACAATTTTCTTGTGACACAAGTTGGCTTTTGTTGGAAGAGCTTCCCTACAAGCTCGCCAAACAAAGTTTTTTACTTTGTTAGGAACCTCCAATCCCCGTACATTTCTCAACTGATTCAGTGCAGCACCCTCATGCAAGAAACGATAACCTGATTTGACAGAGTGTGGGCCTGTTGGAGTGAAAGGCCATAGTAGCATGTCTTGTTGACTGGATGAACTTAGGGGGATGCTTTTTTATAACTTTTGCTTCTGCCACTCCAAACACATGGTCAATAACATCAGTTCGCCATCTTCTTGTATATTGGTTTATCAAAACTGCCACTGAAGAGTTTTCTTGTCCATACAACACAGGTGAGGTGATTTTAGCCTTATTTTTAGATGGTAACCAATTATCTCCCCATATTTTGATTTGTTTCCCATCACCCTCTCTCCAAAGTGCACCCTTAAAGATAACATCTCTTCCCTTGAGTATACTTCTCCATGCATATGAGGCCAAGGATGAATCTTTTGCCTCAAGAATAGACCCTCTAGAAAAAATCTTGCCTTAAAAACTCTATAAAAGAAGGAATTGTCATCATGAAGGAGTCTCCAAGCCAATTTGGCTTGCATTGCCTCATTAAACATTGTGAGATCCTTGAAACCCATTTCTCCTTGATCTTTATGTTTTCACATATCATCAAATTTCACCTAATGGATTTTTCTTCTATCCCCCCTTTGTCCCCACCAGAATTTCCAAATGAGCAATTCAATTTCATAACACAAGGTGACCGGAAGCTTAAAACAACTCATGGTATACGTGGGGATTGCTTGAATCATTGATTTAATGAGAACTTCTCTTCCTGCTTGAGACAAAAGTTTTCTTCCCATCCCTGTTATTTCTTCTATACTAGTTGTTTCAATTGATCAAAACTTGCTCTTTTATTCCTCCACACCATGGGGAGCAAGCCCAAATAATCTTCATATTGCTTCAATTCAGTAACTCCAAGATCACCCATAATCTAATTTTGCATATCAATAGGAGTGGATTTACTAAAAAAGAGAGTTGTCTTGTCTCTATTCAGTCTTTGCCCTGAGACCCGTTCATAGGAAGAAGGAATCTCCAACCTTTTGATAGTCATGGGTGATAGCCCAACAAAACAAAAGACTATCATCTGCAAAGAGCAAGAGTGTTAGTTTTGGGTCATTACAACAAATAGATACACCATTGATATCACCATTACACAATTTGCTTTTTGTATCAATCTATGTAGGCCCTCCGAGTACAACAAGAAAAGATATGCGGAAACTGGATCTCCTTGGCGAATACCTCTACTTCGTTTAATGTTTCCATTGGGTTCCCCATTAATCAAAATGGAATATGTCATAGAAGTGATGCATTCCATGACTAGAGCCACCCACTGATCATTAAACCCCATCTGCAACGTGATATCTTTCAAAAAAGACCATTCAACTTGATCATAGGATTTATTCATATATAACTTAAGGGCAATAAAACCCAAACTCCCAAAGTTATGATTTTTCATATAATGCAGTGTTTCAAAAGCCACGAGGATATTATTAGTGATCAAGCGACCTTTCAAAAATGCATTTTGATGTTTAGAAATGATATAGGGTAACACTTTCTTCAATCTGTTTGCTAATACTTTTGAAAAAAATTTGTAAAATACATTGCAAAGGCTGATGGGTCTAAACTCAGTAACCTTCTCCGGATTTTTTGTTTTTGGAATCAAGGTAATGAATATATGATTTAATGGATTAGGCAAAAAACCTGAATTCAAAAAATTAAAAATGGTGTTGATAACATCACCTTTTACCAAGTCCCAAAAATTATGATAAAATAAGGGAGGCATTTCGTCCAGTCCCAGAGCTTTGAATGGAGCCATTTGATAGGCCAAAAACAAATTAACCCATTATAATGAATTAATTGATTAATTAGCCAAGTTTATTAATTAATAAAATTAACATGCAAACGCGTGGTGGCACAAACAAATCACCAATAGTTAAAGTATGCAGAGGAAAATAAATTGACACGGTGATTTGTTTACGAATAGGAAAAACCTACATGGTAAAAATCCCATCGGGTGATTTAAGGTCACCACTCCTGAAATTCTACTATTATCATAACAAGCGGTTACAAATAAAAGAATCTTAGTATCTTATACCAACCTATAGTTGAACCTTTACCCCAATAAACAATTGGACTTGTTCTGTAATGACAATTTCTCCTTTTGATGCACGACTCCTAGTACATGTCTAACTAATTGTGAGGATCCCAGTACGCGACTTCAATCACCAACTAGAGAAGGTTGTTGACTGCAAAGTTCTTCAGTTCATCCATGATGAAGATCAAGAAGATGCTTGATCACAAAACCCTACGGTGTACGAACACAGCAACTTCTTCTCAAGAATGATGAACTAAGGCAAAACTCTGTCTCCAGTCACAATTTGCTTGAACAAACTTTGCTCAACACTTATGCAACTTGTGAACTCTTTGACGGCACTTAAAATAATCTTTTTATATTTCTAGGGTTAGAAGAAAAGAATGCCCAAAGACACATTCACGAATCTCAAGAAAATCATATCAGAATTCTGAAATTCTTAAACCTTGACAAATAGACGCTGTTGAGCAGGTGTCGAGTAGTTGTCGAGCACACAGGTTAAGACAGCTTTCTTAAACTCGATAGATGCAGCTGTCGAGATTTAATAAATTTGCACTATTCAACTTATTTCTTGGGCAGACTTGAATAAATTTAACACTTGATCTTGAAATCTTATTTGTTGAAGTATTAAAAATATCTAGATCAGCCAATTACAAGTAAAGTGGTTTTGTCAAAGGATTAACCAATTACATAAAAGAATGACATATGTTCTTAACAAGTAAAACACATATGTCCTAACAATCTCCCCATTTGGCAATCCCTGACAAAACCACAACAAACAAATGAACATATGAGAGAAGTCATAAATCACTCAACTCATATTCACTTGTTAAATACAATAAAATCTATCCTAACACAAACTCTTGAAAAACTTTACAAGAAGAGAGTTTATGGCAAGTAGACTTTAACATCCTGTATTTCTGAAACACTTTAAACAAAACTTATCAAGGTATCTTTGTGTGAAGCAAAAATAATAGATTGCATACAAGTAATAAGAAGCATGTGCACAAAGAGAGAAAAGAAACAACATATGTAAGGGCAGGTGAAAGAAACATACATCAACATATAAAGAGAATAAGTACAATGTATGTCAAAAATGGTCACAAGACCCAATGTACAAGAATAAATGTATCTAAAATAGAAAGAAAAGATACATAACATCCTCATTACATCCCTCATATCAACACTCCCCTTAACAAAATGGTCTTATACTAACTCTCCTCCTAAGAATGACTACTCTCATATAACCCAAAACTACTCCCCATTTTTGTCACGAGTGACAAAGGGTAGAGTGTCAAGTAGACATTTCATCGATAGAGCTAGCATCTCCATCATCATCATCAAAAGCATCATTGTCATCACCATCATCATCATCATCCTTAACCACAGAATCAGAAGCCACTGGATGAAGTAGAGGAGAAGCCTCAGAAGCGAAGCCACCCATGTTCGCTTGTTGCTATGCAATATGGCCAACACGAATGTTCACTTGATACAACTTAGTAAAGAGTGTATTAAGGCGAGCATCCTTGCACTGAAGCTGTGCCATGATGTCGCGAAAAGACACATCGCTCATAGAAGAGGAGGGAGCGGATGTGGATGGAGCAGAATGAGATGGAGCCAAACGGGAGAGAGGAGCTGCTGAATCTGACTGTCGTGACCTAAACTACGCCTCACTACGTTTAACGGTAGTGGCGTTTATGGCACAAATATGAGTGAAATGGTCAAACACCGGAAAAGGGACAGAAAAATGGTGTAAAATCCTTATGATAGCGGAAGGAAAGATACTCTTATCACGGGACGCCGAATTCTGATGAACATCTATAATGGAAAGAATAAAACGAGAAGGGAAGTCTATAGTAAAATGCTCAAGAAAGGATAACAAAAACCTAGCACGAGACTCTGTGATGGAGTTATAATGAGAGAGTGGGTGCAAAACAAAAGTCATCACCATATTTAAGAATTTAGGACCTTTAGCAAAGGGCTTACATGGTGTAAACTGACGATCACCCCAATCAAAAGGGCACTCGCAGAAAGCAGACATGAGCTCATCCTTAGACATAGTCCTCAGACGCTCATAACTAGGATAGTCAAGAAACTCTACCCTAGAAACCCAAAGCACATCCACAACAAGTTGCGGAGTGACAAGAAAGCGCGTACCTCGAACGCAAGTGAAGAAGTGAGATACTGAACGATCAATTCCATGCATATTGGAGTAAAACTCCTATATAAGCATGGAAGGACAGGTGACCAGGACGTCACACAGTGACTTTCATCCCCAATTGTGAATGACATTGGGAAGGTCGGTGTCGGTGAAGTTCGCCAAAATGACTTGGCGTTCAGAATAAATGTCTCATTGAGAAAAGTTCTCTGAGAAGGCCTTTCGGGCATCCTCATCACGAAACCAAATATGTGATGGAGTAGGATCAGATGAAGTGGATGCCTCGGAACGAAGAGGGTTCCGGGATAGAGCAGACTTACGTTTAGGTGCCATAGATACGACTAACGTAAACAAAAAAGAGGGGGAGAGAGAAAGAGAAAGACAATCAGAAAAGCTCCAAAACAGTTCAAATATAATAAGTATATTGAAAAGAGAGTATGTATGCATGGGAAATGCATGAATGTGTGACATGCAAAACAAATTGCATAATGGGCTTAACCCAATCCAATCCTACCAGCACACAAACTGTTCAACATGTATAACGCACAACTAAATGCATGAAAATATAGTTATAATGCACATGAAATGCAATGCATGAAGTTTTTAGGATCAAATCTTCAAAACTGGTCCCAAAAATTTCATAAAAACCTCTTTGATTTTGAAAAACCCCAAATTTTGTAAAAATCCCAAAAACTTAGGTTTTAAAGAATGAAATGTATGAAAATGAGGGATTAGAGACATACCAAGTGATGAAAAACTTGATTAAGCTCGAGAATCACTTGGGAATGAGGTTTGGAGAGAGAGAGAGTGTGAGTAGGGAGGTGAAAAGACACTTCCATCAAGAGAGAGATTGAGAAAAATGAGAAGAGAATTGCGAAGAACCTACATATAGAACCTCAGTAAATCTCGACAGATGCAGGCGTCGAGAGGTATCGAGCCATGTGTCAAGGTAGGTGTCGAGATATAGGCCATCGACAAATGCAGGTGTCGAGCATGTGTCGAGGAACAAACCACCAGATACAAGAATAAAAGCTTGATCGATCGACTTAGCTGTCAAGAAGCTATCGAGAGGTCAGGAACTTTCTCGATCGATTTGCTAGGTGTCGAGAAGCTGTCAAGAATGCGATAAGACAAAGCTTAAGAAGCTCGACAGATAGCCAGGTGTCGAAAAGCTATCAAGCTAGCTTTTAAAAACAGTTTTTCGAAAAGAGAAAAACACAGGCATGAATGCAATCCAACATGCAACTCAACCAATGATCCAATCAATATATTAAGCTCCCAAAATCATCTCTCAACAATAATTTTAAGCACATGGATCCCAAAAACACACACACACACACATACACAACAAGTCTAACCAATTTTATATTTAAAAAACAAGTCAAGACAGTTTAGTGAACATATACATTAACACATGTAAATCTTGTGATGGCCAAATCACATTGTACCTGCACATGTATCAAGAGTAGCAAAGAATATTGCGTGTTGTGTGTGAAAAACATCGCAAGATTGCATGAGTGTTAACTAGTTATGACGATTTGAGATATGAGAAAATCACTTTCACTCACACACAATCATAACTGTTTGATGGAGACTATCACCTTCAAGGTATATCCTATAACTCCCACATCTCCTGGAATACACACTTGCAATCATATTTAAAGCATTTTGATCTTTTTGCTTTTTATTTTTCTTTGCATATTTTTCTTTTTAATAAGCATATCATGCATGGGCATATAAGAGAGAGAAAAGAAATACCTAATGATATTTGACATTCCAATTTTGCTATGCCGAAGCATACAAATGTCATTGACATTGCACTTTTATTATGCCGAAGCATACAAATGTCATTTCATGATTGGCAGGCAACAGTGGTGAGATGGTTATTTATGCATTTCTCTTAGAATTTTCTAGTCATTCCCGTCAAAAAGAGTGATACGAGTGTTAAGTATAAGAGATTACTTAATCTTACTCATCACAAACAAAAACCACAAAACTCACTTGCTTAGTTGTGCATAGAGATGCTCATCTAAGCTATAAAAGATACAAAATTTAGAAAATTTTGTTTCAATGGCCATCTAAGGTACACAAGTACTAATGTACACATAAAACACACTGTTTTTTATTTTTCTGATTTTTCAATTTTATTTATTTATTTTTATATCAAAAACAAAATAAATAAAACTAAAAACAAACAAACAAAAACATTTTAAACAAAGCAAAGCATAAAAACTAGATGCAAATGCATGTGAAAAAAAAAAGGAGAAAAAGAGATCAATCTATGGAAAAAATACCAATGTTTGGACGAAGGAATTCAAAACGTTTGCTGTCAAGAGGTTTAGTGAACAAGTTAGCCTTCTGATCATCGGTGTGAATAAACTCAAGAGTGAGAATACCATCTTCAACAAGCTCTCTAATGAAGTGATGTCAAATCTCTATGTGTTTGGTTCGAGAATGTTGAGCCGGATTCTTAGAGATGTTGATGGCACTGGTATTGTCACAATAGATGGTGAGATGCTCTTGACAAATACCATAATCATGGAGGAGTTTTTGCATCCATAGGAGTTGGGTGCAATAGCTACCAACAGCGATGTACTCAGCTTTTGCAGTGGATAAAGAGATGGAGTTCTACTTTTTGCTCATCCAAGAGACAAGATTATTACCCACATAAAAACAACCCCTCAATGTTTCATTTCCATCATCAGCATTCCCAGCCCAATCAGCATCAGCATACCCAGCTAAGACATCATTTGTGTCTTTGCTGTACCACACACCGAACTCAGCAGTGGTTTTGACATACTTTATAATTCTTTTTAAAGCAGTCATATGAGATTCGTTGGGGTTAGCCTAATATCTAGCACACACACCAATATTGTAACTAATGTCAAGTCTACTAGTAGTAAGGTAAAGAAGACTACCTATCATGCTTCTATAGAGAAATGAATCTACACTTTTGCCTAACAAGTCTACAGTTAGTTTAACATTTGGGCTCATGGGGGTTCTAACAGAACTAGCAGATTCCAAACCAAACTTTTTCACAAGATTCTTAGCATATTTAGATTGAGATAGGAAAATACCTGAATCTTGTTGACGAATCTACAATCCAAGGAAGTGAGTCAGCTCTCCAATTGTGCTCATCTCGAACTCAGTTTGCATGAGTTTTGAGAAGCCATGAGCAAGTTCATCCTTAGTCGATCCAAAGATGATATCATCAACATAGACTTGAGCAACTATTAACTTGCCATCTTCCCTTTTAATGAAGAGGGTTTGATCAACATTTCCTCTTGTAAACCCATGTGACACCAAATATTGTGTGAGTCTATCATACCAAGCTCTAAGGGCTTACTTTAACCCATAAAATGCCTTCTTGAGATACAACACATGATCCGAAAAGTGTGGATCAATGAATCCTTTTGGTTGAGCCACATAGACATCTTCTTTAAGTAGCCCATTCAAGAAAGCAGTCTTTACATCCATCTGATAAAGTTTGAACTTCAGGTGACATGTTAGGGCAAGGAGAATTCTGATGGACTCCATACGGGCAACGGGGGCAAATGTTTTATCATAGTCTACTCCTTCCATTTGTGAGTATCCTTGAGCTACAAGTCGAGCCTTATTGTGAATCACATTGCCTTCTTCATCAGTCTTATTGCAGAATATCCACTTTGTGCCGATGATGTGCTCACCCTTCGATCTAGGTACTAGCGGCCAGACATCATTCGTCTAAAACTGAAACAGTTTACCATGCATTGCTTCAACCCAACTTTCATCATGAAGTGTTTCCTCAAATTTTGTGGGTTTAACCTGTGACAAATAATAAGAATAAGACACAAAGTTAACAACACATTTATCAACTGTATGTTTCCTTAATGTGAGTTCATTCATGTTTCCTACAATAACTTCTGGAGGATGATTTTATTTAATCTTGGAGGAAGGTCCTTTCTCTTCATGAGATTCAGAATCTGGTGAAGTGGGTATATCTGCAGAATCTTCCACAACACTAGGAGTACTGAGACTACTTGGAGATGTAGGTTCTTGTTCAACAATTTCTTGAACTTCCTTAGGCTTAGGAGGAAGAATTTCTTTGGGGAGTTCCTCAATACCTTTCTCAAAACTGTAATCTGAAGACTCATCAATAACAACATTCACTATCTCCATTACCTTCATAGTTCTTTTATTGTATACCCGATAATCCTTGCTTGTGGAAGAGTAACCTAGAAATATACCTTCATCGCTTCGAGAGTCAAACTTTCCCACATTCTCTCTATCCTTGAGGATGAAACAAGTACTTCCAAATATTTTGAAATACTTCACATTAAGCTTCCTTCCTTTCCATAACTCATAAGGAGTCTTTTTGGTACCGAGTCTAAAGTATACCCTATAAACTGTATGACATGCAATGTTAACGACTTTTCCCTACAAGTTTCTAGCCACATCTTTGTTATGCAACATGGCTCTGGCCATCTCCTGAATAACCTTGTTCTTTCTTTCTACCACACCATTCTGTTAAGAAGTAATAGGAGCAGAGAATTCTTGAGATATACCTGATCTTGTGCAAAAGGACTCCATATATGAGTTCTCGAATGCTTTACCATGGTTACTTCAAATTCGATCAATCTTCAGGTTCTTTTCATTTCGCAATCTTGTGCACAAAGCTTCAATGTGCTCAAGAGCATTAGACTTGGATCGTAGGAGAATGACTCAACTGTACCTAGTGAAGTCGTCTACCACAACCATAATGTATCTCTTACCACTAAGAGACTCGGTTCTAGTTGGACCCATAAGACTGATTCATGCTTAGATACAATAGAAAGATGTTTGTAACTAGCATGTCCCATTCGTTGATGCCATAGATCTTCATTTAGCAAACAAATGCTATTGCACATAATATCAATATCAAGAACCAATCCATAACAGTTGTCTAAAGTGCGAACACCACTTATGAGTTTCTTTCTAGACTCATCCATGATAAGACACTTTCTCTTTAAGAATAGTACCATGAAGTCTTGATCACATATATGACTTATGCTCAACAAATTCACCCTTAGACCTTTTACATTAAGAACATTTACAATGTCTGGCAGTCCAAGTAAAGAGATGATTCATTTTCCTTTAATCTATGACTTGCTCCCATCACCAAAAGTGACATTGCCACCTTTCTTAAACTTGAAAACCCTGAAGAGAGATCGGTCTCCAGTCATGTGTCTTGAGCAACCGCTGTCAAGGTACCATAAACATATATCCATAACTTTAAATGCGGACTTCATCATAAAATACACTTCGTGCTTAGATGACAGATCAGTGGGAACGATACTTTCTCTCATCTGCCTTTTACAAGCTAAGCCTTTAATTTTTATTCTTCTCAGATGAACTCCTTTGCACATTTTCATTCTGAGACAGTCTAGTTTCTTCTTAGTCAAATTGAGATCTTTTCCAATAGTCATTATAAGAGAATTCAAATAACTTTTAGACTTGTATTTTCTGAAACATTCAAACAAATAAAGATTAGAAAAACAAGATGTATTTGAAAACAAGGATCTCCTCAAGCTGGTTACAGTCATGACAACAGGGGTCAATGGATCAACACAGCAAAGATTAAACTTAATCAGAGTGTACTTGCTCTGATACCACTTGATAGGCCAAAAACAAATTGACCCCTTGTGATTAATTAATTGATTAATTAGCCAAGTTTATTAATTAATCAAATTAACATGCAAACGCATAGTAGCACAAACAAATCACCAATAACTAAAGTATGCAGAGGAAAATAAATTGACACGGTGATTTTTTTATGAATAGGGAAAACTTACATGACAAAAACTCCACCGGTGATTTTAAGGTCACCACTCTCGAAATTTCACTATTATCACAACAAATGGTTACAAGTAAAGGAATCTCAGTACCTTATATCAACTTACAGTTGAACCCTTACTCCAATACCTAATTGGACTTGTTCTGTAATGACAATTTCTCCTTTTGATGTACGGTTCCCAGTACATGACTAACCAATTGCGCGGATCCCAGTATGCGACTTCAATCACCAACTAGAGAAGATTGTTGGCTGCAAAATTCTTCAATTCATCCACGATGAAGATCAAGAAGATACTTGGTCACAAAACCTTACAGTGTACAAACACAATAACTTCTTCACAAGAATGATGAACTAGGGTAAAACTCTGTCTTCGGTCACAATTTGCTTGAACAAATTTTGCTCAACACTTGTGCAACTTGTGAACTCTTTAACGGCCCTTAAAATAATCATTTTATATGTCTAAAGTTAGGAGAAAAGAAGGCTCAAAGACACATTCACGGATCTCAAGAAAATCATATTTAAATTTTGAAATTTTTAAACCTCGACAGATAGAAGCTATCGAGCACACGGGCTGAGACAACTTTCTTAAGCTTGATAGATGCAGTTGTCGAGCTTTAATGAATTGCACTATTCAACTTGTTTCTTGGACAGACTTGAATGGTTTTAACACTTGATCTTGAAACCTTGTTTCTTAAAGTATTAAAAACACCTAGATCTATCCAATTACAAGTAAAGTGCATTTTGTCAAAAGATTAGCCAATTACATAAAAGAATGACATATGTTCTTAACAAGTGAAACACATATGTCCTAACACCATTTGTTTCAAAGCGACCTCAACCTCCTATGCTTGATAAGAATATCATTCATGTCTTTGGTTACAATATGAGGAATGAAATCTAAATTAGTGTCAAGTCTTCTGGATTTGATGAAGTAAATAACTGTTGATAATACTCCAAAAAACTTGCTGAAATCTAATCTTGCTAGGTGCACCATTCATTGACCTGGTTTCGGATTCCAACAATGTAGTTTTTTTGTTTTCTTTGATTGGCTCGGCAATGAAAAAAACAAGTATTTAGATTCCCATCTTTAATATAAAGTGTACATGATCTTTGCCTCCACATCCTCTCTTTTTTGTCCATGAGCGAATTTATTTCCTTCTGCAATTGCACAACCCAAAACGAACCTCCTCCCTGTAAAGCTAATCTCTCAACCCGTGTTAGTTCTTTTCTTTTTTTCTCCAGCTTTCTTCGAATATTGCCAAAACAATTCCTGCTCCATCTAGCCAATTCCTTTCCATAATTTTCCAATTTCCGAATCACCTTTGTTTTTTCAGCCCCATCATAGCTGGCTTGCCATACCCTTTCAACTATGTCACCACAGCCTTTATTAGCTAGCCACATTTCTTCAAACCTAAACAATTTTTTCTTTTGCTAAAATTCCAAGTCTAATAAATCAACCCATAATAGTTTATGATCAGAGGTCATGGTGTCAATATGATGCACTCGAGTACTTAGAAATTCTATAAATCACTCATGTGAAGCAACTGCTATGTCCAATCTTTCCCAAATTGACACCCCAATACGATAATGTTTACTCCAAGTGTAAGGGAAGCCTTTGAACCCCAAATCCATAAATTCACATTCGTCTAAAACTTCTCTAAATATCTGCATTTAGTTGTGTGGTCTTAATCTTCCTCCTAACTTCTCAGATTACTTGGTAATCTCATTAAAATCTCTAGCGCAAAGCTAGGGTAAGGAGTTTTGACTGTGTAAATGATGAAGAAGATCCCATGATTCATGTCTTTTATGTGTTTCAGGCTCACCATAGAAACCAGTGAACCTCTAAGCTTTCCCGAAATTTTTATTGACCGTAACATCAATATAATTTAGTGATGAGGACTCTACATCAATGTTGATATCATCTTTCCAAAACAACACCAAACCTCCACCTTTATTAATTCTTTGAACAAAAAACTTCTTATCAAAACGAATCCAATCTTTTATGTAGTTTAACCTTGCTTCGTCTGCCAATGTTTTGGTTAAGAACACAACAGAGGGAGCTTTTTCCTTCACCAATTCTATAAGCTCTTGAATTGCCAGTTGGTTCCCAAGGCCCCTGCAGTTTCAAACTATGCAATTCATTGCTTTTGGCAGGGCTGGAAGCCAGCCTCTGTCAATACAAAGTAATTTTCTTTGTCATTGTGTGAAACAAAAAATTTCTTGCTTGGTAACTCACTATGATCAATAACCATGTCCATGGGTCGTTTGGAACCAACAAAATCATCTATGGTGAGAATAGCGCTTCCATTTGTCCTGGGCAGTGCCATCAGGGGTATCAGATACCTGCAAATTGTTGGAAATATCGTGAAGGGGTGTTGCATGATTCTGATGGAGTGGAGGAACTAGAGTTGGAGCACATGACATACTCTGACTTGCATCCAGGTCATTCCTTAACATGCCCAAATCAAACGATGGAGATTTTTTCTTACGTGTTTTGGCAATTGTGGCATGTGCTAAATTCAAGGGATCCTCATAAATCCCAAGATCATCATCAATATCCTTTAGTTGCTAAGAAAAAGAAACTCCTTTATTTTCAAGATCCTGGAAAACAGGATGTGAATTGTTTTTTAAAACCATGGACTTGTGGGATTTTAAATTTGGAACTTCCACAAAATCCACCTCCATATTAGAATTTTCCTTATCTGTTTGATTCACCATTTTTGGTGGTGGCACCGGAGTCAGACCTAACTTGTTTGCCCTTTGCTGTTGTGTCGAGATATTTTCCCTCCTATCTTCATAGTACCCCGAAACCAGAACCACGTTCTTCCTTGATGAACCCATTAGAATTGCCCGAATCTACGACCCAAATTGTTGGGAAGTTGTCTGGAGAGTACCCTTACTCTGAATCTAGAGATCACACTCCTTGTCTCCATGATCAAGACAGCCACACCAATAGCAGATATTTGGTAATCGTTCATACCTGAAATTGACCTAAATTTTCTCTTCTTCATCAAGCTTGATTATCCTTCCTCGATAAAGAGGTTGGAAAACATCCAGAGTCACCCTTACTCGGATGTAGCTTCCCTCTTCACTCTTCAAATCTTCAGTTGAGCAGTCAACCACTCCCTCACAAATTCTCAATAGTGTGACATACTTTCCCCATATAAATCTTAGGATAGATTTTACAAATTTTGGGAGGTAGGATTCTTTAGAGAAGGGAAGACCGTCTGATCAGGGATGATTCATTGATAATGTCTTTTGCACAAATACTAAATATTTGGGTGAGTTTGGCCCTCTCCCGAAAGAATTATCAATGACACTCCAATGATAAAGTTTGTAAATGAGAGCTTAAGTTATGAGATTACATTTTCATACTGATATTGTTCAACCCTATTTATACAAGCTAGTTATTCTCTTTTTTTCACCCAAAACTAAAGTATTCCCTAAACTCAAGTTTTTGAGTTGATTTGATGCTTGTCATTAAATGTGTGGGTCAATAGGATACAATTGGGCAGCTATCGGTTTGCCCCTATAAGGGACATATCAAATCACATTAAATGTGATGTAAAATTGTTGGGGCACAATAAATATGATTCTAATTGTGTCTTTATGACATTACTTGTTAGGTGATGACATCAGACCCAAATAGACTTCTTTAATATCACTTGGTTCCTTCTCTAATTAGTGCCCTTTAGGAGTGGCTTCCATTCGGTTTACACTTTGTGACAATG
Source organism: Quercus suber (assembly GCF_002906115.3). Taxonomy (NCBI): domain Eukaryota; kingdom Viridiplantae; phylum Streptophyta; class Magnoliopsida; order Fagales; family Fagaceae; genus Quercus; species Quercus suber. Next base: position 589,076 of record NW_027069842.1, read on the forward strand.
CATTTTGTACAACCCCTCACACAAATTTAGTCCCAAAATTATTTGTTAAGTCTTTATTTTGCATTAATTTATTTTATACAATTTTGGAATAGTTTTTTTTTTTTTTTTTATTGGATTATATTACAACTTTATCGTGAAACATACATCAATAAAAACTTCTAAAAAAAAAAAATTCAAATAAAACAAATATTCCATCGCAAGCTTCAAAAAAAAAAAAAAAAAAATCAATTGGATTTGTTGGGCTGGACTTTGTGCACCCAAGTCCCAACATAAGAACGTATTTATACCCATTTAAGACTCGAGACTCGAGAGGGGGACTCCTAGCATTAATGTTTTTTCTTATTTGGTTTGATTTGAGAATCTCATTACTCATCAGCCACACAAATCATCGTATCATTATGATTATGGGCAGGCCCACCGATTACATATAGGTTTTTTTTTTTTTTTTGGGGAAAGTTGTATATTTGAATTGATGCCTTAATCGTATATTGTAATCCGTTGTTGTAACTATTAAATTATCAAAAAATAAAAATAATTTTCAAATTCTCTTTAGTCTAAATTATCAAAAATTGAAATAATTTTCAAATCATTTTTAGTATTTGTTTGGGAACAGCTTAGGGTGTTTGGATATTGCTTATTGTTAAAAACTGAAAACTTATTGCTGAAAATATTGTAACAAAATAATTTTTAAAGGTGTAAATAGTATCATGAGACCCAATTTTAAAGTTATATTTGTTGAATTTCGTACTTGCGGGTTCCATGAACAGTGCATGGGACCCAGCCAAAAAACGCAAACACCAGCTCCAACGCAAACGCATTGCTATCCAAACCTATTCTTATTTAGCTGTAATTGAAAACTTGTTGCTGAAAATACTATAAATAAAACTAAAAGATAGCTGAAATAGTATATTGAGGTCTTGAATAATATCAAAAAATATAATAGGATTCATGAATAATAACAAAAATAAGATAAATAGTAAAAAAGACTGACTTTTTAATTAATGCCAAATGCAATTAGAGTTAGGAGTTAGGACACCTGATGTGGCTTAATAGAATCAGTGGGCTAGACTTGTTTTTGTGGGCCTTGAAGTCCAACCCATGTAACAAAGAGAAAAATGAGCCTAGAGTCCCAACCTGTGTAGTGAAATAAGTGTGGGCCAAAGATGAGTTTAATTTTAACCAATCAACCTATCAACGGAGGATTCAACAACTACATGAATCTCAGAATCTCTTCCAATATTAACGGTGGATTCGTTCACAAGTAAAGCATCCTCTTTCAACTCTGTAGAAGCCAAAAAGAAGAGGCATCTTGGTATTTTTTTAATGCCATGTGTCTCTCTTTATTTAAAAGTTACCTAAGAAAATGAAAATTATTTGCCATGCCGAATAATTTTTTTTGTCACCATGCATCACTTTTCTGCCTTAAAAAGTCCCAACAATATGGCCTCAGTACACCACCACTCTTCAAAGCAAAGCTGCGCGTACTATGAGTCTATAACACCCTTTTTTTCTTTTGCTTTCTCAATTAGTGGTCATCGATCTTTGTGGTAGTATAGTGTGTGTGTGAGTACTAAATAGAGAGCAATGTCATCGATTTTGAGAGACAATAGGAGAGCAGGCAATGCACTTGTACGCAGAATGGTAAGCCTTCCAAGGAACATTATAGGTGGATTTTCAAGAGCAATGGGTCATGGTAGAGACCTCATGGGAATAGGAGGAAGAAGAAATCAACATGTACCTTCAAACTATCAACTGCAACATCCAGAGGAGAATATTAGTACTACTGTTCCAGAAGAGTGGGCATTTCTAACCAGTTTTGAGGATCAATACGGTTCCAACCATCCATTTTTCTATGCTTGTCAGTTCATGGAAGCCCTGAAGATAGCAGAGGATGATCAAAAGTTTATGTTCGTGTACCTTCATGCACCAGAGCACCCTTTCACTCCCTCTTTCTGTAGGGACACTTTGTGTTCAGAACTGGTGGTACAGTTTCTTGATGCTAATTTTGTTTGCTGGGGAGCACTGGCTAATAGAGAAGAAGGCTTGCAAATGGCTACAATATTGAGGCCTGCCAGTTTCCCATTCTGTGCTGTGATAGCTCCTGCCCCTGCTGATAGCATAGCAGTGCTGCAACAGGTTGGTTTGGTATTCATTTCTAGAATAAAATTTAGAGCTTTTGTTGGGCATGCTCACTTTCCTTTTCCTCTATATTAAAGCAGTAGTCGTTGTAATAAGAAAGATAAAAAGATTAAATGGCTACAATAATCAAATTGTAATAAATTTTATGCGTGTATGGTCTAATGTGATGCGATTTACTTGTTAGCTTAGTGCTAACATTGACTATGTGGCACACACACCGTTGTGTCCCATTAGCTGCTCCTAATAGTAACAATGACGATGCTTGAACTTATTGTTTTGTTCCTGTTCTGTCCATGTATAGATGGAAGGGCCAATTTCCCCTGCTGAACTGGTGGAGATTCTGCAGAGGACAATGGAGGAGAAAGGGTTGGCTTTTGGAAGTGCAAGGGCCAAGCAGGAAGAAAAGATAAGAGCGGATCGTCGCCTCAGAGAAGAACAAGATGCAGCATATCTTGCATCTCTTCAGATAGACAAGGTGTGTGATTTGTGTGCCTATATGATATTACATGCTTTAGGTCCAGTTCAACTATTAGTCTGCAAATTGACAATGAACCAATAACATTATTGCCCATCTTAGGAAAAGGAAAGATTCAAGAACTCGCTTTCAGGAGAGAGAGTTCAGAAACCAGTAGAAGCTCCTTCTAATAAACCAAATTATGATAAGCTTAGGAACAGTCAAAAACAGTATGTTCAAGTCAAAGAGGGTGCCATTAACAAAGAAACTCAATACAAAGAAGTAGCAAATAGGGGAACGAATCCTCAAGCTACCCAGGTAAGTATTTGTGCTACCAAAATAATTTATGTGAGATTAAAAGTATTTATTGTGTTAAATCATTGTTTTCATATTTCAGATTTTGATAAGGTTTCCAAATGGTGAAAGAAGAGAGCAAAGCTTCGCAAGCACAGACAAGGTCCAGTCAATATACAGATACATAGATTCATTAGGCCTCCCTGGTATTGGAAACTACAGATTGATATCAAGCTTCCCTAGAAAAGTCTATGGTGTTGATCAGATGGGAATGACTCTCAAAGACAGTGGCCTCCATCCTAGAGCAAGCCTGTTCTTGGAGGCTATGTAACATTAGTCATTGGACACATGCGCATACACGCCCACATATTCAAATGTATGAAAATTTCAGAAACATATCCAATGTATCTTTCTTTTTTTATTCAGAAAAAGAAAATAAGTGTATCTTTTTATTTATTATACAATGTGCTTTAATTTCTTCACTTGTCCCGTCATTGATGTACCATCTGTACTATGGAGCATTTGGACATTAATTCATGCTGAAACACAGATCAGGCTTAGTCAAATAAATGCTGAATTGCTGATCACAGCCATGATCAAAGAGTTCACTTATAAAAACAGCTCGCCCACAATGAGTCAATGACGTCCCAAGTGACATATATTTGTAGCTTTCTCAAAAAAGTACTCATACTTATGGTTAGGTTGCAACAATAATCCACCTGCTCGTTGGTAATCTGCTATTAAACAGGCCTTCTAAACATCTCAACTAAATTGAAATTCTCAATTGGTTTAGAAAAAGAAATAGTGGTTTCCCTCCCTCCTTTTGATGAGTGAGTTTGATCCAAAGGTGATGAAAAGATTTATACCAATGACCTCCGCTTTATAAAACATTATCCCGACCATATTATCCAATGAAATAGTGCAGATTTCTTTACTTACTATCTTGAAAAAATTATATTCGAGATCAAGAAAGTGGATTCTTTTCTTCAAATATCTTCCTCAACCTCCAATTGAAGGAAAATTCTTGCTTTATAGTGTATTTATTACCATCATAATGGAAATTAGTCACACCCCAGGTGGGTAATTAGTATTATTTTTATGCATAACATATCAATAATTTTCATTATATCAAAACATGTTTGATACACCTCATTCAACATATTTGATAGGCTGGTGTTACTATTTATTATATTGTTTCTTCTAATTTCTACCTAACTACCGTCCGTCCACTCACTTAAAATAAAGAGATTCGGAAATTTTTAATGTAACAAAGGGCATGCAGGCTGATTAGGTTATGATAATGCAGTGACCTTGATTTCATAGACTAAATCTCTTCCAGAAAAATATGCTCTCTTTATTGAAGAGAACTAGTGGGTGAATATAGGATTCTATATTTTTGTTGCTTATAACTGCAACAGTTGGATTTTGTATCTTTCTTCAAATGATCAAATCCCACATTCCAAACGGGGAACAAAGAATATGAAAAGTAGAAAAAAGCAGAATATTTAGAAAGTGATAGCTATAGTGTTGTGGTTTATTACTTGAAGATTTCTTCACTTATGGAAAGAATAAAAGAAAAAGATGAGTTTATATATATGTCATAGCTTATTTAGCTTATTGCTAAAAATATGCTAAAGTATATGTGTATTTTGGAAAAGTAAAAAAAAAAAAAAAAAGTTTTAAAAAGATGTATATAAAAATTAAAAAGCAAAATGTTTTTATCATTTTGATTCTCTTCTATCAGTTCACCTTATTCTAATTATGCATCTAATTTACAATTTGGAGTAGACATGAGAATCAAATGAGAAAATTGAAATTCAAGTTGATGTAAGAATCTAAATTTATTCTTCTTTTGGACACTTCCAGAGCAATCAAAGAGAAATGATATATTCGTGTCACCAATTTTCTTCACCAAGGTCCATAGTTCCTCAATTCTTATTCTACTAATAATTGAGGTCTAGAATTCTATCGTTATAAGTAAAAATTGACAATTTAAATTTACTCATATATGACAAATAAATAAACAAAACAACAGCTAGAAGGCGGAAAATGAGATTTTTCTTTTTTTTTTAATAAAAAAAAATTGCCTTACTGATAGTAGATAGATTGTGGAAATAGTGCGTACATTGCAATATAAGGTTAGCACCCTTAACCCCTTTCCCTCTCTCTTGTGTGTGTAAGTGTGTTTATTTCTTAAAAAAAATAATAATAATAATTGTCCCATATTGTTTAAGAGAGTGTGTTGTATATAGTATAACTTACTATGTCCTTCCTTAAAAATTACCATAACTTTTAAGTGGAGTTTGTGGTGTATATTTATGTTAAAACTCTTTCCCTCCCCCTTGTATGTGAGTGTGTTTGTTTCTTAAAAAGAAAAAGAAAAAAAAGGTTAGCACCCTTAATTCTAAACTCTAAATTAGGCAATAAATGAAAATTCATAAAGACTCCCCAACTAACAAAAATAATGTAAATAAAAACAACTAAAAATGTGTTTTGGCGTGATAATAAAAAACAATCATTATGAAGTAAACGTTACAAGTTAAAATTCTATCATATGTATATAAATAGTAATAATAATAACAACTAAATAATGGGTAGATTTGTACATTTAAGGATGTTTTTACTTTTTAAAAAAATGTTTTTTAGAGTCTTTAAATAACCAATAATGTAATTAGATGACAGCTGAAGTTCATTATTCCATTTGAGAATAATTTATTTAGCATTTTGTTAAAAAAAATTTGATGAAAGTGTGCTAAAGTATACTTGTACTTTAAAAAAAAATTAAAAAGTTATACATAAAAGTTAAATAGCAAAAGAGTAGCTTATAAGTTAGTCCCAAATACAAAAATAGAATTACTTTTAACTTATTTTCTTTTATTTAGTGGATAGCTAGAACAAGATATAGTACAACCCATTTTCTTTCGTTACTATTACCACTTAACAAAAGCATAAGCAAAAAGTTTAGATGCAATGGGCTTAGAAAATCACACCTGGGCCTACATGGAGTTATCAAAATGCGAATGGGTTGTACTATATCTTTCAATTGATTTCAAGCCCGTAGACGGTTGAGGCAGTTTTCCAACAAGCTTCTTCTAAAAAAAGCCTTTGCTTATCTCCTTAGTCCTTATTATTTATTTATTTTATTACTCTAATGGGAATAATCATTGCTCCTAAAGAAATTATAACTTTTTTTATTTATTTATAGAATTTCAGACTATAGTGTCCGCTTCTTGATTATGTTTTTTATTATCAAACTAAGACACCAGTCGATTTTTAGTGTAAGTGGAGATTAAACTCTAAATTTCTTATTTAACTATCAAAGTTTTTACCAATTGAACTAACTAAAATCCATAAGATTGAATTAGGATTACAAAGTATGAGAGGGTGAAATCAATTTTATATTTTAGGGGTGAAAGCATTAATCAAATACTGTAATTTTCATAAGTAGTAGTAATCTTTGAACAAGTTAGTAGTTTATTTACCACTTGGACCTATTCATTAAAAACAATTTATAATTATTTGTCAACTTTTTAAAGTTCAAAAGTTGAACTACATTATCTGTAATGATTAGGTTATATTTTTTCAAGATTTGTGTTGTCTTATCAATAAATCTTGCTTATCCCAAATTCATGTGCCTATAGATAATACAAAACTTAATCTGAGAATAGGTTTCACAGCATTTATTATTATTATTATTATTATTATTATTATTATTTTCAAAGCTTATTTGCTTATGTACTTCATTTTTAAAGGTCGAAATGTACCATTGTACTTATTCTAACTTTCAGTAAATTAAGCTTTCAATTAAAAAAAACCAGTCCAAATGTGCACTTACAAAATTTAAAGAAATTCTGTATTTAAAAAATTCTTTTAAATTTATTTTTTCTGTAATATTTTGTTCATCTATGTTTATGAAATTATCTTCTTTAATTTCTCTAATTTCTTATTTTACTAATTTTGTTTCTATCATTAAGTCTTGTAGAGTTACTGGTTTTATGTTCGTTCCATCTTGTTTCATTTTTGTCTTTTCTTTCTTATCTTTTTATGGACAAAGTTTAGCTACAAAATTAGTTGTAACCTTAGGCTATAAACTCACTTAATAAAATAAATATTACTGCATATTTTGAAAATCTAACCGTTGAATTACATGTTCTTTACGCTCTTAATGCATATGTCAATTTTTGTGTCAATCGTATATCATTTACTATATAATCTATAATATTATATTTTATGCATAATTTTAAATTACAAAAACTTGTAATTTAAAAATTTATTGATGACATAGCTATTGATCTTTAATTTTACTGAAATTTTGCAAACATGGAGGATATAAGAAGAAGATGCAATCTAATGGTGGATTTGTCAAAATTCACCTCCAATAAAGAGATATTAAGTGAGTTTGTAGCCTAATGTTACAATCGATGTTGTAGCTAAACTTTGTCCTCTTTTTATTTCTTAGCTTTTTCTCCTTTTTCACATTCTGTAACATGTTGTCCATATTTCTTACACTTAATACAAGCAAGAGGTATGCCTATAAAATCTTTCAATTTTAGTAAATAGTCTTTTTTATCTTTTAGGTGATTAGATAGACTATCTATCAATTTCATTATAATGCCTTTTTGTTTCCTTTTTCTTTTATTGACTTTGAGTGGGTTGATGGATTTTGGTTCTTCCTTTTTCGTTACTTGGTCTATCTCTTTTTGCTTAACATCAAACATTTCCATTAATTCATTTATTACATATTTCTCAAACTTTAATTTACTGATTTGCTTAACAGTTATATTATATCTATCACATTGTTTCTTAATATGTCCATATTGTTTACATTTATAACAAATAGTATTTTTGTGTATGCTATTTTTCTCATTATCTAATGACTCAATAGTATTTAAAACTGTTATGTCTCTTTTTCTGTCTATATCTAAAGATGAATTTAAAATTTCTATTTTTTTAGTTAATTCTGCTAAACTATTATTTTGGGTATATATCATAGATCTTTCAATTGATTTTAGTCTTTAATCAATTTTTTCCTTTAAACTATCATTTTTTTTAGGACTATTATTTGTCCATCCTTTGTTGACTAGTTCTACTAGAGTACTCATTTGTTTTTTTTTTTTTTTTTGGTGGTAAACTTCAATATATAACTCAAAGGAACTAACAGGCATCTTCCTCACAAACAGTAGCCAAACTAGCTGGAAGATTGCCTAGTACAAAAGTAAGAAATCCTAAACAATCTAGTGCGTACTTTGCTGTCACATGGGCAGCAGCATTTCCACTTCTATTAATCCAAAGAAAAAGATAGGAGAGAAAAGACTTAGCTAATAGTCTGATGTTGAAGACCTTAGTAGAGATAGCCTAAACGGGGTTGTCTGAACCATCCAAGATGGCATCGATGCTGATTTTAGAATTGCTTTCCACAGTAATGTGCCTCCAATTTTCACCATAAGCTAGTTGCAATGCCCAAAGGATTGCTTCAGTTTTAGCAAGAACAGGGAATAAGGAGGTATGCTTTTTGCCCAGACCTTAATCACAGCCCCATGCTCGTTTCTAGCAATAGCTGCTAAGGCTACCTTTGATTGGGAAATGGCTGCATCGCCATTAAACTTGATGGTGCCCACAGGTGAAGGCATCCACTTGGCAATGGTCTTACTTGGTGAAGGAACCACGTAAGGAGATAGAACCTGAGAGCACTCCATGAATTTTGCATTGATCCTTAAACAGGTTGCATGAAGATCAACAAGGCCTTTAGGATGAAGCACATCATTCCAGGTATGCCAAATTCCTTCCAATGTGAGTGCCATGTTGAGTGTAACTCGCCAAAGGTCTTGCGATTGGCATAGGGCTAGGGGGGGGGGGGGGTGTGTCTAGGATGACCTTTATAATATCACAGCCATGTTGAGTGTAACTCGCCAAAGGTCTTGCGATTGGCATAGGGCTGGGGGGGGGGGGGTGTCTAGGATGACCTTTATAATATCACTGGAGCTAGATAAAAGGATATCATCTGGTCTGAAACCCTAGCAAGCCGCAAACCAGAGGGCTTTTACTACTTAGCATCTCGAGAACAAATGAATAGCAAATTCTACCTCTTGGTTACAGAGGATATAACACGGGTTTGGAATGTCCATACGACACATAAGGTTTTCCTTCGTGGGAAGAGTATTAACAGCTACTCTCCACAAGAACATTTTTAATCTTTCCAGGCCTCTGATTTTCCAAATTTTGGACCAATTCACATCAATGGGAACCTACGCAGGTAGGTTTGGATTAGTTCTTTGTATAAGAATTTTACCGTGAAGCAACCTTTGGAGTCAGGGATCCAAGTGAGCTTATCAAGTCTAGGCCTTAATGGTGAAGGGATGGATAGAATGGCATGTGTTGAACTGGGGTTGAAGATGTCGAGCACTAGTGAGGTTTTCCAAGTGTGGTGCTCATGGTTGATGAGGTGAGCTACCTTTACGGGTGTTTGTACCAAAGACTCCTTTGTATATCTCATTTCTTACGTATAGGTTCTATCTTTACAATGGTGTCATTTAGCTTTTCAATTTTTTCTAACATCTCTTTTACTATACATTTTCTTATCATTCCTTTTTCTTTGTCTTCATCAATTATGTATAGGTTCTTCTTTTGTATAGTTTCTATAACACTAGGATTTTTTTCTTTTGTTTTCTATACGTGTTGTTCCTTCCATTATTAGGCCATCTTTTTCATTATTGCTCTCTTGTCTTTCTATATCATCTTCTTCTTGTATTATTTCTATAGGACTACTTTATTTCTTTACTTCTTTCTTACGGAATTTAATTCTTGCAATTAGTTGAAAGCTTAGGAATTTTTGTTCCTTAGGAAATTTTAGAAATTGGTTAATAAAGAAGATTTTTGTTTTGTTTTTGGAATGGGCCACCATCTACTGCTATGGGCTATGTGATTTTTTTTTTTTTTTTTTTTTGGCTCTTTGGGCCCATTTTAATTTTGGGGGCCTGGATTTTATTTTTTGGATTGAAACTGGAACCATCTACTGCTATGGGCTATGTGATTTTTTTTTTTTTTTTTTTGTGGCTCTTTGGGCCCATTTTAATTTTGGGGGCCTGGATTTTATTTTTTGGATTGAAACTGGATTTCAATTTTGAGGAGACTAGATTATTTTTTTTAGACAAAAAATTTCAAACCTATATATGTATATCTGTGTAATTTTTTCCTAAAATTTTAAGGGGAGCCATGGCCTTTGTGACCCAATGATGTCTCTTATAAAAATGAGAAATTCATGATTTAATTTGTTAGAAGGGTGTGAATTAAACTAATAGGAAAAATTTTTAAAATATAAAAACTAAAATAAAGTATTAATTTTTCCCATATGGCTCCGCCACTTACAATTGTAGAAATAATACAACCCAAATTTAAATAGCGCAACCAATCTCCTGGTCAGTTTCTCGCTCACGATAGCAATGTATTTTGTTGGGCACAAGTTACTGATATTGATATATAGCAATTGCTTGTGACTTGTAATGTGAAGCAAAAACTGGGTTTTGTTTCTTTTCATTATAAATTAGAGTTCAAATCAAAACCAAAGCGGCAACTTCTGAGTGAGACATAGTTCCTGCAAATTTCAGGCCTCACTTAAGGTTGTGAGACTATATTTTTGGTCTTTCACCAAATGACGAGCCATTATGAAAGCAATCAATTCATGTTCACTAGTCACAAATAGGGTTGTTCAAACCACCCAAAGACTTGACCCACCCGATAAATTCAACGGGATCCGAGCCGACTACCGTTTGACTTGACTACTCCAGTGGGCAAGTCAGTTGATGGTGTGCTCCCCCAAAACTCAAAAAAACTTGAACCGACTTACTAGTTTAAGATTTTTCGGTGAAAATTTCCAGATTCAGTGAGATTTCTATCGGATTTAGTTTGATCTCACCAGATCTTGTGAGATTTCTACTAGATATGGTGAAATCTCATCAGATTTTCATTGGATTTGGCGAAATCTTACCAGATTTTTGCCATTCAATCTTCAAATTTTCGCAATTTTCATATCTACGATGCTGACCAAACCAGCCACCACTCATTGAAGGCCCGATCTACTCGATTAGATCAACCTCTTAGGTCAACGGTGGTTGAGACAAGCCCTGCCTGATTAGGTCAGGCCGGGTGCAGGTTAAGCCTAAAACCAATTCAATCCAACTTGTGGACAGCCCTAATCATGAGTTTTTTCATTTAATCTTTAATTTACTTTGATTATGTATTTTTTTTTTAAACCTCACTCTTTTTAAAAGATAACTATACTTTACTTCACTTTTAATTTAAAAAAAAAAAAAACAAATAGTTGATATCATTATCATACGACAGTCGAGTACTCAACACCTAATCCATCGCTATTTGTTATTTAATAGGTTACAAACAAAATAAAACACACCTAAACCATCGCTTTTTGCATTAAGTTACAAACAAAATAAAACAAAACGAAACAAAGCAAAAACAAAAGGAAGTAGTGCCTTTCCTTGTCCGCACCGTTTTGCAAAACACCACAGCAAGTTGCTTTACCATTTCTCTAGACATGGTGACACTCGTACGTTACGTATAATATGACCATGTTGCAAGCTTCCAATGGTCAAAAATTATCTACAAGAAGACAATCACACACTACGTACCTTAAGACACAACTTTTGGGACCGCAAAATAATGAAGCGTGACCAATGTCTTATATCATCACCACAACAATATACTTCCAAGAAGTCTCCCAAAGGTCAATTTTTCGACCAGCATCATTATTGCCTTAGGTCCCTATTGATCAACCTCCACAACCATAGTGTAAGAGTAAAGTAGCTATATACAATTAAACAAATACCTTGTTAGCAATAACTTTTGCTAGCAATGTTGGTACCCATGTGATACATACTATACCAATTTAAGTTCATTATAGCTAGTTAGCTTTGAGTCTTCAAGATTTTCAAGTGGGGCACTTAAGTTTTCAGCTTTTCTTGGTAGAATAGAGTTAAATTTTTATATACGTATCAGAAAGATAACAACACATGGTATCCACTATGGCACTCTCTGCATACAAAGTAGATGATCTATCACCATCTTAGTCTATCTTCACTATGGGCACTAAGGTGTAGTGGTAATGCACTCATGTATGCTTGGCTAACAAGCATGTTGGTACCAGCTACTTGTGTGGCGTGCTTGTACCATAGGTCCATAATGGCATTGCAATTTTGACCATTTCTGGCTTATCTTGTGAAGATAAAATGATTTCAGATTAGAATTTAGGTGAACTTACTAACATTTCTTTCCAGGTCCAAAAGATCACTAAAATCTGACTAACTTTTCAATTGAACTGAATTCATATTGCAGTTTATGCTATGTTCCGGTTAAGTCCATGTGCTTTTCATTTTGAGCGGATCAAAAACCCTTAACTGTGATAGTTCCAGCTTTAAATTCACAGCCCCAACTTTAAACTGCCATAATAGATGTGACAGTTCTTAAAAGCGCTGTATTAAGTCTCTTATAGTAGTGATTTTCAAAACTGCTTAAAAGAAACTGCTATAAAACCAGTTTTTTGTAGTGGTATAATAGTAGCTAATTGTATTCACTTTTTTGGTAACCATTGGATAATTATGATTTCATTATTGCTAATTTTCACATTCTTTTGGGATGATGACCTGCATGATCACTCCTACCGCAATGGAATCTCCTTAGGGACATGGCTCTACTATTTTAGACATCGAATTTGCAAACATCGATAAGAATAATATAAAGTGAAAGTAAAAAAATTGGTTCCCATACATGAGAATGATCAAGAAGAATTACTTCAAGAGCTAGCTATGAGAATAAAATCTCACCTAAATAACTTAGCTGTTTATAGTTTACTCATACGATTCCTGTCTAGTAGCAGAACTTTGCTATTTCTATATATATATATATATATATATATTTGCTTGGTTGCTACGTAACCTTTTATAAAGCATGGCAATGGCAGCCTTTTCCAAACAGTAACATATTTTTATGTACGTACACACTGCCCTTAAACTACATTAATTTTTTTCTTTATGCTTTATATTCTATAACTAATTAACACAAACTTCAAGAGGATAAAATCTAGGAAGACATGGAAAATATACATTCTTCAAGGTTTGTGGGGTTTGGAATCTATTCTCTCTCAGACTCAAACCAAACTTTACAAAGGGGTATGAATATGTATCATACTATGGTTCCAAAAATTAAAGAACCTTATACATTGTGGTTGCATGACAGTTGGTTTTTAGAGACAGTGGACCAATATTATTCTGCAACAGTACTCTTTTATTTTTGCCGAATAGGTAGTTGAGAGAGTGAGTGGGTCTCTGTGAAAAGAAGAGAGAATTAAAGAATGGTATGAGAAAAGGAGCATTTTGAAGTGGCAAGCATCATTGCTCAGAGCCCCAGAAAAAAGAGTGACCAGGTTGAGGGCCCATACCTTTGTGCTATATGCCACATTATATTAATGCCAGGCCATGTTCAAAAAGAATTACTACTAGTAGCTTGTAGGTTTCTACATGGGAATATGGTAACTTTCAAAAGGAAAAAATGGCTTAAATTTTAAAGTATTCTGCAAACACTCATCTTACTAAAGTATTTAGCAAAATACTTCTATTTTAAAACTTAATTTCTGTGTGAAACTGATCAATATCTTCAAAATTAAGTTCTATGTGTATTATTTTAGCAGAACTCAATATTAGCAATATCGAGTTCCACTTAAATTTTTTTTATGCTAATGCCAAGTTCCAAAAACATTGATATTTTGCTAAATACATTAGAAATTTGAGTGTTTTGCTACATGATTTTTGCCGGCTTTCAAAAAGCATAGTTACAAAATTTTTATATGAAAATTTGATCATACACTTCTTCATGATCCTGGCCAATTTGGTATTTCAATTTTGATTAAATGTACTGCTTTTAACTTGCACGGTTGCACCTTCTATTGGAACCGGAAGTACTGATGTGTGTGTTGAATTTCCTTGAGTGAAAACTGAATGTAGGGGCCCTGTTTTACCCCGACAAACAAATGCCTTTTTAATATATCTTCTTCTCTTTCTCTTCAGAATTCTGGTTGAACATCTTAAAAGCTTGAGTTATGACTGACATGAACCTCAAAAAATTCAAAAAAGAATGCACCATAAACTCATGGACATCTAAAAAGTAATAAGCAGTGTTAGAGACACTAGAGAGAATGCCTTCTAATTGGTGTGATGTCATTTTCACGAGTCTATTATCAACATTATTTTTTATTTTACACTAATTACAATATGCTATCGCAACGATGATGAAAAATATCATGAAATTTTTTGCCTCAATAGAAAAGCAAAATCGTGGAACATGGAAAATCACTTCAAATCAAATCAAATCCAAAAAAAAAAAAAGAGTTGGATCCCAGGTGAGGAGAAATGTTAGAATATTAATAAAATAATTAGATTTACTTTTTTTTTTTTTAATTTGAGATAGAAATTCAACTTTAGCCTAATCTAAGAGTATATGTGTATGAAGCTCCCTTTTGGAAACTTGAATCTCAAGTCTTCCCTCCCATCCTACAAGAACTTATACTTGTGGAGTGATTATCACGCCAAGAATACACTCATTGCACATAAACTTATACGTGTAGAATAACCATCACGCTAAGATTGTAAATTGAATTCACTATTTTCACTATTTTCTAATAATATAAATAATATCTCTCAATTTCATTAGTCATTCCAATGGTACCAAAGACTTTAATGGCTTAGATAGATGTCGGCACGGTGGTCTTCGACTGCATTGACATCGTGTACCGATGATCCTGACATTCATAACATCTAGCTAGCAAGCCCCACTGATCAAATAAAGGCACTATGGTCCTACTGCATTATTATTTCCTTGTGGAATTATTACAATGATTTTATGACCCCTCTTTGGAGTAGAAAATATTATATGCCTCTTGAAAATCTGTTAAGCATGTTAGCTAGACTTTTGGAATCTATGAAGCATGCATTGCGGCCAAGGTAAAATAAAAAAATGGATGTCATAATTGTGTCAACTATCAAAGAACATTGGTTTTGTTTTTTGTGCTTGATAAAAGAAAATGTATAACTGATTATGTTAGCTTGACTTCCATCTCATTTATTTGTATTGGTGTATGCTTTTACCATTTCTAAACCAAAATTATTATTACTAGCCGCGAACCCGCGCGTTGCGCGTGATAATTATTTTTATGGTGGTTTTATTAAAAAAAAAAATTACAATTTAAACTAATCTAATAATGAGTAATGTATTTCGTAATTATATTTTTATTTATTATAAGAACAATCATAAATGTAATATAGGATCAATCCAAAACACCAAAAAAACATACACTAAAAAAAAATTAATAAAACTTATATAACAATGATTAATTGAACCAATATTAGGATAAAATTTTGTTTTTGATAATCTATTAAGGTTATTTTCTTTGTAGAAATTATAATTTCGGCCACTCAAAACATATTATCAAATAAACAATTATTAGCAAAATCTAAGAATTAAATTTCTATACATGAATTGTTATAAAATAATAATAATTAAAATAAAATTGCAAAAGTTAAAATTTGTCACCTATCCGATTATTTTTGTTTGGCTAACCTTTGCTTTTCTTTCATTTGGCTAACCTTTGCTTTTCTTTAAATAAATGGCATTATAAAGTACTTCTAGTACAACTATTAAGAGTACTTTNGTGAGATAATAAAAGTCTTCAGTTCTACAGGATCCACCAGAGAGACCAAAAGGCCTTAACACAACAGATACAGTGGCAAAGAGCTTTCAGCTATGGGCAGAATCTGGTGAATCATGTCCAGAGGGTACTGTTCCAATTAGAAGAACTACAGAAAATGATGTTCTAAGAGCAATTTCCATTGACAGATATGGAAGAAAACCAGTAAGACATGTGAGGAGAGACTCTTCAGGAAGTGGTCATGAGGTTAGTATTCTAAGGCATTTTCAAGTTTAGAAATAAGAAAATTTGGTAAATGGAAATGAAAACCGAATTCTGGAAATCTGTTTTCTTGCAAGTGATATCTTATTAAAGCTTATGCAATTTTTTTTTCCAGATTTGATTTTTGTTTCCATCATTCGAAAGGTTATGTGTTATTTTCATTTTTTTTTTTTCTCATTCCTAGAATCCTTCCACCAATAAGGCTAGTTTCACACAAAAAGCCAAGTTTCCTTTTTTCCATTTTACCTCGATCATTTAGAGTGTTTTGGAAAATAGGGAGCAGGCAAAGATAAGACCTTAATTGTAAAAATTGGCTTTGAGTTACAGAGTACTCTGTATTAGGTAATATTGAATTCATATGTTATGAATGTAATTTGGATAATGGGTATGCTACTGCTTGCTCAAGAAGTATTTTACTAGTTTTTTCTAATTCTTCTGTGCTAATATCCAAATTAGTTAAAGTCAAAGTTGCATATTAATAAAATGACTCATAATGTACCATATTCTTCTCAACCTGGACAAACTTTACTTTATGTTTCACATCTGTATATTTCAGTATCTAAGCATTGATAATTTCATATTGCAGCATGCAGTTCTATTTGTAAATGGAGATCAATATTATGGAGCAAAGGCCGGCATAAACGTGTGGGCACCTCAAGTAACTGATCAATATGAATTCAGCTTGTCACAAATTTGGATCATTTCTGGTTCATTTGGCCATGATCTGAATACCATTGAAGCTGGTTGGCAGGCAAGTCTATCATTGTGTGATGCTATGCATTTTCTTAACGAACAACCCATTGAACTTTCTCTAGTAATACTAATTAAACTTCCAAATAACTACACATGTATCATTTGAATATATTTAGTTGTCATTACTATGGTACAGAGTTTAGTTTATTCAATTGTTGACAACAAAGATTTTCATCATTTGGATTAGTTTTTGGAAGCTGTTCAACTACTCCTGGGTATTATTACAAAGGTTTTTATAGAGTTTAATAAGATATTGTGATCATATTTCTCCAGGTTAGCCCAGATCTGTATGGTGACAAGAATCCTAGGTTCTTCACTTATTGGACAGTAAGTATTATCTACTCTCTTTTTCTCTTAAATATTAGAACCATAATAACTAGTGCTGACATTTTTTCAATACAATCACAGACTGATGCATATCAAGCAACTGGATGCTACAATTTACTGTGCTCAGGCTTTGTCCAAACCAACAACAGGGTTGCTATTGGAGCAGCAATCTCTCCAAAGTCTTACTACAATGGTAGACAGTTTGATATTGGCTTAATGGTTTGGAAGGTAAGCCTTAGCTTCAATCAGTTGACAAATAATGTTACATAGTGTCTCCTTTGAACAAAATCCTTCAAAAAACATTCGGTTCAACATTGCATAATCATTCATTAGGTGGCATTAAAGAACTTAGAGGCAAAATACCTTTCTTGACAAAATTCTTTCTGATTTTTTTATTATTAAAATGTAAGATTCTCTTCTTTTCCTTTTAAAAAAGGCTTCCTGATGCATGAGCTTTTCTTCTTTAATAAAGCACTAACTTTTTTATTTTTTTAATTATTTTTTCAAAGATTGGGTTGACTCCCACCATCTATTATAAATTGAAGAATTAAAAGCATACTTTTCTTTTTTGCATTTTCCCTAATGTTTATTCTTACATTAATGGTCGTGATTTCTTTCCCTTCATTTGTCATTAAGACTGTATAATAAGATAATTGGACGCATGTTAGGGAAATTCATTGTGTTTGCCTTTATGCAGTCAAAGACATAATGAGAAATAAGGTAGACTTAAGCAATGTACATCCAAAGTTTAGCCAAAAAAGTCGCTAGAACATAAATTTTTTTTGTGTGTAGGACCCAAAGCATGGACATTGGTGGTTGGAATTTGGATCAGGACTACTGGTTGGTTATTGGCCAGCATTCTTGTTTAGTCACTTAAGAACTCATGCTAGCATGGTACAATTTGGAGGAGAGATTGTAAATTCTAGATCATCAGGTTATCACACAGCTACTCAAATGGGTAGTGGCCATTTTGCCGAAGAAGGATTTAGAAAAGCTTCTTATTTCAGAAATTTGCAAGTTGTTGATTGGGATAATAACTTGCTTCCTCTAACAAATCTTCATCTCTTGGCTGATCATCCAAATTGTTATGATATAAAACAAGGGAGAAATAATGTTTGGGGAACTTACTTTTATTATGGAGGTCCTGGAAGGAATGTGAAATGTCCATGAAGAAAGAAAAAGAAAAGCACAGGATATAGAGAGTAGCCTATATATTTTTTTCTCTATTTTATTTTATTTTATTTTATTTTGTTTTTTTTTCAAATATGAGTTTTTAGATTGCATCTTAGCCTTAACATGGTTTGGGTGTCATAAAAATTTTCCCACAAAATTCCATTTTTACTAACGAGTTACCCATTATTCATCCCACCTTTGGGAGTATGTAAATTTGTGGAAATACATATTATCAATAACAATTGAGTTGTGTGATGTTCTCAGTTCTTCACCTTTTTCTTCCAAATCCTTGAATTATATGGAAAAATAAATAAATAAATCAATGTTACGGGCAGGAACACGTTGTCAAGACCCTTAGGCCTTAAGTAATATTGGCATCCTTGTGTGCTATTTTAAAAGAAGAAAAAAAATGAGGTGTGGACTTTTTTTTTATTAAAAATATATATATATATATATATAATATATTAACCTTACTGTTTTTTTTTTAATTTATTTGTCTTCATTTTTTTAGGTAGTAATATTAAATACATGTTAGGAATATTTTGGAGTATAGAAAAGTTAACCCAAAAAAAAAAAAAAAAAAAAACTATTCCAATCATATATATAAAATTTACAATATGTTAACCTACCAAACCTACAATTGCATTGTCATTGACATTTAGAAAACCCATACCACTTTCACAAATATTTATTTTCTTCGAAAGGAAGGACAATGCAAATGTGCTAGTGGTATTTATATATGGCTTTGCATGTGCGGTGCATCAAAGAAGCAAATTCTGAAGGAAACAGACAGATTTACACATTGGACAACCTTTGCATAATATTATAATCTCTACGTTAACTTGGATCCCAGCTTTCAAACAATGAATTAACTAAAGTAGTGTATCTAAGTAAGCACAATACATTATTCATATAAGTAAGCACAACACAACAATTATTAAAAGAAACTTGAGATATTGAAATACAATGAACCCAATACCAACAACAACAAACAAGCATTTTCCTCGAACCAAGTTTGTGCTATCAAATATTGACTTGAAGTTGAGAATTGATTAATACCAAATTGGGAAACATATAATTTTCAATGTCATTTGTCTCTTTCAGTTTCTTAGAAAAACTCAGTGCCATTCCCCTTTGAGCCAGATGTCCTAATCTTAAAAAGTCAATGTCATAACCACTTAAAACATATCTTAGCCAATCCTCAAATAATCTTCAGTTGATAAAAAAACAAGGGGCAGCTTTTGCATGATAGAAGCATAATATGATGTCAAATTATTGCCTCATACTCCTAATGTTCACACTCTATAAACACCAAATATTAGTTCAAAATAAATGTGGATACCTGATATCCAAACTTTGTAAATGGTTGTCTTGTTTGAAATGAAGTGTGGACATTAAAAGTGTGAGACAATTATTGCCCTAATATAATAAGAATTGAAATCCGATGCAATACTTGTAAATGGTTGTCTGGTATGTATGAAGCTGGACATTGAGAGTGTGAGATAATCATTGCCCTAATATAATAAGGATTGAGATTTGATGCAATACTTAGGACGGGGAGAAAGTTGAATTTTTAACTTTCAATCTCATATGCCAATTGCGCACAGTGCAGATCTCAATCCGTAAAATAGAATCCAAATGCATTTTTCATTATGGTTTGTTATGAAAGATCAGCGATTCTTTTTATAAATGATAAGGTAAACACAAAGCCACCATTGTATCACATGAGACTGAGAGCCAAGGCCCAAAGGGAAAGGATTAAGATTTAAGAGCAGTAACCTAAACTAAAGGCTAGTACCTAGTGATGATTGATGAATGCTTAGGTAAGAAATTCCAGAGAGTGTATGTTGCAAAACAGTTCATATGTTTATGGAAGGAATGTTTGGTTATTGTCATGAAGCTGTCTCTCAGCATCAAAGACATGGATACTGACACAGACACTTTGGACAGAACAGGAAAAGATATTAAAAATATATATATATATATATATAATATATTAACCTTACTGTTTTTTTTTTAATTTATTTGTCTTCATTTTTTTAGGTAGTAATATTAAATACATGTTAGGAATATTTTGGAGTATAGAAAAGTTAACCCCAAAAAAAAAAAAAACTATTCCAATCATATATATAAAATTTACAATATGTTAACCTACCAAACCTACAATTGCCATTGTCATTGACATTTAGAAAACCCATACCACTTTCACAAATATTTATTTTCTTTGAAAGGAAGGACAATGCAAATGTGCTAGTGGTATTTATATATGGCTTTGCATGTGCGGTGCATCAAAGAAGCAAATTCTGAAGGAAACAGACAGATTTACACATTGGACAACCTTTGCATAATATTATAATCTCTACGTTAACTTGGATCCCAGCTTTCAAACAATGAATTAACTAAAGTAGTGTATCTAAGTAAGCACAATACATTATTCATATAAGTAAGCACAACACAACAATTATTAAAAGAAACTTGAGATATTGAAATACAATGAACCCAATACCAACAACAACAAACAAGCATTTTCCTCGAACCAAGTTTGTGCTATCAAATATTGACTTGAAGTTGAGAATTGATTAATACCAAATTGGGAAACATATAATTTTCAATGTCATTTGTCTTTTTCGGTTTCTTAGAAAAACTCAGTGCCATTCCCCTTTGAGCCAGATGTCCTAATCTTAAAAAGTCAATGTCATAACCACTTAAAACGTATCTTAGCCAATCCTCAAATAATCTTCAGTTGATAAAAAAACAAGGGGCAGCTTTTGCATGATAGAAGCATAATATGATGTCAAATTATTGCCTCATACTCCTAATGTTCACACTCTATAAACACCAAATATTAGTTTAAAATAAATTTGGATACCTGATATCCAAACTTTGTAAATGGTTGTCTTGTTTGTATGAAGTGTGGACATTGAGAGTGTGAGACAATCATTACCCTAATATAATAAGGGTTGAGCTCCGATGCAATACTTATAAATGGTTGTCAGGTATGAATGAAGTGTGGACATTGAAAGTGTGAGACAATTATTACCCCAATATAATAAGAATTAAAATCTGATGCAATACTTGTAAATGGTTGTCTAGTATGTATGAAGCTGGGCATTGAGAGTGTGAGATAATCATTGCCCTAATATAATAAAGATTGAGATTTGATGCAAAACTTAGGACGGGGAAAAAGTTGAATTTTTAACTTTCAATCTCATATGCCAATTGCACTCAGTGCAGATCTCAATCCGTAAAATAGAATCCAAATGCATTTTTCATTATGGTTTGTTATGAAAGATCAGCGATTCTTTTTATAAATGATAAGGTAAACACAAAGCCACCATTGTATCACATGAGACTGAGAGCCAAGGCCCAAAGGGAAAGGATTAAGATTTAAGAGCAGTAACCTAAACTAAAGGCTAGTACCTAGTGATGATTGATGAATGCTTAGGTAAGAAATTCCAGAGAGTGTATGTTGCAAAACAGTTCATATGTTTATGGAAGGAATGTTTGGTTATTGTCATGAAGCTGTCTCTCAGCATCAAAGACATGGATACTGACACAGACACTTTGGACAGAACAGGAAAAGTAAAAGTCATAAAAAAGCTGGTTTCTTTTGTTGTAGATGGGAAAGGGTGTGGAAGGAGGGGGAGCAAGGTTCAAACTTCAAACAGAAGCTGTTCTATTCACTTTATTGGGTTACATCTTACAGGACATGAATGATGAGGCCCATAGGCATTTTTGAGAAACATGATGCACTGAAACAAACAAACAAAATAGGTGTGATTGTGTGAATAAACTTTTTCTTTAGCTTTTTTCACATTGAGGGCTTAACAAAATATTTAAAATTGTTTTACTTTCTATCAAAGGAATTGTTTGCGGAGAAATTTAGGATTTGTTTGGATACAACTTATTTTGTTAAAAACTGAAAACTTATTATTGAAAATACTGTAGTAAAATAATTTTTAAAACGTAATAGTGTTGCCGTGGGTCATGAACAATGCCGTGAGACCCAGCACTTAAAACGCAAACGCAAAATAAGCGTAGACAAACGCACGCTTAGGTACCGTTTGGATCGCGTCTACACATCCACATTTTAGCATTTTGTGTTTTTTTTTTTTTTTTTCTTTTGACCACCGCCTCTTGCCCTGTTCATGAGAATAGTAACAAGAAATTATTTTTTTATTGTTTTCATTTTTTTAACTTTTAGTAAAATAAGCGATATCCAAATGCACCCTAGTGGCTAGAAGCAGTGTTGAACTATTTTTGAAAAATTCAAAAGAAAAACCATTTGAGAAGAATCCACATTTTTATCACCTTGTCCAATTAAATTGAAAATAATTAATTTAAAAAAAGTCCTAACAAAAGAAGCTGAGCTCTAAAAATCTACACAACTTTATTGAATGAAAGAGTACGGTGGATCAATAAAGGAAGGTCAATAAGTTACTTGGTTAAAAAAGCAACACTATCAATCACCTATTCACCTTGAAATGTATAAAGTTTTGAAAGACCATGATACTTTTCCAAAGAAACGATTTCCAACTAAGCACAAATAGTAATAGCACTATGTCAAAAGCTATGGTTAAAAATCTCATCCTTTAGAAATGATCTTCCATTGCATATCTGACGTGACAGTTTTCAACTATGCACAGAATGCACCGCCAAGTTACGATTTTACTATCATGACTTGAAAATTCTATTAAAAAAATACTGATTTTCACAATTTGTCTTAAAGCATCAATATTTTTATAATTTTATATTAAAACTTTTATATAGTTATAGATGATTTCAGATTCCAAACTTTCACAAAAGCTGTGGACTAGGCTGGCTTAATCATGAAATTCAGGAAAAAAAAAAATAGGGGGTGGGGGAGGGGGGGGACCAGAAAATTTTCTTTTATTGTTAATCTAGAACAGTGCTAGTAATTACAGCAACAGTATTTGACTTAATTTAGTTTCTTATGTACCATGGTCACAGCATGAATTAGAAAGCAGCCAATGAGCACACCATTCCCAGAGCTTCACAGTCAGCATTCTTGCTATAAGATCCTCCTATAAGAATGATTCACAATCCAAATAATCACTTCCTGCAGACTATAATCATATGAAGAGAGAGAGCCGTACACAAAATAGCCACTCATAAATTTCTTAGAACAGTAAAGCAGGGAAAGTGGAAACAGCAGCCAAAATCAATTCTTATTGAACATCTAAGCACCATCTAATTCAGAAGGCAAAATAATTTCACCGTTAATGCCACTGACTATTGCAATAGCAATGTCAATAAATCTAACCAGATCTTTGGCAGTACATATTTGGGAACCATAAGTTCTTATAATATCCAAGCTTGTTAAATCATCTACCAAATCTTTCTTTGTATCAAAACAGAAACTCTGTTTCTTGTGTATCATCCCAAATGTATTTTCCAAGCCCACACACAGATTAAGAAATGTGGGATCATCTAAAGTTTCCCTTATATCCAAGAAGAAGCCATGACTTCCTGCCACACCACCAATAGAGTTGATCTTGACTGCGATGTTCCGGAGAGATCGAAGGTTCAAAGCTAAATGCCGAGCTACTGTGGATGAACTCCAAGTGGGGTTTTTGCAGTCTCTTAGTAAATGGCAAAGTTGGACCAAGTTTGCCAAGCAGAAGTGTGTTATGAAAATAAAGAAATCATAGAAGTTCATGCCTGTTGAAAAAAAATCAATCAATACAAGATATAGGATTGGCATAATCCCAGTACAGCAAACTTCTCATAGTGCAACTAGCAGCAAGGCATGCACAATGGGAATTAGTATTAGTTCTCAACTAAAATGTATATAATGCACAGAATGTCATGGGAATTCGTCCAAATATGCTGTTAGTTCATCTACTAATGATGCAAGTAAATGCGGCTCATTCCATCCTTGATGCAAGCCTACTGTGGTAGAAAATTGAATAGCTTCTTCATCAATTAAGCTAATCTAATTGTTAATTTGGGCCAGGCTGAGCACGACCTGCTCTATTTTTTATTTTAGTTCATTTCACTTACATTTTAGGTAGAAAAGGCACAACTCACTTAAAGCACCCTTAAATTGAAAATAGTCCTATTGGCACTCGCCTAGGTACATTTGAAACGAAGAAGAGCTTAAGAACATTATTGAAAATCCAGATCTTAAGTTACACTACAACTATATTAAAACAAAGTAGTACTACAGTTGGCCAATCACATATTCCCTTATAATGAGTTTTTTCCACTATCCTGTTTGAAAAATCAATATGGGGATTCACATTCAAGCTCTTGGAGTTTGCTCCAGAAGTTAACACCACCTATGGTGACTTTGAAATGAAAAGGCAGATCTATTCTGGTGATTTCAGCATGCTTTGGCTAGATTTTCTTCCTCATAAGTTGTCCACCTAAGCCATTTTGTTTTTAATATGGTATACTAAAGAGAGTATATTAGAATTTCTATAATTATTGGTTGTTACTCCCTCTATCTCATTTTGTTTGTCCAATATTCCACTTTTGGCTGTCCCAAAATACTTGTCCAGTTTATTGAGATTAAGCACTAAATAATGTTTCCTTAAAAAGTTAAATCTTCTAAAATGGACAAACAAAATGGGACGGAGGGAATATTTTACACTGTTTTGATCATGCCCTGTTGAAACTAGAAAGATTCATAATTAACTTAGTTTTTTCCTATGCCTAAATTGGGATATTAGTGATAGTTTTGCATTTAATGGCATGTTAAAGAACAGGTTTACTACATGGGTCGGATACCTTATCATTAATTTCAAATCTTCTAGAATATTACAACTCTAGTTCAAGTTTTGCAAGCCATGCTTCCCATCAAACGATATCTAAGGATGAAGTGGAATAGCATAAAAAAGTGTGTGCATGGTTAGCAACCCCAAAGAATGTTAATTTTTTTGGTTAAGTAAAGAAGTTTTATATTAAAAAGTAAAAAGGAGGTTGCCTAGTGGCACACAAACTGGGTAAAGAAGGACTAAGCAATCCTCTACAATTCATACTACACCTGTGTTAGCTGCAAGATTGCGCTGGCAGAGACCTTCAAAATCATCACATACATCCCTGATGTCTTCTATATATTCCTTAGCCTCATTGTAGTCTCTCAAAAGTAAATTCCACTGGAAGAATGATAAAAATTGAGAAAGGCTTGAGTTCAATTAGAACAGGCCCAAATATTAATAAATTTACTACATGAATCTAGTATCTACTTACCACCCAAGAAAGGTTATAGCCATTGAACCAGTTGTGGTTTATTGATATTGTATCTTCCTGAAAACATTACAAATGCATGTTATAAGTGACATTGTCATCCAACGAACATTCAACTTGTAGAAAAATTTAAATGAATTAAGCCTATAATTTAAGTCCTATCTGACCTATCTCTGAGCCTAAACATGTGATAGAAGTTGGAAAAAGATCCCGAAATTGAAGGAGCTCCAAATCAACCATACAAAAAATCTCACATGCTACATCAGTTTTACACTAGAAGCATCCTAATTAGATCATACAGTCAGCCAAACAAGTGGGAAATGCCTTCAAATTGTCTAAAAGTACTTAATGTTTAACAATGACCCTAAGGAAAATAGCCAAACCCTTATCATCCCTTATAAGTATAGCCCCCAAATGTCTTTTGCTAATCACTAGTAAAGAAACACTGTCCCAATTCTAGAATCAAGGGCACACATTCAGTTCCCATAAACTGTAAAATCCCCAATGTAAAACCAAACACAGCTATTAGACATACAACCTTAATTAAAGGCAAGTAAACCAAAATGTGGCTTCTGCAGGCCACAGAATAGTTTAAGAGGCACATCATGTTAATGGTTTTTTCTCTATTTTTTTATTTTCATTTTTTGATATGTAATGGTTTTGTCCCTAATTACAAAGAAAACAGCAGCATATAATATTAATATATATATATATATATATATTATTTTTAGGGTAACAATACATATTGTCATTTGCTAAATAGCATTGAGGTGTAATAAAAGTTTGGAAGCAATATTATATGATTGTTTAATTAGTTCAATTACTTATCCCAAAAAAAAAAAACAAAAAATATATGGTTGCTTAATTGAGGCATTATTCAGTTATAATTGTGGTGTAGGAAAAATGT
Source organism: Quercus suber (assembly GCF_002906115.3). Taxonomy (NCBI): domain Eukaryota; kingdom Viridiplantae; phylum Streptophyta; class Magnoliopsida; order Fagales; family Fagaceae; genus Quercus; species Quercus suber. The sequence goes on from NW_027069842.1 coordinate 615,305, forward strand.
TGGGTTTTCTTTTGTTGGTGGCTCTTTTGAGCCTACTTTCTGTTTCACTTAGTGTCATTAATTGATCTGAACATGCTTCCTATCCCTGGTAATTAAAGAAAAAAGAATCTAAATCCTCTAATAAAAAAGATGATACATAAGGTTGATCACCTAGCTGACCTCAAAATTTTGGAACTAAGGCTTGGTTTTTGTTGTACATAAGGTTTATCACCTCTGTATACCAAACCCTGCATCATATTTCATTATAAGTCCTGCCTAGCTGCCCATGATGGGATATTCAGTAAGCCTTTTCAAAATTTCTGTTTAATTTTTTGTTTCTTCTGGGGCACTCTCAAACCTGTCAGAGTATATTGGTGAGCTTACTTTCGAATTCTTTAACTGCTCATGTTGACAAATCTCAGTGATGTGAAAGGGTTGTGTACAATGATGTATGGAGGAGAAAGAATTAGGTCATTTGACCATATGTCCTCTCATAAACTTGCTCATGTTATGTTAATTTCATTAGTAGTTGATAGTGATACAAAATAATGATAGAAGGTAGTTCCTATTATTGCATGTCTTTTGGACTTGTTTTAATTGCCATTTCAATTTCCATTCAGGAACATGAAAATCTCTGTGTATAATATCTTTGATGATGTGAGTGAAAAAGTATTTCCTGGTTTTACAGAGGTAACTTGCCAGCCTAGATCTTTTAGCAACTTTAAATTCCCTTTAGTCTTCTGCATATGTTCATGTCTTGTGTGTTCATTGTGCAGGCAATCTGGTTGGACTGCACTCAAGAACAAAATGAAATTATCTTTGTACCTAGTGGATGGTATCATCAAGTTCATAATCTGGTATCTTAAACTTTTTTTTTTCTTTCTATTTTTGGTGGTGCATATTATATATAGTTTTCTTTGTGCTTTTCTAATTTCTAATCCCAAGTCATTAATGAACATACAATTAGTTTTGCGAAGGCTGTCCAAGTTCTCTATTTTCCANGGTAACAAATTTTTAAAAGTCCTGTCAGTATATTCTTGTGTAATTTTGTGCACTAATTAACCTGATAGTTAATAGGAACAGATGGTTGCCCAAAGAAAATACGTTTTATTGGGTAAGTTACACACACACCCAATGGTTTTGATCCCACGGCCTCACCATCCACCTAGCATTTACAAGGGGAGGAGGTGTCACTTGAGTTCGAGCTCATTGGCCCCAAAGAAAATATGTAGAGGCAGATTACTGTAATAGAATGGATAAATGGCAGAGGTGGTCGCCAGTTGCTACTGATATCATACGAAAGTGGATAAATGTCTAAGCTTGATATAATAGTTAATTGCTGCATAAGAATGGAAAAATTCCAACATATTTATCATCGCAAATCCACACGTGGAAGATGAATATTACCAGTTGCTATTTATCTTTATCTAGAATGTATCTGATTTTCCTCTATTCTATAAGTGAAAATATCTTCTTCTCTTTTTCTTTTTAAAATTATTAGTAAGTTGACATGAGCACCCAGTGGTTTTTGAACCGACAAGTTTACCCTCTGTCTATCTAATTAATAGAAAGCACAGGAAACTGTATTCATACCTGTCAAACACAAGATTATGTTGAGAAGGAGACAGAAAGAGCCATCGTTTCTTCCCACACACATTTGCTGACCAACTATATGACCTGAAAACATCAGCATGAAGAGGAGTCCAAGATCCTACATTAAAATTTAAAAATTAATTAATTGAGCATCAGATTACATTTAAACAACAGAAAGGACATCCAATTCTCTCTGTTCAAAGGAATCATCAAGCTTCCCCCCCACACCCCTCCCCGCTTTCTCCCTTCACTTAAAATAAGTGGAACATCAATTAAACAATATCTGTGACTAACATGAAAGAGGAATAATATTGGTGCTCAAACCTTTTGCTCCCATGTAAACAAAACGATAGTCAGAGCAACTTATTTCATTATTCTCTTGAAAAGTATCAGGATCCTTATGCATACGATAATTGTCGAGATACAGGTTGAGCCAATCATCACAGAAAAACAGTGGAGTTGTGTATGCTAAATATTCTGGGTACTCCTGAGCATAAGATTAAAGAGGATAAAGGCAACAAATCAGACCGCTGAATTAACAAGGATCTAACATAGACGCCTTAGACATGAGAAACTCACACAGGCAAAGTGACACTGCCCCACCAAATAGATTGGTAAAATTGAAAAATAACTCTTTATAAGAAAAAAAAAATGCCCAAGGGTTTGATTAATATTTATGGCTGAATGATTTGAATGCAAACAGAGCAAGGTTTATGTAATTTTTTTTTTATCAGTAAACCAAATGTTAGGAAAGTTTATGTACATCCATGATACATGTCAAAGCATATAACCAGACTTGAGAAAGAACTAACGAATAGTTCACTTTCCATCTTTGTATAAATAGACAATCAAACACCTTGCAGCTTAGCCAGCTTAGTCATTATCAAAGTGGAGTTCCAAAGGGGCATTGTGACTTTTTTAATTCAAAACTACACTTGTGAATTATAGCGTGTTTGACTCTAGTATGCTGACACATGCATGACTTTTTTTAGGTATAGTTCCTTGTGACATTCTAATTACATATTTTCTTTTAAAAAATTTGAAAAAAAGAAAAGAGAAAAGAAGAAGAAGGTAATTAGTAGTAGTAAAGAATACATATATTAGCATTGCCTCTCTCTCTCATAGGATATATGCACTAGTTTTCTTAAATTATTTGTTATTTGTAGCTGATAATAAAAGTTGTTAGCATGATATGGCCATGTCTGTATGCCTTAAACTCTACCAATTATTGCACTGAACACTCATAATTACTTGGCCACTTTGCAACCAGGTCATTGATTAAACACTAATACAGCTAATTTATTGTGTAAGTTGACTAAACATCCATGGAAATTGATTTTTTATCAAACTAAGATATAATGTTCTCATACTCTTACTACCTGTAGAAAGACAATCTTCTATAGAAATGTAAAGTAAGCAGACAAATTATTAAAACAACTTTTTTTATCATACCTTCACAAAATGCCAATCCTTCAAATATAGCACAGGATGGCCATTACTGTGATCTTTTGAAGCTCTACAATGCTCCTGCACAGAATTCTCCAGCCAGTGGTCAACAAACTCTGAAACAGACATCTCCACTCTTTTCTGATCTGTGAATTCTCTGGTACCACAGTCTGCAACCTTTAATTTCCACAGTAACAATTGAGTTCAGTTCATAATAAATTGATTTCTAAACAAACAAACAAAAAAAAACGCCATAGATGAATTCTATTTTTATTTGATATTAGAAACAGCTAATAGTGTAACATCTAGTCACTGAACTTTACTAATCATCAACAAATGCATGAACTATTAGGTAGATCATATTTGGTTTTGAGACTACAGGACTCGAGTCTTCTACTTTATAAATTTTCTCTAAAATTGAAAGAAAGGAAATTACTTGTCAAATTTCATAGCATTTAGGTGTGAGCACACACTATGTCCACACCCACACGCTTGACACACATTATGGGCTGCATTGTGTTTTGTTAATGGAGTTCACTTGCACATACACAACTCTTACACGGATCAGCAACTAACACAAGCTTTACTTTAAGTGCCAATCCTTAACAAAATGCCTGGTACCAGTCTTTTCTGAAACAAACTCTCCACTACTGTAGTGTGATGACACACACAGGTGTACCCACTAGCACACACATTGTGTTTCATTCATGGTGTCCACTCACGCTGCGCATACACACAACTCTTACACTTTTTCTGCAACTAACACAAGCTTTACTTTAAGTTCCAATCCTTAACAAAATACCCGGTACCACAATCTTTTCCGAAACATGCTCTCCACTACTGTTATCGCGCGCACACACACACACTCACATTATATGCTGTATCGACTTTTACTCACGGTGTCCACTTGCGAATACACTAATCTCTTACACTTTTCAGCTACTAAAACAAGCTCCAAAATTGAAAAATCTCTATGGTCATGCCAAAAGTACTTGAATTAACATGACTCCAAACCACATTCAAAAACTCATACTAATGTTTCATATCCAAAGGAACTATTCTATACCCCCCAAACCAACATTTCTCTGACCCAAAGAGACCCTCAAGCCAGATCAAAATAAATGAACAAACCCATTATTCCACTGACATCTTTCACAACAATGGCATAAAAACCATAAACATATATAAAATAAAATAAGGTATTGAAGACCAAATTAGTACCTGAACTCTGGAATTTCCAAAATGGGTAGAGAAGAAATGGAGATTGGGTTTTCCATTATCAAAGACCCAATCTTTACAAGCCTTCCAATCATCCATGAGACCTGTCAGCACCACTGGCTGGTTCTTTTCCATATACCTCTCCACAAACTCACTGTAATTCAATTCTTTCCCATTCACCTTCTCTATCTGACCTCCAATTCTGATTCCCATTTTTTCTCTCTTCTCTCTCAAAGGTTTTTTTTTTTTTTTGGGGGCAAGGCAACAAAGGTTGTTAATTTGTGAGATTTCGTTATGGGTTTTGTATTTTGCAGGGAAAAACAGCTTCAACGAAACTTTGAAAAACGAAAATTACATACCCTCACGTTTGGGTTTGGGTTGTTTTCATTTTAGTCCTTACCTTTGAATTTTTCTTTTACATCAAACTTGGTGCTGTATTAAAATGGTCATCCACTCGTAATAATAGTTTTTTATCATCAAATTAAGATATAAATCAGTTTTTAGTATAAATGAAAATTAAATCACAAATCTTTTATTCAATAAGTAGAGACTTTATCAATTGTTTTTTTTATTATTTATCAAAAAAATAGTGTTTGCTTTTATTACATGTTTAACACAACAAATTTTTTATTAACTTCTCATCTTTTAATGGGTAGAATTAGGATCTGTTTGGATATCATTTATTACTGAAAATTGAAAACCGAAAACACTATAGTAAAATAATTTTTAAATGTGTGAATAGTACTATGAGACCCATTTTTAATAAAAATTTTACTTAAAAAAGAAGTTTGTGGGTCCTGTAAACAGTGTATGGAACCCACGTACAAAACGCTGGATGCATAAACCCTGGACGCTTGCCTCTATCCAAAAAGTTCACTTAGTCACAAACATAGAAAAAGGATCATTTTCAAAATGAAATAAATTTTGATAGACAAAAATAAAAAATAAGAACTTCAACTTTAGAGACCAAATCAATAATCCTTAACTTCAAGGACAAGAGTGCTATTTAGTCAAACTTAAAATTAAGCCCAATTGATTTCGGGCGTTTTAGCACAGTTTTTATCTTAAAACAAATAAAGCTGGGCAAGTCCAAGCCCAAATTCGGCCTAATTCATTTCTCTCTCTCTCTCTCTCAGTAACAAAGTTCGTTAATTTTTTAAGGTTTAGGTTTTTTTTTTTTTTTTTTTTTTTTGAAGTTTTTATTTTTAGTCAATCAAATTTGATTTCATTTTTAAATGGTCCTTTTTGTTGACCTTTGAGTGATTTAAATTTTTCTTTATTTATGAAAAATAGTGTTTGGTTTAAATGCTAAGTTTTTTTTTTGAAAAAAATCTTTCTCTTAAAAATTAGTTTAGTCATTGACATGAACGCAAGGACAATTTTTTAAAATGAATCAAATATTTGATTGATCAAAATAAAGAACAATCCTAAACCATACCTTATATTAAACTAATTAGAGTGGTAAAGTTTATTAGGGGCCAAATGAAGAACAATCCTAATCTTTAAAGGCAAGAGTTTAATTTAGTCAACCTTAAAGTTAAGCCCAATCGATTTTAGGCCTTTTGCAGTCTTTTTCTGAAAAGGAATTAAGCTAGGCTGGTCCAGGCCCAAATTCGGCCCAATTCATAGTAACATATAAAAGTAAATAAAACGCTGCCGTTCCACTACGCAGCGCCGCGTGCGACGGTTCGGTTCGGTTCTGCAACACACCGACGAAAAACGCCGCCGTTCCATTAAACCCCAAAAAAAAAAAAAAATTAAATTAAAAAAAAAAAAAAAAAAAAAAAACCCCTAAAAAGTTTAGAAGCGTCTCACTCACTCAGTCACAATTTGTCACTCACAAAACACTCTCACTCTCTCTCACTCTAAACTCAACTTTTTCAGGTTAGTTTTATTTTTCAATAAATTCTTTTACTGTGAATTTGAATGCTAATGCGGTGTCGTGGTGATAATGGATTTTTGTCTGCTTTGTTAATGGCAGATTTATATATTTTGTAAAATTTTAGGGTTAGCTGCTGATATGGATTCGGATTCGCATTCCTACGACGCGGACTCACCGGTAAATTCTCTCAAAATCTTCTCATTTTGTTTTTTTTTTTTTTTCTTCGTTTCTATTGTTGTATTTTTGTTGTTATTGTTATCATTTCACCATTCTCTAAAAAATGTTAGAAAATTTGTTAGAGTTTGTAGCTGTAACTTGAAATATTGTCTGGCTTTGGCACACTTGTTTTTAAGCTACAACACTTAAATTGTTGTAACATTGCTTGGAAAATGCATTCATTCAAAACAGATTGGTCATTGTTTTTGTGAATTGTTGTGGTTTGTGTATTTTGTTAGGGCTTTTTTTTTTTTTTGCCAAATTTTTAGCTTTTGCAAAAAAAAAAATAATAATAATAATAATTGAAATGCCTCCAAGGTCCGTTTTGGAACTTGAGTTCCAAGTGGAAATCAAGTTTGGCAAACTCAAGTTCCAAGCTGATAACTCGAGTTAGCAAATTCGAGTTCCAAAAGGAGCCACGTAACTAATAACTTTAAGCATAAGCTTTTCAGTAACATTTTTTGAAAAACTGAATATTTGGCAAAAAAAGCCATTTTGCTAGAGATATTGGTTTTAAAAAAAAGAAACTGTTTTCACACATTTTGGCAAAATCTTTATTGATTTTTTTTTTTTTCATGTTTAGTCCTGGCATGCTTGATTGATCTTGCTTCTTTTTTTTCACATTTATTAGATGAATGATGGGGAGGCTACTTCTGAGTCTAACCCTGCATACGAGTTTGAAGCTCCTCCAGATGCATCATCACCCACCGCACAACATCGGGTGAGTACTAAATTTTTCACTGAAGAACCATGTCATGTCTGGGACCATTTTGTAAAATTACAGGATTGCGATCCCAATGATCCCCTAGCTGAATGCATTCATTGTCAGAAGCGATTCAACTTTCATCATAGGAAACATGGTACTTCAGCCCTGTTGGCACATACTAGTTTTGGTTGTGAAGAGTATCCTTACATTCATGCCCCAGTGGATAAACCAGAAGGTAGTGAGAGAGAAGGTGAGAGTGATGTGACAGAATTTAGCGTGGAGAGATTAAGAATGGGGCTTGCTAGGATGATAATCATTGATGAGTTGCCTCTTAGAATTGTGGAAGGTGAAGGTTTTCTTGACTTTATGGCTATGGTTGAACCTAGATTTCCCGTCCCATCTCGCCTCAATGTGACAAAAGATTGTATCATACTTTATGTAAAAGAGAAGGAGAAGTTGAAGAAAGTGTTGAGTGCCAGCCAAAGGGTTTGTTTAACCACTGATACATGGACCTCACTAGAAAACCTTAACTATCTTTGTCTCACCGCCCATTTCATTGATAGTGATTGGAACTATCACAAAAAAATCTTAAACTTTTGTCTAGTTCCTAATCTCAGAGGGGAGACCATTGGTAGGATGGTAGAGTCATGCTTGCTTGAATGGGATCTTATTGACAAGATTTTCACTATTACAGTAGATAATGCAAGCTCTAATGATGTTGCTATTGAATTCTTAAGGAGAAAAACAAAAGATAGAAAGGGTAGCTTATTGTCAAGTGAGTTCCTTCATATGAGATGTTGTGCGCACATTTTGAAACTTATTGTGCTAGATGGTTTGAAAGATCTTAGTGAGTCAATCATGAAGATTCGTAATGCAATGAGATATGTGAAGTCTTCTCACTCAAGATATGAGCAGTTCAAGGAATGTATGATGCTTGAAAGAATTTCAAGTAAAAATTTAGTGTGCCTTGATATTCCAACAAGATGGGACTCAACATATATGATGTTAAATGCAGCGCAGAAGTGTAAGAAGGCTTTTGAACGGATGGAGGAAGATGAGGAATATGAGGAATACCTTCGTCACTTTCGTGAAGATGATGGGAATGGGAAAACGCCCATAGGCCCTCCCAATTCTTTTGATTGGGAAAATATTCAAGCTTTTTCAAAATTTCTCAAGCTTTTCTATGAAGCAGCCCTACAATTTTCAGGTTCTTTGTTTGTCACTTCTAATGCATATTTTCATGAACTTGTTTTGATTCAAAGCGAATTAAGTAGTATGTGTAGTAGTGGTGGTGATCCTCTCTTGAAGGATATGGCAGAGAATATGAAGAAAAAATTTGACAACTATTGGGGAAGTATCGATAGAATCAATTCAATGTTGTTTGTGGCTGTTGTACTTGATCCTCGATACAAGTTGAATTATGTTAAGTTCTGGTTTAAGAAGTTGTATGATAATGAGCAAGTGGATGACATGGTAGCCAAGGTGCGGGGTGCTTTAGATAGATTGTATGAGCATTATGCAAGCAAGGTTACAAGTGAAGGTCTAAGCAGGCAGCCAATTTATAAGCCTCATTCTTCACAATTGATGGTTGATACTAACGTGAAAGATGTTCGGAAAAGGCTGAATAGTTTATACAAGCTACACTTAGTTGATGAGGATAATGCAAAGCGCAAATCTGAAGTGGATCAATATTTATTGGATGGTTGTGAAGATCCTGAGATGGAAAATTTTGATATTTTAAATTGGTGGAAGGTGAACTCATCAAAGTATCGAATCCTTGGCCAAGTAGCACGAGATGTGTTGGCCATTCCTGTTTCCACTGTTGCATCCAGGTCTGCTTTTAGCACTGGAGGTCGTGTCTTGGATCCATTTCAAAGCCCATTGTCTCCAAAAACAATTGAGGCTTTTATCTGTGCACAAAATTGGCTAAGATCTTCACAATCGCCAATTGATATTGGAGAGGCAATGAAAGAAGTTGAAGGCTATCAAATTAATTCAGGTAATATAATTTGTTTGATGTAATTTATCTATTCATTAATTAGTATTATTTACTTTTCTGTTCATTTACTTACTTGTCTTTGTTTCTTCTTTTCTCTTAGAACTGGCACAAAAATGCTAAATACCTGGGGAACCTACCATCATTGGTTTTTGATTCAGCGCAGTAATGCCATTGCAATTGGTAAGGTTTGTGATGATAATGAAAGAAGATTGTAATGGTTTATGTAACTTCTCTTGACTTGGAAATTGGACCTGTAGGCTTGAGATTATTGGCTTTGCAGTTTGGTTGTAGGTTCTTTGGTTGTAATATAACTTGTTTGGCCGGAGATTATTGCTGTTTAGAGTTTAAACTTATTTGTAGACCTTATTGGCTTGTAGGTTGTTTATATATATATATATATATATATTCAGTTTTTATTTTAAATCTATAGTAATTTTTAATTTTACATTTATAACGTGAAAGATGTTCGGAAAAGGCTGAATAGTTTATACAAGCTACACTTAGTTGATGAGGATAATGCAAAGCGCAAATCTGAAGTGGATCAATATTTATTGGATGGTTGTGAAGATCCTGAGATGGAAAATTTTGATATTTTAAATTGGTGGAAGGTGAACTCATCAAAGTATCGAATCCTTGGCCAAGTAGCACGAGATGTGTTGGCCATTCCTGTTTCCACTGTTGCATCCAGGTCTGCTTTTAGCACTGGAGGTCGTGTCTTGGATCCATTTCAAAGCCCATTGTCTCCAAAAACAATTGAGGCTTTTATCTGTGCACAAAATTGGCTAAGATCTTCACAATCGCCAATTGATATTGGAGAGGCAATGAAAGAAGTTGAAGGCTATCAAATTAATTCAGGTAATATAATTTGTTTGATGTAATTTATCTATTCATTAATTAGTATTATTTACTTTTCTGTTCATTTACTTACTTGTCTTTGTTTCTTCTTTTCTCTTAGAACTGGCACAAAAATGCTAAATACCTGGGGAACCTACCATCATTGGTTTTTGATTCAGCGCAGTAATGCCATTGCAATTGGTAAGGTTTGTGATGATAATGAAAGAAGATTGTAATGGTTTATGTAACTTCTCTTGACTTGGAAATTGGACCTGTAGGCTTGAGATTATTGGCTTTGCAGTTTGGTTGTAGGTTCTTTGGTTGTAATATAACTTGTTTGGCCGGAGATTATTGCTGTTTAGAGTTTAAACTTATTTGTAGACCTTATTGGCTTGTAGGTTGTTTATATATATATATATATATATATTCAGTTTTTATTTTAAATCTATAGTAATTTTTAATTTTACATTTTAATATGATCCCAATTTTTAATATTTATTTGTCATTGAGCTTATAACTGTTTAAACCTATTTGTTTTGGGTATGAAGTTTGCTTAAACGTACTTGTGTAACTTATTGGCTTGTAGTTGTTTAAGGTTTAAGATGTAAATAAGCTTGGAACAACGTAAATTGACTTGTGTTGGCTTAGAGTTCATTTTGTTGTTGATTTTTTTTTTTTTGAGAATATTTTGTTGTTGATTTTGGTTGTAGGTTCTTTTGTTATAATTTAACTTGTATGGGAGGATAGTTGTTTAAAATTTCAACTTATTGATTTTCAAAATAAATGTTTTAACTTATTTGTTATTCTTATTGGCTAGTAGGTTAAAAAAAAAAAAAAAAAAATTTATATAGGGGATCATTTCATAAACAGTTTATTTTCGATTTGACTTAATTGGGTTAAAAACCAAAAGTTAAATTTCATAATGGTTTATTTTTCAATTTGACAAATTAAAATTAAAAAAAAAAAAAAAAAAAAAAAAGGAAAGATAATGGAAGGAGCTCAGGGGTGTTTGCAAACATTAACTGCTTCAATTTTAATAACAATTTGAATAAAATTAAAAATTAGTTCCAAACTAAAACCAGTTTAGGATGAAATCGGTTTATCATTTTATTTTATATTTAATTCAAAACCGTTTTGTTATGCAATTTTGATTGTAATATTTGAAGAAAACAAAATTTATTGATGACAAGTTGAAATTATAAAGATGAAGTCCAAAAATATTAAGAGTGAAAATTTTAAAAGAATTTTAGGAAAAATAAGCAAGATTCGAAACTTTTTGGTGGTACGATTTTTTGTGAAAACATCAAATTTAAAACTAATTTATTTTTGGAAATATGAATTGAAAACATTAAAAATCTGGGGAATGCTTGCAATTGGCATATCATACAACCTTGTTTTAGTCAAGAACAAAATAACTGGTTTTTTATTGTTTCTACTCTCTCTCTCTCTCTCTCTCTCTCTCTCTCTCTCTCTCTCTCTCTCTATATATATATATATATACCCAGAAAAAAAAGAAAAAAAGAAAAAAAAAAGAAGAAGGTGGTTTTGACTTTATATATTTCAAATACACAGTCGGTCCATCCATGATCCTTTTTTGTTTTTTTTTCTTTTTTGAGAGAAGTATTACCTGAGGTTTTTATGTTAAACTCAACACCTAAAAAAAATTAAACTCAATATAAAAAAATCATCATATTGGGGTATATATTTTTGGATAAATTATATCATTATATATCATATTTCCAAAAATATATAATATATTTTGGTGTCGGTGGTTTAATACTTTAATATTCGGCCAAGTCCTACATATGCATGATATATTAGGATTCTTATAACCGACTCAGGTAGTCTATATATATTAGATGTGTGCCCTTTTTGTAGAACCATAGTCATTTGTGAGAGAGAACCAAAGGCATATTTGAGGTTCTGCGTCTTGTGTGTCTGTGTTGTGGAACCAACATGAAGAGTCGTCAGTTTATTTGGAAGAAGAAAATAGAGAGGGATGTTTCTTTAGGTGTTAACATTGTCGCTGATATGAAATCAAGAACCACTGAAAGAAAGGCAGAGCTTGAAAAGCTGAGAAAAAGAAGGGCTCTTGAAAAGGCTTTCAAGGTTCTACGTGATGAGAGAGCCAGAGAACTTGCTCGAGCTCGTGCTCGTGCTTGTATTTGTGATGAAGAAGCAGCAGACCCTGAAACTGAAAAAGAAGAAGGAGAAAACAGGGCTATGGCTTTGGCTGTTGTAAAAGAACAACAGAGGAGGCTTCAAGAAGCGTTGGCATCAAAGACAGCTGCTTCTTCAGAAGATAGTTTCGCCATTAATGAACTGAACTTGGACTCTCAGGTTTATTGGTGGCATGGCAAGTATAGACCAAGGAAACCAAAGTATGTGAACCATGTTCACACTGGATATGTGTGGAACAAATACAATAGGACTCACTATGATCATGAAAACCCACATCCAAAGTTTGTGCAGGGGTATAAATTTGATATCTTTTATCCAGACCTTGTTGACAAAACAAAGGTTCCAAGTTTCATTCTTGAGGAGGACAAGGATTCTGAAAGCAACAATGGTGAGAGTGAGACTTGCATTATTAGGTTCCATGCAGGGCCACCTTATCAGGACATTGCTTTTCGGATTGTGAACAAGGATTGGGAATATTCCCACAAGAATGGCTTCAAGTGTACTTTTGATGGTGGTATTTTGCGTCTGTATTTTAACTTTAAACGCTGCCCATACCGTAGGTGAATTGGGTAGCTTATGAAGATTCTAGAGCCAGATTTATTACATTACTGAAGTTTGATGATGAGCTTATAACCGAACAATAGTTAATTAATTTGTGCTGTAGCTACTATTCCATCGATGTGTATTACAGAAACCTTAATTTCCTTTGCATCAGTTTAGTTTTGTGTTAATAGATTTTAACTTTTTTTTGTTGAATTTTCTTCCAACAGTTTTAGACATGATCTGTTTGATTGATTATCAATTAATTTCAATGGATAAACCATGGTGTTAATATTGTGATTATCAATAGAGAATGATGTTTTTCTCTTTGCTTGGTGTTGGTGGTGATTCTAAGCACCCTAATTGGGTGGTGAAGCTTAGGATTTGTTTGGTTTATTTTCTTTTTCCCTTTTATTTCTATTTTCCCTGTCCTGCATTGATGTCAACCGTCAAATATATATACATGTAGTCATACTCTCCTTCTCCCTAGATTTGCATGATGTTTCAAGTAAAGGGAGAGGGATGGATTGTAATCCCTGATGTGAAAGTTTGTTCCCGTGCACAATCATCTTCACTCCCATCTTATATCATCCTAGGCATGTCATCCTTAAAATACAGAAGGTTGACATCAATGCAGCAAATCTAATCTTGACAGCAAAGGAGTGTTGCAGATAATCTAATCTTGACACTTCTTCTGCAGATTAGAAGAAAAATAAAACAAAATAACCCAATTTTATTTTCTGGATAATTGTATAGATCTCTCTCTAGAGTCATGGTTTCTAGGGTAATGATGTTTCTTTGGCTGAGTAGTGTCATTAGACTCATTACTTTGTTTTCACTGAAATTATATTTCAACAGTCCTGTTTACTCAATTTAAATAGAAAACAACAGAGTAGCCTAAGGGGTAAGGCTAGCTTACCTTATGACAAAATTAGTTAGACAAAAAAGCCCTTCATTATCATTTTCCAATCTTATTATTATTTTGATAACATGAAAAAGCAATACAACTATCAAATCAGAAGCATAAATATCTGAAACCTACCTCAAAGCAGACATAAATAACAAACAACCTTCCATATCAGCCAGTAAGGGAAACAATATAAAATAAATCACCAAACCACACGCATGAAGTCTTGAGCCGCTAAGTTAGCAATTCCATGAATGTTCCCCCATCACTTTGATGCACATGGCTAATGCAAAGACTTGGGGATTGATGAGGGTGAGGTATATGGAATTATGGATATGAATGTTGGTGAGGTGTTTGTTGAAATGTATAGGGGATTGATGAGGGTTAGGATGTTGGTGGAATGGGTAGCAGTGAATTGGGGAGTAAGAAGAGCATAAAGGGAGATAAAGAGTAAGACTGAGGGATAGAATTCTGGCAAGTGAAAATGCTTGAAGAAGTTGGCTAAGGTGGAGAAAAAGATGGTCTTACAGAGAACTGGTATGGGTAGTTGGCTGCTAAGGGGAAGAAGGAAGATGGTACAAAGAAAAGGAAAGGTCAGGTTGTCTATTGAAAAGATGGTGAAGAAGAAGAAGAACAGTGGAGAAAAGGGGGTGAAGGTCAAGAAAAGAAAAAAAGCAGTGGTGTAATTTCAATTAGAAGACTAGAAGTTAGAGATAGTAATTCATTCAAATTTTGTTTTAATTGTCTAATACATAGTACTGGAGTTTTTTCCTTTTTTTTTTCTTTTTTTTTTTTGGGGGGGGGGGGGGGGGGAGGGGGGGGGGGTGTGTTGTTGTGGATGGGGTTAGACTTTTGAAAATCTGCTCATCAACATTACTAATCACTTTATCTGGTATCTTGATTCTGAGGATAAAGATAGAGTAGTTGATTTTTTGTTTTAATGATTTATATTTTCCTTATTTTTATATCTAAACTTTGGTCTTGTTCTTGTATGCAAAGTTTAAAATTTATATTGTCCTTATTGTTTTGATATTTTGCATCAAAATGGGAGCAGAATTCATTTCATGGTTATCTATGAATAATTTGAATAATTTTTATGTATATATTTATTTTGTTTAAATGTATAATCAACTTCATGCAATTCATCTAAAAGTAACGACGTTAAAACAAATGAATAATTGCCCTAAAAATTACATTTGTATATTCATAGTATTTATATTTAGAAAGACTTTCACTTAAATTTAGTCTTATTGAAGTAGACTGAAATGCTATATTAATATGATTCAACAAAAGTACAGCAATAATAAAATGTTATACTTAAGATTTTAAATATTACGAGTGTGATATATATATATATATATATATATATTTGGATTTAGATTAGGTGCTTTCAACTCAAACATATCATTTCTTATTATGTAAGTGCACCAAAAAAAATAGATCAAAGTGGACTAGAATGAACCAAGTGATCCGAATGGACCAAATTGTACCAAATGGAACAAAGTGGACCAAATGGACAGAAGATAACCGAATAGGAACAAGGTAAACCGAATAAGACCGAATCAACTGAAGTGGATAGAATGGACCGAATGGAACCAAATCAGACCAAAGTGAACAGACAGGACTGAATAGGACCAATATAGACTGAATAGGACCTAAGTGGATAGAATGGGCCGTATAGAACCAAAGTGGACAAAATGAACTGAATAGGACCAAAGTGGTCGGAATGGCCAGAATTGGACTGAATTGGATCAAAGTGGATAGAATGGACTGAATAAGACCAAATAGAACCAAAGTAGAGAGAATGGATCGAATAGGACCAAAGTGGAAAAAATGGACTGATTAGGACTAAAGTGGACTAAATAGACCTAATATGTACTGAATGGACCAAAATAGACTGAATAAGACCGAATAGAACTTCAGTGGACAGAATGGACTAAATAGGACCGAAGAGGACAGAATGGACTGGATAGAACACTAATGTGGACGGAATAAGACTTTTGAATACTTATCATTTTTTTTTTGCATTTTTGGGGCTCACATTTCTAATTTATAATGTCTATTTTAGTATTTACTTTGTACTTTTTAACTCAAAACTAAAGATTTTAACCCAAATATAATAAAATTTAATCCTTTTCAACCAAAAAATTAAGAAATTTTTTTTGAGCTAAACTTGAAAAGAAAACCTTAAAAAAAAAAAAAAAATCAACTTAGGGCTCAATTAGTCTAAAATGGACTGAAGGGGGACCGAAATTGACCGAGTGGACTAAAGTGGACTGAAGTAGACCTAATTAGACCGAATAGAAATTTTTTAATTTTTAGGGGGCCCAAATTACCTTCAAAAAAATTTTAGAAAAAAAAAATTATACATTATATTAAAATACAAAATAATTATTTATTCCCATGTATTGCGTAAGTCTGCAACTAGTAATAATTAATAATAGAAGAGACTTAAACATCTGGTCATTTGTTGGTCACCTAAAATAAGAAAGCATTATGATGAAAATGACGGAATGGAGTTTAGGTTCTCTTGAGTATGTTTGTCACTTTGCCTCTAGGTTTATTTATTCTAACTTATAAAAATGTGATAATTAGGATGAGAGAGAGAGATTTTGTCTGATAAATGCAAGTAAAAATATTTTTGGTTTTATGAGTTTGATCCTATTATAGTTTGTTCTAGTCTCTTTGATTACCAAAATTTGTTAGGGCTAGTGACTTTGAGGTCATTGTTGGTTGAAAAAGCTATTATGAAATAGGATGGAATTAATTAATAATATCTAGTCAATGATCATTTGTTGGTCACTTACAATATGGTTTCACACTACCACAAGCATTATTATTAAATTAATGGACATAAAAATGTCACTTTAAATTCTCGAGGATGTTAGTCGTATGTTTTGGTCAAGAATTTGCTGAAACTTGCTGGTGATATCTCAAATGGAACTTCCTCTTACCATAATAATGGTATGGATAGTGAATGGATTAAGGCTCACTAGCGTGTGTAACTTGCCAATAATAAATAAAAATTGGTTCCATGAGTATGAGAGTGGGATGACTTGTCCAATCTATGCAAGTTGCCTCCTCTTGCACATTTTATTGTGAAGCAATTTTGTAGCTAGCTAATGTTTACGAAGGGACTGAATTCTCAAGCTTGTGAATTGAGTATGTGTAGCAGTGATGCTGCACTTTCTTTATTTTTTTTGGTTTCATGGAACTTTCTTTCCTCGTAGACACAAGCATCATGGCATTCTTGCAAGAGATCAGTGGAGAGCCAGGGCAAGAAGGCCCTCCATTTATCTATTGACATGCAAGGTATAGATCATTGGAATTTGTAGAGTTTGAACTAATTTTTAATTATACTGATAGGGATAGGGTGTGGGATTGGAAATATGTGGTTAAATGATTAAATTTACTATATCTCAATAACTTAAGCTTTTAGAAGAAATTGTAAATTAACATGGTATCAGAATAAGAAGTTATAAATTTGGTCCTTGCCTACTCCACTCTACCTCCTATTTAAAATCTCATGTGTTGGACCTCACCTAATAAAAGGAAGTTTGAGTCACAAGTGAGGGGAGATGTTAAAGTATGTGGTTAAATAATTAAAATTATCATATCTTAATATTTTAAACTTTTGAAAAAATCGGTAATTTAACAAGATAAGGGTTAATGGGTACTCTTTTTAATAGATTAAAGTTGGCCTTCAGGTCAAATAATGTAGGACTCAGATATTCTATAGAAAGAATCTGTACAAACTTTACCAGAGCTGTTGGCAATTTAAAAGGGCATTAACTTATAGGTCATGAGCATCAACGTCAAAAGATATCATTTAGAAACAACTTCACTGATTTCATCCAATTTGTACTTGCTGCCTTTTAACTTATATCACAACTTCAAAAGATATATCATAACTTACATATTTTTCTCTCTCTCTCAAAAGGAATTTTCATTAAAATTTTGAATTTGACAAAAAAAATCTAATAGCAAAGGGCAATTTGGCTATCACTAATCAATTAGTGAGGACATTGCTCGGTTATATATATATATATATATATATATTTAGGGGGGTAATGAAATTAATTTTTTAAACTAATACTATTAATAAAAGATCAAACGTAAGAAAATATTTTCAATAATATGATTGGAGTCTAAAAATAAGATAGATAATAAAAAAAGATTAGATGAAGATGAAGATTTTGGATTGTAATCAAATTAAGAAGAAATAGATGAAGAAAAGAATTTGGATTGTAATTAAATTAATATTTTTAAAAACTTAGAAATTATAAGAGAAAAAGATAAGAAAAAAAATATAATTTTTTTAAAAAAATCTATAAATATTACTGCTGTAGGGACTCAATTTGGATTGACCCTGAATATGAATGGGTTTTCAGCCCAATCCAGCCCAAACAATAAATTTATAGAGAGTGGGTTAAAGGTTTAGGTGCTGGCCGTCGATCACCATGCATGAACTTTCTTTTATAAAAAATACTAAGAGTTTCTTTACAAATGGGGGGATGCTCCTTGGCCCGTGGCCGAGGAGACCCTTTTCTTCTTTCTTTTTTTTCCCCCCCTTGTTTTACTTTACTTGCTTTTTTTATATAGTTTTCATCTGCCTATCTCCTTATTCCATCTGTTGATCATCCATTTGCCTTTCTTCTGGCCGTCCGTCCCATCAGAGGCCTTATCAATACTCAAGTGGTTCACTCTGATCAACGTTGCCCTGCCAAGGGGTTATATCCCCATTAATGCGGCCAGAGGGGTTAGGTGAATGCATTAAGTGCGAATGCGACAGCTTGCTCTGAGCTTGTCCCCTCCCAAAAATTATCCTTAGAATGCCGAGGACGAACAGGTTCTCGGCGTGGGTTACAAAAGAGGCTTTGTCTGACTTAGCCTTGGCTGGTCAGTCCTCCTCGGCGTTGGCCTTGGGCCTACTATGCGATGGGCTGTGATTATCAGGCCCACGGGCCCCACAATAGCCCCTCAAAACCCTGCTGCACGTTCCCTCGGACGGGGAGGAGGGTTTTGATACCTGCGGGCCCTCTAGACGAGTCGCCCCACTTCGGTTTGTGTTGATGCTGGCGGCTTTTTGACTGCCCGATGCGCGTTTTTAGCGTTTCAAGACTTAATGGGTGCCCACATTAAATTTTGGCGGCACCACGTTTCCCACTTTCAACGGCATGATCTTTTGCTTTTATGAGCAAGCGGTTACATTTGGGGAACCTAAGGGGGAGTATAAATACCTGTTTGAACCTACTGGTTTCATCATTTTCGCGCTTACAATTATTGATGCATATAGTTTGAATCTGGTTCGACTTGCACACTATCTGAAGAGTATCGTCATATTTCTGTAAGTCTTCTTTTTCTAGCGACCCCAAATTTCCTTGATTTCACTCTTCCTTTTCTCTTTTAGAACTTTTAGTTGTCTTTGGGGAATGGGTAAGTTTAAGAAGTTGGTCGAGTCCGATGAGATGATGAACAAATTCATTGTTGACTATGGAATACCCAATAATGTGAATTTAAAGTACTGTGAAGAGGGAGAGTGGTACCTTAGGAGGAGAGAGGGTGAAGTTGTGATCCCGATAGTTGCTTTCGTAGAAGGAGGGATGAGAATCCCTATGAGGCCGGTGACCCTTAATTACCTTAGGCATTTTCGCCTGGCCCCTACTCAGTGTGCCGTGAATGTATTTAGGATATTAGGGTGTGTAGATACCCTGAATGAGAAAATGGGGCTGAGACTGACTCACCACGATGTGAACTGGTGTTACAACCTTCATCACCTGAGGGGTAAGACATATTATATGAAGACAAGGGACGATAGGGTTCGTCTTATCCAGTGTCTTCCTGATTCCAATAAGGGGTTGAACCAAGATTTCCTCATAGTGTCGGGAGAGTGGCACAACGGCTTTCATTGCCCAACGGTAGAGGGGGAGCCAGGTAGGGCATCCGAAATACAAGATAATCTAGGTCTCAGCATTTTCAAGTTCTATACCTGTATACTCGATTTGGTTGATTAACCATAGGAATTTCGCTTTTCTTTTCGCAGACCCACACGCTTTTGCACGTCATTTCCACCTGGTTAACAAAGCGGATTTGGAAACCGTTCTCAGGTCGGACCTTTTCTTGAACGAACCTGATAACCAAGTCAGAGCTGCTCATAAAATCCTCGGATGCGACCCAGCTCAGACGTCATTCCCAGTTCCGAAGCACGTAATTAGAGCTCGTGACCCTCGGCTTACGCAGATTACCGTGGTGGAAGGCGGTTTTGCTTTTACTGAGGGGTCTTATATACCTGAAGGCATTCCGCTATCAGGTCCCTCTTCATCCCGGCAAGTAACGGTGGCCGAGAAAGGACCATCTAAGAAAGCAAGGGAGGTGGTTGAACTGAGCTCTTCCGAGGACGAATATAGTGTGTTTGACTTAGTTGATCAGTCCGAGGATCCTCCCGGTGACCTAGGAGACCCCCATTTGCCCGAAGCCGATCTCCAGTCCATAAGAGTTGGTACTCAGGCTGAGATGGGTTTAAAAAGACAGCCCCAAACCAACCTTCTTGACTTGCTCGAAGGCAGTTCCAAGAAGGATGTACCAGGGGAGTTGCAGACCCAGCCCCCAGCACCTCAGCCCCAGATTCTAACCATGCAAACCAGGTCGTCCCCTGTTCCCACAGTAACAGACCCTCCTACCGAGTCTCATGACCCGAAAAGGAAAAGACTTTCCAAGGGTAAGGAGCCAATGGATGGGAGCAAATCTCATTCTTCGCCCGAGGAGGGTAGGTTTCGCAGACCTCCGAAGCAACTGAAGCTCGGTGATAAACGGAAGAGCAAGAAGGCCACCCAGCAGTCCGAGGCTCAAGCCTGGCTGCCTGCTGCCATGCTCCATGATCAGCCCCTGATGGATAACGCGTCGATGCGGGAGTCTCAAGGAGACGAGGGGGCTCTCGTGGCCGAGGCCCTGGAGAAATCTCTTCTTCTTCCCACCGACATGGCGGAGTTAGAGAAAATGAGTGGCGTAGAGGTTGTCCTCGACCTTAAGAAATATCTAGGCATGGTAGGCCCTTTGACACCTATTCATTTTACTCAAAATTTTGTCGCTTAGTACCTTTCTTTCTCTTTACAGAGTTGCTTGTTTTTACTGGCAGGCTATCCAGGCCCTTTTCAGGTTGGGCGAAGAGGTTGATGATCATAGCAATGCCTTAGCGCAAGAACGCGATAAGTTCCTGGAGGCGGCCAATACTCTTAAGAGATCTGAGGCCGACCTGAAAAAGGCGACCGAGGATCTGGCAGAAATGGCGAAGGCCAGGGATACTGCTGTCTCTGACCTAGCCGTGGTCAGGAAGCAAGCTGAGGATCAAACTAACCGCTTGCAAGATGTTGAGGGTCAACTACAAAAAGCCAAAGAAGACATTACCTATATGAAGGGAAATTTGACCAAGGCGATCCATGAAAAAGGTGTTGCCGAGTATGCCAGGGACGAGGCTGTGAGAGCCAAAGATGAGGCGGTATTTGCGAAAATAGACGCTGAGCGCTCTATGGAAAAGGCAGAGGAGGATGCTTTCGCAGAAGGGGTGGCTAAGACTGAAGCCACCCTTCGGGCTCAAGTTCCTGCAGTGTGCAGGCATTACTGTTCTCAAACCTGGCATGAAGCCCTCAACCAAGCAGGGGTTGACGCCTCCTCTGATCTTAGAAGGGAGGACAGGGTGTACTACCCTACCGCCATTCGCGAGGTTGTACCTGCTGCTCCTGAGGATGGATCCTCATTACCATCGGTTGAAGGTCAAGATATGACCGCCGAGGATACGCCGTTAACTGATCAACCATCCGAGGAAGTTGAGCCCCAGATAGCGTTGGGGGACGTTGTAACTGAGGGTCACGAAGTACCATAAGACGTGGCAAGTCCTCCGACGGACCTTCCGAGATCTAGCCCTTAAGCTTTGGCCCAAGCTTTTTGATTTACTTACTGACTTGGTTTGCCTACTGAGTTGAGGAGACTAGTATACGGCACAGGATAGCTTTGTTTATTTTCTCTTTGATATTATTTTGTTTCTTACCTCAGCAGCATTGTAAGGGAATTGTATACTTTCCGTTTGAACTGAATATATAATACTTTGCTTCCATCTAATGATATTTTCTTTTGTTTGCTTTACTATTTGTATTCTGCTCAATATTCGTATTCTATTCCGGAGTTAGCCTCATGAAACCGTCTGTTACCCTTCGAATATAAATCTAGAGATCGTGGTATAGCTTGATTCTAAGTAACGCTTTGGTTTTTCTCTAGATAGTTATTTTCTCTACGGGTTTAAGTCCGATGACCATGCAATACCCTGGTTCTGCCCAGTACTCAGGTATAATGGTGTGTGTAGTTTTACCATAGGTTTGGGTCCGAGGACCATGCAATACCTTGGCTCTGTCTACCACTTCTATTTTTCTATAAGTATCTAGTTTCCTCATAGGTTTGGGTCTGAGGACCATGCAATACCTTGGTTCTGTCTAGTACCCAAGTATAATGGTGTGTGTAGTTTTACCATAGGTTTGGGTCCGAGGACCATGCAATACCTTGGCTCTGTCTACCACTTCTATTTTTCTGTAAGTATCTAGTTTCCCCATAGGTTTGGGTCCGAGGACTATGCAATACCTTGGTTCTGTCTAGTACCCAGGTATAATGGTGTGTGTAGTTTTACCATAGGTTTGGGTCCGAGGACCATGCAATACCTTGACTCTGTCTACCACTTCTATTTTTCTGTAAGTGGAGGTTTGTCCTCAGACCACTTTACTGGAGATGATTCCTCATTGGGTCAGATTATGATATTTACACGTGGCATTGATCTCGCCTCCAGCTCGAGGCCCCATCTTTTTCATTTATGAAGCGCCCTTTGTCTGTTCGTGTTCCGCGCTGGACGCCTTGGTGCGCGAAACGCGCCTTCATTAATGTCCTCGTGAATTAACACGAGTCCAACAGTCCACGGCCTCCTTGGAAATTGACAGCTTCATTATTAGCCCAGCTGATAATTTCCTTTTCGAACTCTGCATGAATTAACTCTCACCAACCCCCAACCCCTATATAAAGTGAGGAGATGGTTCCCTCACAATCCATGGACCTTCAACGCAAACAGAAAAAACACATTCTTCCAACTTCCCAAGCCCTTTTAACAACCCCGCCGGAATTGTTACCGGGATTGACAAAAACCGGTATGGCCGTAGTCCCACTGGGCTTTCGGTGCGGCAGAGTCTAGGCGTAACCCCGATGGCGCCCTTCGAGGTGTCCCAGAGGGGTGTTGTTAGAGAACTTAACGTCTTTCCTCGGAGCACACCCCCGACGAGGAAGACGTGCGGATTCAAATCATGGGCGGTGCTCGAGTGTTGCCGTCTCCAACGGCCAACGCTCGTGAGGACTGGAGAGAATCGAGGGAACATCATGGGGGAAGGTATCCCGGAGCCCCTGCATCTGCTCCTCTCTTTGTTCCAGCTCCGCCTGGCCGAGAAGGGAGTTGTTGGTGGCCTAGGAACATGATTGCCCTTCCCCTTCTCCGCCTCTTGTCAAGCTCTCCCATTCTCTTTATACCAATAAAGGGACGGCTTGACGCTTCCCACCGGTTAGTTTTCTCTTAGGGCGGCTCCACCTGGGCCTCTGATTGTAGAAATAGCTGGTAGGATTAGCTTGTAAATTTGTATGTGAAACACACCTGCCTGAGCCTCTGATTGTAACTTGTACTTTTTCTATTCATGAAATAATAATATCAAGATCTTTCTTTTTTTTCTACTGTCAAATCTTCTATATTTTTTTTTTCAACTTACTGCAAAACGAATACTTAGAACACTCGCTTGGTGCGTCGGCCAGCACCCTAATCCTTCCCACAAACGGCGCCAATTGTAGGGACTCAATTTGGATTGACCCTGAATATGAATGGGTTTTCAGCCCAATCCAGCCCAAACAATAAATTTATAGAGAGTGGGTTAAAGGTTTAGGTGCTGGCCGTCGATCACCATACATGAACTTTCTTTTATAAAAAATACTAAGAGTTTCTTTACAAATGGGGGGATGCTCCTCGGCCCGTGGCCGAGGAGACCCTTTTCTTCTTTCTTTTTTTTCCCCCCCTTGTTTTACTTTACTTGCTTTTCTTATATAGTTTTCATCTACATATCTCCTTATTCCATAATTTGATCATCCATTTGCCTTTCTTCTGGTCGTCCGTCCCATCAGAGACCTTATCAATACTCAAGTGGTTCACTCTGATCAACGTTGCCCTGCCAAGGGGTTATATCTCCATTAATGCGGTCAGAGGGGTTAGGTGAATGCATTAAGTGCGAATGCGACAGCTTGCTCTGGGCTTGTCCCCTCCCAAAAATTATCCTTAGAATGCCGAGGACGAACAGGTTCGCGGTGTGGGTTACAAAAGAGGTTTTGTCTGACTTAGCCTTAGCTGGTCAGTCCTCCTCGGCGTTGGCCTTGGGCCTACTATGCGATGGGCTGTGGTTATCAGGCCCACGGGCCCCACAACTGCAATTTA
Source organism: Quercus suber (assembly GCF_002906115.3). Taxonomy (NCBI): domain Eukaryota; kingdom Viridiplantae; phylum Streptophyta; class Magnoliopsida; order Fagales; family Fagaceae; genus Quercus; species Quercus suber. Next base: position 639,307 of record NW_027069842.1, read on the forward strand.
AGATTAGACCATTTTTTTTTTTTTGGTAGTATACGGTTGCTGCAATTTAAGATGCATTAGACCTTTTGATTTAGTGTAGTATACGTTGTTTTATTTTTAAATGGAGTAATTAAAAAATAAGAAGAATTAGATCACACTACATCTACGTTGCTGCAATTTAAGATGCATTAGACTTTTTTTATGTAAATGTTTTCATTTTAAAATCTAAAAATCTAAAAAAATTTCTGCAATTTAGTGAAGTCGCTTGGTGCAACCCCGGCTTCTAAGCCCAAATTTTATTATATAATATATGATATGATATGATATGAAATATAAAAGTCTTCAATATCATAATTGGGTCAATTCTATGATTTGCTAAATAAATTTTAGTATTTAAAGAAAAGAAAAGTCAGATTTATGTAGTACTCTATATGGGGAATGCACATGGTTCATTCGATTAAAAGATTAAATATGAGTATATTACATATTGAAATGAAAATTTTGAGATTAAAGATTAAATATTTGAGATCCCAATCGTTTAGTATAATTTCATAAATTATTTGCAAATACCAACTAATTAAGTGAAATGTATACATGGACGTATCTAGGAGGGGGTGGGGCCAAGGCTCTGGCCCAAAATTTTTATTTTTTTTCAATTAGGTATATTTTGAGTTTGTTATAATTGGGCCTCCTCTCTTTTAAAGCCTTAGTCCTCCTCTCCTAAGATTATCAACCTAGACAGCCTAAGTAGGGATGGCAATGGAATGGGATGGGTTCGAAAGATGGGGTTTTCACTCCCGTCCTGCATGGTTTCGTCTTACCCCCATTCCGGCCCTACCCTACATGATGGAAAAAATTTGCTTGCCTCATCCCCGCCCCTTGGAGCCTTGCGAAATCCCGCTATATCTTGTAAAACTCTATTTCTTGTTAATTTGTCCATAATTATTACAATTGTTTTTAATAAAACATGTTTCGTTAATAAAAATATACTTGAAATTACAAATAAATTTATCTCATCAAATCTAACTAATTTTTTGCAAAAATTGAATAATATTATTAAAGTGTTTAACAATACAATATCACAACAAAAATAAAAATCTCATATTACAAAATTAATGATTCAATAGTACATAAATTTGTTTATAATAAAGACAAAAGAAAATGTTAAAATTAGTACCTTATTTCCAAACTTGCTAGAGAAAAAAGAGAGGCAAAAAGCCTTATTGGGTAGAATAAAATAAGCCAATAATATATTTATTTAAATAGTAGAGTTTTAGGATATGAAAAAATTACAATTTAACTTTTATCAATGCAGGGTCGGACAAGGCGGGTTGGGTCTAAAAAGTCTAAACCCATCATCGCCTCGCCTCACCTCACCCTTTAGTACGGGGCTAAAATCTTGTCTCATCCCTGCCGCACCAGCTTTGTGGGGCAGGGAAACTGATGTGGGGCAAAGTGGGGAAGGGTGGGGCCAAATTGCCATCTCTAAGCCTAACCCAACCTAAAAAATTGAAATCTATTAGCCATTTTAAGTTTTTAACCTAGGCCCCACAGGTACAAACCTTCAACACTTCAACTTTGTTTCCTAAGCCTGTTTGGATTGAGGATGGAGTAGAGAGAAGTATAGTAGAGTTAGTTCAAAATAAGCTAATTTTGAGTCAATTTTACTTTACTCTATTTTCCTTCCATCCAAACGGACCATTAATTTTTTATTTTTTATTTTTTTGGGTTATTTTCTTTTACTTTTTAAGTTTTGTGAGCTTCACGTGGCTAGCCTGACTAGCATTCAAGTGAAGCTTAGATTTTTATGTTGATTTTTAAGCCTTCTACGGTTCTACGCCCTCCTACACTACACGTAATAGTATTTTTTTTAAAAAGAAATTAGCTTATGACTTTTTCTTCTGTCATTATATAGATACATGTTAATCATATTATATTCTGAAAAATTAATTGTTAATTTGATAATACATGTATTAAATGTATATTTTAGGCTTAAAGATTGACATACTAATTGAAATATAAACTAATAATTTTAAAATTTTTAATAATTTATATGGGTTTTAATCAATATCTCACACACACACATAAAATAGTGGAAATTCTGAAATAGGCTAATACCTAAATATTCCATTTCAATAGACAGACCAAAATAAGGTTCGAAACTGTATTTATAACATTGCTCATAATGCTATAACTAATATTTTTAAATTAGATAAATTTATAATTGAAAACTAGTAAATCCCACATTGCCCACATTGCTAACTTGGAAGACTTTTTTTTTTTCCTGCTTATTTTTCGGCCCTTCTTAACTTGAAATCCTTGGTCAATTCTTGAAATTATATTTTTGGTCTTGTTTTCAAGAAAATAAATTATTTATTGTCTCATTTATTATAATTTTAATAATTTCTTTTTGCTTACTGAAAATATTACATACAAACAAACATTCATTCATTCATTCATTCATATCATAATGTTATTAAGTTTGATCATCAAATTTATAGAAAAATCTTAATGGATTATAAAGTAAAAGTTCAAAATCTTAATAAAAAATGATGAAAAATGTCGACGGTTAGTATAAAATACCTTGGCACAATAAACAATTATAATATCAATCATTTAATTTAATATAATATGTTATATATATATATATATATATATATATTTTGATGAGACGGTTAGTATAAAATACCTTGGCACAATAAACAATTATAATATCAATCATTTAATTTAATATAATATGTTATATATATATATATATATATATATATTTTGATGAAAAAAGCTGATACATTAAAAACTAGGAAACAGAGACATGCTCATTACAGACCCTATTAAACCCCATTCCATAGAGGTCATCCTCAACAACATCAATTAAGTCCACAGGCGGACTATCAAAAGTAGAAAAATCAGTATCTAGACTATAGCTCATCCTAGCAAGACCATCCGCACACCTGTTCGCCTGGCGGAAGCAATGCTTAATACAAAAATGCGGTATGCGAGAAATCAAGAGCTTGCAATCATCCACTAAAGGAGATATGATGTTATTAACATATGAGGGGTTACCGAAAGCATCCACAATAGACTTTGCATCAAGCTCAACTTCAAGAGAAGTAATGTTGAGATTACTGCAAAGAAGCAGCCCCTCCCTTAATCCCCACAGCTCAGCGGCAAAGCTGTTTGTCATGCCAATACTTCTACTAAACCCAATAATCCACCTGCCTGCATCATCCCTGACCACCCCTCCACAACCTGCCAAACCGGTGTTGCTACAATAGGAGCCATCTGTGTTGAGTTTCCACCAGCCTTGCATCGGCTTCTCCCATTTAATCCTCATCATGACATTGCGGGTTAGCGACCTTGGAGAGGAAAGGCAATGATAGAATTCCAAGGCTTGATTAACAATCACCAAAGCAAGCTTCGGGTTCCTGCTTTTGCCATTGAAAACCAAGTTGTTTCTACTCTTCCAAACATTCCACACAGCAAAGGGAAAAACAACTTTCCAAGGCGGGTGAGTAGCACCTAAGTTGTGCTTAAGTTTACTATTTAACATCAGCCAATCCTGAAGGTTGCTCCTCCAAAAGGCTTGATTTGTTGGTAAGACCCCCAGCTGGTTCCACAAGCCTCTTAACAAAGGGCAGTCCCTAAGAGCATGCAAAATGCTTTCGGCTCCAACTTGGCATAAAGGGCATGTAGTATCATGACTAATTCCTCTCCTCTCAAGGCAAACCTTGACTCCAATGCCATTATGTACGCATTTCCATAGAAAAGTTTTGATTTTTGGGAGAGTATTCATTTTCCAAATCCAATGAGCTGAGAAAGTGTTTGTGCATTCAGCCCCCATGGCAATCCTATAAGCACTTTTCAACTCAAAGATGCCTTTAGGAGACCCCGACCAAGCCAACTTATCAACACTTCTACTCAAAATCGTCATTGGGGTAGCTTGAATCAACCTTTTAACATCAAGAGGCAGCTCAAAGGGAATCTTTCCCCAATCCCAACCCGTTTCCGACATAAAATCTTTAACTTCTATATGACTAGCCTCCCTTGTGATAGGACCCTGAATCAACTCTCTGAGGGAACCTCTATTTGTCCACTTATTTTGCCACACATTCAGCCCACTGTTTCTGCCAACCAGCCACCTACTACCCTTATTGAAAGTATCCATACCTTTTTTCACAGCAGCCCAAATATGTGAACAAGGAAGCCTATTAGCATTTGCAGCCAATCTTCTTCTCTGATTGCAATATTTCAGCTTCAGCACTTTAGCCCAAGGGGCCTCCTTTTCAGTATGGAGTCTCCAATTAAGCTTGGATAAAAGAGCTATATTCTTGCCCTTAGCTGATTGAAGCCCAAGCCCCCCTTCCTCCTTAGACTTTATCACCTTATCCCAACCAACCCAATGCATCTTCTTGGCTGCCTCTGTCGATCCCCAAAGGAAATTACGGTTAACTCTGTCTAAACCATCCAAAATTCTGCCAGGCAAATAGGTACACTGCATAACATACGCAGGTATAGCAGCCAAAGAAGCTTGAATGAGAACAGTCCGCCCCGCCAAGGAGAGCATATTAGCCTTCCAACCCGAGAGTTTTTGTTTTACTCTATCAAGGATGAAATTGTATTCCTGAGAAGAAGAGCCAGGATGCTTTAAAGGAAAACCAAGATATTTCCCCAAGAAAGGCGTGGATGCAAAACCAAGAATGTCACATAGAGATTCCCTCGTGTCTCTATCCACATTTGGAGAGAAATAAACTCTCGACTTGGCTTCACTCACAGATTGACCAGATAGATCACAAAACTCATCAAGAACATCTCTAATGGCGGAACAATTAACCCAATCTGCTTTAGTGAAGAATATGAGATCATCCGCAAAAAGAAGGTGAGAGAACTCAGGCCCACTTTGAGAGGCTTTGACTGGCTGCCAAGTCTTCATATTACACTTCTCTTCTATTAGCTGCCCAAGATAGTTCATACAAATGATGAAAAGGTATGAAGAGAGTGGATCACCCTGCCTTATCCCTCTCGAAGGTAAGATCGGATCTAAGGTTTCCCCATTAAAAAGGATGGAGGTGGATACCGTCGACACACAACTCATTATGACATCTATGAGCTTCACGGGTAAATTAATCCCTTCAAGCATAGTTCGAATAAATCCCCACTCAAGCTTATCATAGGCCTTCTCCAAATCAATCTTCAAGGCCATGTACCCCATCCTCCCTTTCTTCTTTCCAAGGGAATGAATTATCTCTTGAGCAATGATGACATTGTCAATACCTTTTCTCCCCGGGACAAAGGCCGTCTGTAAGGGAGATATAAGCTTATCCAAGAAAGGTCTCAACCTAGCCACAATAATCTTGGTCACCACTTTATACACCGTATTACAAAGGCTAATAGGTCTATAATTTCCTAAAGTCTCAGGGCCCTGGATCTTAGGAATTAAGGTAATAAGAGTTTTATTTAAGTGCTCAGGCATTTTCCCATTCCTAAAAATCTGCTTGACTTCCTCAACCAAAGATCCTCCCACAACCGGCCAAAATTTTTGGAAAAACCCCGCATGCAGCCCATCAGGACCCGGGGCTTTAAAAGGCTTTAAAGACCACAAGGCAGCCTTAATTTCTTCTTCAGTAACCTCTCCATCGATGCTTTCTCTATCCCCATCTAACAAACGAACCAGCCAATGCGAAGCGATAGGGTCTTCCCTTAAAGTACTTTCATGAGATGTTGAGTATATCTCATTGAAACCCCTTCTAATAAACTCTTTAATATCGCCTTCCTTATGAATCCACTCTCCCACTGCATTCTTTATTGCCATGATTTGATTCCTTTTCCTCCTAACCAATGTCGAAACATGGTAAAAGGCTGTATTGCGATCACCTTGGACCATCCAATTAACCCTAGACTTTAAAGCCCATAGCTCCTCCTCTTGATTGAAAACAATGTCAAGATCCCTAAGGAGCTCCTCTTCTAACTTAAGAAGAAAACTAGAAGGTTTGATAGCAATAGCCCTCTGAATACCATTGATCCTAGCCAACAAAATTTTCTTCCTTGTAAAAATATTCCCGAACTGATTCCTATTCCAAACCATAACATCCCTAGTGAAGCTATCAACGGCCTCAATAAGATTATTTGCACCTCCCCACGCATGAGAGACTACCTCAGGGAATGTAGGGTCTAACAACCAGCACGTTTGGAACCTAAAAGGCCTCTGCTTCCCACTGCTTGCCCTTGGATGCAATTCTAACAAAACTGGGCAGTGATCAGAATGATACCTAGGAAGATGGGTAATTTTTGCATCCGGGTATAACAAGCACCACTGAGGATTCACAAAGAACCTATCTATCCTCTCCTGAATCAACGCTTGAATTTCCCTTCTATTAGTCCAAGTGTACCGAGGCCCCGCAAAGCCGATATCTATCATACTACATTTATCTAAACACTCCTTGAATAAAAGGGACCTGCTCACACTCACAGCTCTACCCCCGAATTTATCATCATTTAACAAAGGTTCATTAAAGTCCCCTGCTATAACCCATGACATATTATGAAGCTCTGCTACTTTCATGAGATTATTCCACAGAATGTGCCTTTCAGCACTCCTAGGACTAGCGTACACAGCAGATAAAAGCCAAATTACATTAGAAGTTCGTACCTTGACCGTGCAGTGAATTTCTTGTTCAGTGCTAGCCAAATGGGCAACATCAACTCTATCTGAATTCCACAGCACCCAAACTCCACCAGCAAAACCAATTGCATCAGAGCGAATAGCTTCATCAAAGGGAAGACTTTCGGTAATTTCCCTTGCTCTGTTACCCCCAACTCGGGTCTCCATTACTACTAGAATAGCCGGATTATGATTATGAACCAGCTCCTTGACACGCTTCTGAAAGGAGGGCTTTGAAGCACCTCTACAATTCCAAATGATACAATTCATGGGGAAATAGTGATCTGAGTTCGGACAAATATCAGAGGGAAGACCCATCATCTCCTTCCCCTTCAAAATCCATTTGATCCGTACCACATGTTGCAAGACCCCCATTCTCATCCTTTGAAGAAAAGTGACCAGATTGAGTGCCTGTATCAGCTACCTGTAATCCTTCACCGGTGCCCGAGCCGCCGCCAGGAAGCTCCACCAATTTTTTGCTATTATCCATACCGGTTCGAATAGAATCAGCTCCCCCTCTTTCACATTCTTCTTCCACGCCTTCCTGAGCTAGACTCAATATAGGTTTGCACGCCTCACGGCTAACCCGTTCTCCAAAAATTCCACTGGTATCCCCTTTTCGGTGCTGACCCATCTCTGACTCGGCAACGGCATCAAATATAAAATCTCCAGCGCTGCTTGCTGGGTTGTGGACAGGTCGATCACCCATCAAGGTGCGCTCCCTTATCTCCTCGCTTTGCACCATCTTCAACGCCTTCGTGCTTCCTTCCTCAACGGCGCTAATCTGATGGGAACGACTGGCTTTAACGCGAGCAAGCTCCTTCATTCCTTTTACTGAGTTCCTCTGAATGTGAGCTGCACCGTTCCGGGCTTTTCCCAATTTGTTTTCTTTTAATTTCGAACCTTGGGCCGAAGTAACTTGGGCTTGGTTCACACTATCATTCCCTACTCTTTGTATCACCTCCTCCACTTGGGCTCTATCCAAGATCCTCAAGGGAGACAACTTTCTCTTAATCTCCCTATTCGGCCCACTGGAGCCAGTAGCCCTCTCCATGCCAGCCCATATCCTTCTATTTGCATCCTGATGACCGTTATTCCTCAGTTCGTAAGCCAGCCCTTGGTCAGGTAAGGACCCACCACTTCTCTGATTTTTTGTATCTTTCTTCCTGCGTGCCACGACCACCCATGGCCCATACGATCCTTCATGCGTGTCCTTACTAACAGCATTGTACTCCTTGGCATGTGGTCCCACCTTTGCCTCAGAGTTGTCAGCGCCATGCACATCGTGTGAACTTACTCCTCTAGCGCCTGCACCTCCCATCTCCGCTTCCTCACACGGCGGCATCGGCCTAACAACATGAGGACAGCTCTCTCTTTTATGGCCCATTCGCCCACACTCAAAACATAAATTATGAATTCCCTCATAGGTAACGGATTGTTGAAACTTTCCTATCATCACCGTAGTGATAAGTGGCTTGTCCACATCAACTTGGAGACACAGCCTTGCAAACTTACCCCTAGTCTCAGTCGCAGTGAATGTATCAATCCTTAACACATTGCCAATAGCCTTTCCGATATGTTGGAGTGCCTTGGCATTGTAATATTCAATTGGTAACCCACTGAGTCTTATCCAAACTGCAATGGAAGACACAATGGTAGATTCAGGCTTGAAATCCGGTTCCCACGGTCTGAGCGAGAGGAAATGGTCACCTATAAACCAAGGGCCTTTCTTCAAAACATTCTCAAAATCCTCTCTCAGTGACAACCTTGTGAGGAAGAAGCCATGCTCTAGATCAACCACATCCAATCGCCCTGCTGGCTTCCACATGGACAGTAGTTTCGCTTGAAGGAAATTTAATCCAACAACTCTACCGTACACTTTCACAATCAAAGCCCTCGCCCATGGTCGTCGAATCTCCTGCTTTAGTTCCTTAGAAAACTTCACAGCTACCATACCTTGCCTGAGCGCTTCCACTTCATCATCCGACTCGGCATCATCCTCCATGAACTCCTCAAAACAAAAAGCCTGTGTGAATGCTCCTGGTATTTCACCCATAAGTTTGTCTTTAAAGGAAGCATTTTGGTCCCCCGACCCCCTACCAAAGCTAGGAGATGAAGAGCCCGAGCTTTGGCCTTCACAGAACCCAGCATGGTTGACATTTTTAACTTTCTTAGTGCTACGGGCAAGCTCCTCTTGCTCTTCGATGGAAAGAGAGCGTCCAGAGAGCATGTTTTTTCGTCCAAAACTGTTATATATTTGTTATTATATAAAATTTTTATTTTTAAAATATAGCACATGTTATTACTAGGTTGTATTGTTAATTGGCGCTTACGTGGCAAGATATTATTCGTTCATTGACACGTGGAACAAGATTATTGGCTAAGAGCCGTATCTCCAACAAGTCCTGGTTAAAGTTGTACTCGGACATTATCAAAAAAAAAAAAAAAAAAGTTGCACTCGGACTAGAACTCTTTCTCTCTTCCTATAAATATCGAAACAATACAGAAAAGGCTTTCACGTTTTTTTTTCTTAACTTTTCCAAGCTTTTAAGTGTTAAAGTTAAACTCTTCCAAAAACCTTGTAGTACACGAAAGCGAAAAGCTCAGAGAAAGAGAGAGAGAAAAACCATGGCAGATCCAAGCTCTTCTGCCCCAGATCATGGGCAGCCCTCTTCTTCCTCTGCGGACCAGTACGTTTTTCACTACTTCTAATTTCTGTTTGTTTCCCATGAAGACGGTTTCCTGGGAACTTTTTATGTTTTAATTTTTTGTTTCCATCGAAAGATAGCTTCTTTGGGAGTTTTTATTGTTTACCCGGAAGATAGTTTCATGGGATTTTTTTTTTTGTTTTCTTTTAGGATGATGAAGATTGTTTCGTTTGGAAAATTATTACAATGTTTAAAGATAGAATCTTTCTGTAGAATTTTGTGTCTGTTTGTGCTGTGCTGAAATGTGATCGGTTTGTTTTGCATATTGATTAATGGGTTAAGCTTTGCAGGGATTTTTGTCTGTGTTGGGTTTTTGTTGAAGTTGAAGTCTTAGTTTTTTTATATTGTGTTCATGGTATTGTTTTAATGTGAATGGTGAACTAGGATTAAGTGTGATTGATGACTCTTTGGGAATATATTTACTGGGATAATAAAACAGAGTTACAAAAATTAAGTGGATTGTAGAGCATGTGATTTTAAGTGTAACATGTATTTGAAATAAAATTATATATGGTGGTGTGATGCTTATTGTGAGAGTTAAGCTTCTGGGATGTTTTTACTGTGTATTTTTAATTTTGAATGAGAAAATTAGTTAGAGATATTTTAAATATTCTTTTATACATGTTGGTGAATTTCAATGTCAGTCTTGGTTTTTAATATTTGTCGAATATTTACTTTTCAAATCTATAGTTTCGATTTACAAGGGTCGATTTAATGATGAATTCATTGAGAAAGTTTGGTAATCTGCATTGTCATCCAATTGATAAAGGACATTGCAATTTTTTATGTTGGATGTTAACATTGCTTTTTCCACCAATATTAAAATGTAGATATATAGAAGATCTAGACTACTGATAACAGCTGAAATTTTGATTGTTTTTTTTTTGTTTTGTTTTTTTTAATACGTTTGTTTGTTTGTTTTTTAACTGTTAAAAATAGTTGATTCCTGCATCACATTGTAATATGTGATAAATTGAAATTAGTTTGAAATACAGTAGAAATTTTAAGTTCCAATGAGGCTTGACCTTGAGAGGTTTATGTTGGGCACAAAACTAGTTTACATCATTCAGTTTATTGGATAAAAAATTATCACACACTATTTTAATATGTCTCTTTTTCTTCTGTTCATTGTGTATATTTCATGTATCTCATAACTATTCAATGTTCTCTCTCTCTCCTGTCCATCACTTTCCCCAAAGTTACTGGAATTCTTTATTAATTAGTTCTTACTCCTTTAGCCTTTCTGCCAGTATAATTGATTTGTATGTTCAAAACAGGAAAAGTAATAAGAAGGATTATTCCACTGCAATTCTGGAACGCAAGAAGTCTCCTAATCGTCTTGTTGTTGATGAAGCTGTAACTGATGATAACTCTGTGGTTTCCATGCACCCTAATACAATGGAAAAGCTTCAGTTTTTCCGTGGGGACACTGTTTTACTTAAGGTGATTTTACATTCTATATAGCTACTTAAGAGGTGAATTTGATTTTGAGAACGTGATTCATTTCCTTTTTTTCCTTTCTTGGTGGTGTACAGGGAAAGAAGCGAAGAGACACAGTCTGTATTGTTCTCGCTGATGAACAATGTGAAGAACCAAAAATCAGAATGAACAAAGTTGTTCGATCAAATCTTAGAGTTCGTCTTGGAGACGTTATATCCGTCCATCAGTGCCCTGATGTGAAGTATGGGAAACGAGTTCACATCCTTCCATTTGATGATACAATTGAGGGTGTCAGTGGCAACTTGTTTGATGTATATTTGAAGCGTGAGTTTGCTATTTTAACTTCATCTTGGCTCATTTATTGCTTATTTTAATTAGTAATTAAGTAGTTATATAGTTTTGTGATTTTGTCTGATTCTTTTTCCTGGTTCAACAGCATATTTCTTGGAATCTTACCGACCTGTGAGGAAGGGTGACCTTTTTCTAGTCAGGGGTGGAATGAGAAGTGTTGAATTCAAGGTTATTGAGACAGACCCTGGTGAGTATTGTGTTGTCGCACCAGATTGAAACTATTGATGCTGAGGTGTTAAATTCGATGGCTGTGACTAATGAACACTTCCAATCTGCATTGGGAACTTCAAATCCGTCAGCGCTACGTGAAACAGTGAGTTTTGAAAAGAAGTCTTGTTTTACTTCATATGGAAATTGTTTCTCCTTGGCCTATTTTAGATGCCATATCATTTACAGGAGATAATAATCATGATTTCTTGTTTGGTAGGTTGTGGAGGTTCCTAATGTTTCCTGGGAAGATGTGGGAGGTTTGGACAACGTTAAAAGAGAGCTTCAGGAGGTTTGTACTTTGTTCCATCTTGATTTTTCCCTTCTGAAAAATGCGTTTTAGAGCATTCTCCTGTCTCTGTTAGATTTCAGTTATGTACACTAAATTTCATATCAATTTTTTGGCACTTGCAGACTGTCCAATACCCAGTGGAGCATCCTGAGAAGTTTGAGAAATTTGGCATGTCACCTTCTAAAGGTGTTCTCTTTTATGGGCCTCCTGGCTGTGGTAAAACACTACTTGCAAAAGCAATTGCCAATGAATGCCAGGCAAATTTCATTAGTGTCAAAGGACCTGAGTTGCTGACAATGTGGTTTGGAGAAAGTGAGGCAAATGTGCGTGAGATATTTGACAAGGCTAGGCAGTCAGCTCCATGTGTCCTTTTCTTTGACGAACTAGACTCTATTGCAACTCAGGTACTGACCATTTAGGCTGTGCTTTCACATATCCATTCACTCTAAACAAGCACAAACACAAAAACAACTTATTGCTGTTAATTGCAAAGTTTGTACTAAGACTAACTGTTTATTTTGATTATTTGATGGTCCCTACTTTCAGCGTGGTGGCTCTGTTGGTGATGCTGGTGGTGCTGCAGACAGAGTACTAAACCAACTTCTGACAGAAATGGATGGTATGACAGCCAAGAAAACAGTGTTCATTATTGGGGCAACAAACAGACCAGACATTATTGATTCAGCTTTGCTTAGGCCTGGACGTCTGGACCAGTTGATTTATATCCCACTTCCAGATGAGGCTTCCCGTCATCAGATATTTAAAGCATGTTTGCGGAAATCGCCGATCTCTAAGGAGATTGACCTTGCAGCTCTTGCGCGGTATACTCAAGGGTTTAGTGGTGCAGATATCACTGAAATTTGTCAGCGTGCCTGCAAATATGCTATTAGGGAAAATATTGAGAAGGTAAGTGCTTTTCCCAAATTTGAAGTTGCATTTAGCAAAGCATTAGTTTCATAAGCATATTGTTCTTAGACCACCTTGGTTGTGTGGAAGACAGCAAGTTACTAAAACTAATTGTTGCTGGTCTAGTAAAGCTGCTCACTCGGTGTGAGAATTCTTTGATTAGTGTGTTTATATAAGGTGTAATTTTTCCTTGACTTGATAGACATATGGCACCATTTTTGATGGTGTAAATGGCTTTTATAATAATTTTTTTGTTCTGTACACTCTGTTCATGTTATCATGCTTCATAGTTTTATTTATTCATTTTATATATATAAAACATGATTGTAGTTCTTCAGAAAATTTGAATTTGCTAATATTAAAATGTTAAATGCCAACTAGGCTATTAAAAATTATTTATTGTTCCATTGTTCCTCCTCTCATAGCTTATATAAATGCTTTAATTCTTTTTTTTGTTGGCTGTGCATATGAAAGTAAAATATTATTCAGGTTTGATGGTTTTACAATTTGTAGAATTCTGCATTTGCTCCTGTAATGTTGGTTGGCTTTGGTTTATTATTATTGTTATTATGGGTGGATGACCTTGGGTTGATAATATGCACATCCTGCATGCACATCGTTGTTCTCCCACCCCTTCTCCCACCCCTTCCTATATCTTCTTCTTCTCTTCTTAAAAAGGAAGGACTTCATATTCCTTATATCCTCTTTATTCAACCCATCTGACAGGATATTGAGAGGAGAGAAGGAAGAGAGAGAACCCTGAAGCTATGGAGGAGGATGACATTGATGAGGTTCCTGAGATAAAGGCAGCACACTTTGAAGAGTCGATGAAATATGCCCGCCGAAGTGTCAGTGATGCAGACATCAGGAAATACCAGCTCTTTGCTCAGACTTTACAACAATCGCGTGGTTTTGGATCTGAGTTCCGGTTTCCAGATCGAACTGAGAGTGCTGCGCAGGAGCTTCAGACCCATTTTCCTCTGCCACTGCTGCTGGAGATGATGATGATCTGTACAGCTAAAGTTGAAACCAGTACCTGTTTTAAGTGCTGCAGCTGATATGTTACATCCACTGCCATGAATTTCATGTTTTATTCTGCTTAGGAACAATTGTAGCCTTTAGCTTTTAAGTTTCTATCTCACTGTTAGTTATTTTTTTTGCTATGAAAAAACTTCTTTTAATTTATATGGTTTGCTTTGTGGGTTGGATCTTTCAACCATGTGAAAATAGGGCAAGACTTCAACCCAGTATTTCAGTAAACTGGATGAGATATGAGATCAACACATGGCCATTGTTAGATATGTGTTGTGTCTGTATTTTGTTTAGTTTATTGGAGCCCTAGATGCAAGTCAACCCATAAATATATGGCTGAACATCTTCTCTCAACTTCAGAGAAATTGCATACTTGAAAGCCTAAAGGCATAACGAAAAATATGGGACACTGCTCACCTGTTCCCCCTGACCCTTCCCCCAACAAACTGGAGTGACAATCAAAAGGTGATGAGACGTTTTGATAGACACTTCCTTGTGTTAAAATCAATGAGAACATAATTATCTAACAAGAGATGTGAAGCATTTGGGTCGGGACATTAGGTCTTGTCCGAGTGTAATAATGGACCTATATGACAACACAATAAGGTATTTCTATCATGGAGATGAAGATGCATCTCCAACCAAATAGAAAATGATGAAGATGTGGCCCCAACCAAGGATATATACAGGAACAGTGTAATATACTGGTTGTTAGTGAACACAAATATTACTGTCATATATGATTTTCACATGGAGATTCTGTTCCCCCTCCTCTTAGAGCCAAACTAACTTCGACAGGTTTTGTGACCAAAAACGATTCCGCAAATAGGGTTATTTTTTTTGTGGATGGAAAATATTGTTGGTTTATTATATCATCTAATTAATAACATACCAATAATAAGCCTTGCCATCATGCTTAACACATAATTTTTCCTGTTGAAATGATGTTACACAGAGAAAATCTGATTCAATTCTGGGTTCTTTTATCTTCTAATTATCAGTCATCTCTTAGCTCTAATTATGCAATTCCAGCTTGGCCACTAGTCTTGTGGCAAACTGTCACAAAGGATTTACTACTGTTTACCACATCTTTTTTCGTAATCTTTTTAATGTTATGCCTCAGTTTTCAACCTATCCATTTTCTATCATATCATAAGTCTGGTTTCATCCATTTCACCTGGAAAGAATTCTCCGTGGTAACATGTTTGTTGTACCTCAATGTGTTTCAGTATAAAGTGTCACTTCCTTTAAAATTTTAACTGAGCACCAGCCAAAATTTTTCTTCTAATTTGATGGGGTCCTAGCTAGATCCAAGTTAGCTGTGAAGCCGACCTCACTTAGATCTGCCAAAATCAACACCAACCCACCTATTTGCCTACACTATCCAAGGGATACCAAAGTTTTGGTCACTTTGATTGCCAAATTCAACTACTAGTCCTTCGTTAAAGCTGTGCTGATAGTGAGCCACATGGCAGTCACCATCTTAATGTAAATTCATGTGGGATCCCATGTATCATGCGTACATGTGGTGGACCCTCTGACCACACAAAATATACACCATATTAATTTAAGTACTTATGATCTACGTTGGGAATCTTAGATATATACTTTCTATCAAGGCCCAAAATTTCCTGGTTTCTCTGAAATATATTTTTGATGCCAGCAGTGTATCTCAGAGCTCACATGTTGGTCCATTAAGTTGCTAGAATCTTTATCACTTTGTGGCTAAACTTGCAAGTGCATCACGTGAGAGCAAACAGAGATCTACAAGAGTTAGCTTAGAACTTTACTGCATATAATATTAGTATAAGAAGAAAAAGAAGATACTGCAAGCACAGCCTAGCATTGCCACGACTAAGACTTATTGCTCAAGTGAGCTACCAACAAAGCAAAGCTTCCAACAAATATATAAAGTGGTCTTCAAGTCTTGCACCTATATTGTGTGGTGCTTCCCGCTGCAGTATCTTTGTGAAAGATCAGTAGCTCTTCTTTATAGTAACTAGTTAGATACAGAGCCAAAAGTTTTTGTACGAAGAAAATAGCTAGCCACATTTCGTAATTATTACTTATAAACTCAAGATGCACCTGGTAAAAATACGGAACTTGACACACATTCACACAGCACAAAACATTCTTAAACAATCTAATCCATTTTAATTGTGCAAAATAGTTAAAATTTATCAAAGGAAGAAGAAAATATGAAGAATTTCTTGATATTTTTTTGTCCTTTTGGTAAGTAATTGAAGGACTTTCTTTGTCAGTCATCATTTCTAGTCTCTTATCTTTATCCAAGAATAAGTGGTGGCAAGTTAAAATGTGTTGTACACAAGTATTGATGTATACATGTATGTACATCTGTATACATCAGTTAATATTGGAAAAGACTTTTGGCTTGTTTCTAGTTTTATTTGCACATCGAGTTATCATTTTTTTGTAATTAAGTTTTTTAAGTGCCCTATTGAATGTTGTATGGTTCTATTTCACGTGGTGTGGGGACCTAGATGGATGCATGAAATCAAAGAAGCTTCTTTCTTATCCTTAACTCAACAATTATCAAGAGAGATAAGGGGATCACAGTGCCCTATCATTGCAAACATTTTCCCACAACCACACATCAGAGAGAGAGAGAGAGATCACTTTCTAAAATTCTTTTTCATCCTTGGTAACATAAATAACACAGTTACATACATCCATCAACACATCCCCTTGCTCCTTTTTGGAGAAGTGATGGAAAATGACTTTGCAATGAAGCAACAATTTGTGTTCCTTTCTCTCTCACACACACATTGTTTCATTTGGTAATATTATATAGATTTTACTAATGTGTGCCCTAAGGGCACACAATAGTATACTATTTTTGGAAAAAGTTATAATGGGAATTGAAAAAGTTTTGAAAATTTTTTCAACTCCCAATAAATTTTTTCCAAAAATGGATTTGTTAATGTATGTTATAAGGGTATACATTAACCGGACTCATATTATATATGTATATATATTTAAAAAAAAGGATGAAGATGTGTCAGAATTTTACAGTGTTCAATGCAAAAATGCGCTTAACACAAGAAATTAAAAAATTAAAAAAATGCAGTCTTTTTAGATGTGAAAACAAGTTTGAATTTGGGAAATATCAAATGATCTCTCATTTACTAGAGACAACAATTTCACGTTGCTCTATACACTCATTTTGCTCAACTTGTTTTCAAATTATCCAAACTATTGACCCTTGCTAACTCTTTACAGTTTCTTTAGATATTATAACCCCTACAACTACAAATCAATATTGGAATATATATATTTCCCTCACTACATAATGACACATAAAAATCTATATAGCTATTGATGTTCTGATATATAACCAGCTGAGGAAGATGAATAAGCAAATGAGCAATGAGAAGAGCCTTGGAGGAGTAGCAGTTGAGCTGGTGTCACGGACGATGATGAAATTGAATACGATGGCTTTTCCATCTTTTTCAATGAATTGCTATTCAGCTTGTGGCCCTCATTTCCTATGTTGGGCTCATGTTGAATTTCTCTTAATAATGCTGCCACATCTTTCATTGTCGGTCGATCTTCAGCGCGGTTGCTTGTACATAGGAGGGAGATTCCTAAGGCCTGTAACATTTCTTGAATTTGGGTGTCTGGATGGCCTTGAAGTTTGGGATCTAGGATCTCAACTGGGTCATTCTTGCTCTTCAGGTGGTCACGTACCCATTGAATCACATGTTGCCCATCAGGAAATGATGGATCCACCGGTCTTTTCCCGGTTATGATCTCTAGTAAAACGACCCCAAAGCTATATACATCACTCTTTTCTGTAATCTTTAGCATACAACCATATTCTGCAATATAAACCGTATGAAGGAAAAATAAAAATGTTAAAATTAACTCAGTTCAATTTTCACAGATATGAAATGATCAATTTGTGTCACCAATTATTAGAGGCACAGGTACAAGGTACAAGTTGTGTAAATAATGAAAATATAAAATCCAAAAGAGATCAAGTATATCACAGCTAAGTAGGGCAATTGTCTGGCCACATAAAGTGTGGTGTTTTGGACTCTTGCCATGCATGGTACATGTTATGTCATATGCTATACCAAATTTCTTGTCCAGAACCAATTCACCCTTTTTTTCTTCTTTTTATACAATGGAGTGGTGTTCTAGTCTTTTAACTAGATTATTTCACTTATTGTTCATGAAATGCTTTCAAAAGCTCATGGACTAATAGTATGGTAAATTAAACTTAAGACTTCAGAGTTTATATCACACCGCAAATTAATGAGCTCAGCACACATATATGATATACCCCATGGAATAGTTCACTTCTCCTATCAAATACTAATATGCATGTGCTTTACAGCCAAATATATAAGGAACAAACAAAGCGACAACAAACAACTATCATAGAAATGGAAGTGTCCAAAAAAGTAGTTTTATCCCATCTCATCCTATGTTAGCAAAGGCCTTACGTCACTAACCAATGATTAACTCATTAATCACATTACTAATCAAGCTTTTAGTATCTAACAACTCATAAGTCACATTTGTCTAATCAACATAATCATCTCCTAAACTAGATAATTAAATTAGTAGCCTAATAATAATAACAACAAATTATATCCAAAAGAAAAAGGGAAAAGTTTGATACATACCAGGAGCAATATAGCCATAAGATCCAGCAAATTGTGGAATAGCCGAGAATGAATTATTATTATCATCTTCTACAAACCTTGCAAATCCAAAATCAGCCAAACAAGCCTCATACCTATCCCCTAACAAAATATTGTGGGCCTTCACATCCCGGTGCAAGATAGCAGGCACACAATCATGATGCAAGTAAGCAAGCCCTTCAGCCACACCTAATGCTATCTTGAGCCGAATCTCCCACTCCACTAATCCGACGCACCCCTCATGTAACAATGTGTCCAAATTACCATTAGCCAAGTAGTCATAGAAAAGCAGCTTTGTTTTTCTGTTAGCTCCCCAACCTAACAACCGCACGATATTTCGGTGTCGAATTCGTGCCAGCGTGGCAATCTCGGACGAAAAGGCCGATGCAGATAACTTTTCGGATGACCAAAATCTTTTAACGGCAATCATTAAGTTTGACGAGAATATTGTGGCTTTGTAAACAACCCCGGATCGACCTCGGCCCAATATGTTGCCTGGTGTCAATGATTTTGCCACATCAGAAATTGACAGGTCTAATTTCTGGTAAAGTGTCACTTCCCAAGGTGGGCCCATTTCCACATCAGCATTGGGATCGTCTTGGGCCCCACCAAGGTTTTTTTTCTTTGAGTTCACCACGATATAGAGCGCCGAGATGAGCAAAGCACAAGCAGCGCACAATAGAACTATCATTGCCACACGCGCTGCCTCGGCACGTGTACGAGATTTTGGAGATAATTTGGGATTTTCTGAGTTGCAATCGTTGGCGGCGAAGCAGAGAGAGGGATTTCCGGCGAGGACGCTGAGAGGGAGGCTGGCGAAGAACGAAGTGTTCGGCACGCGCCCTGAGAAGTTATTGAAGGACACGTTGAGGACCACGAGATTTTGAAGGTCCGCGAGATATTGGAGATCGCCGGAGAGATGGTTGTGAGAGAGATCTAATATTCCGAGCTTGTCTAACCCAGCGAACTCCACCGGAATCTCGCCGGCAAGTTGGTTCCAACTCAGATTCAATGCAATCTCCAGCGCCGGAATCTTCCCCAGACTCGCCGGAATATTCCCCGACAGTTCGTTACTACTCAGATCTAACAACTGTAACTTCGAGAGCGAGCCGAGTTGACTCGGAATCGTTCCAGAAAGCTTGTTCTTCCCGAGAACGAGTTTGGTGAGTGAACTCAGCCATCCAAGACTCGGACTCAGGACACCTTCAATCAAATTATCCGAAAAGTCAATATACTGCAACGAAACAAGGTGGCTTAACTCACCGGGAACCTCTCCGGCGATCAAATTCGAATGCAAATCGAGAAACGTCAAGTTTCGGCAACCCGAAATCTCGGCAGGCACGACACCCGATAGCCGATTCGATCCGAGATCCAAGAAATCCAGGTTCTCCAATGCCCCAATCTGTCTCGGTATCGGCCCCGTAAGCTTGTTTCCATTAGCTCGGAGCCGAATCAGAGACGAACAGTTTCCGATACTTTCCGGTATCTCGCCCGATAAATCGTTGGAGAGAAGCAACAGCTTGTTCAGCTTCTTGAGCTCGAAGATTCCTTGAGGAATGTTTTCGGTTAAACCGTTTTGAGACAAATCAACGGCTTCGAGATTTCGACATTTGGAGATTGAAGATGGAATGGGACCCACCAGCTGGTTTTGCCACAAGAAAAGCAGCTGAAGTTTCGGGAGGTTTCCGATTTCGGGTGGTATCGTACCGGCGATACGGTTGTTGTCTAGCTCGATGTGAGTGAGCTCCGTACAGTTTCCGAGTTGTGCTGGGATTTCGCCCGATATCTGATTCATGCTCAGCTGAAGTTCCTGCAAAGCCGATAAGTTTCCGAAACTTTCCGGAATGTTTCCGGTTAGCAAGTTCATCGAAACGTCGAAAACCGTTAAGTTCCTGCAATTCCCAAGCTCTGATGGAATAGCACCCACCAAGCTGTTCTTCCATGCCAGAAGATTTCGGAGGCTTTTCAGGTTTCCGAGACTTTTCGGTATTGAACCGGTGAGTGAGTTTTCGTAGAGGTAGATGTTTTGGAGGGCGGTGCAGTCGCCGAGTTCAGGTGGGATTTGGCCAGAGAGGAGAGTTGTGTAGATGGCTATGGTTTCGAGCTTCTTGAGGAGGCCGAGACTAGGAGGAAGGAAACCCGAGACGCTTGTTTCGGCTAGGCCTAACATGGTCAACTCGGTACAATTCCCGATTTCTCGGGGTATAAGGCCTCCGAGATTCTTGTTTCCACCGGCTCTTATCACCTGGAGGTTCTTCAAGTTGCCTATTGAACTGGGTATTTCTCCATTGAGCTGGTTGTCATAGAGAGTCAGCCATTTCAAGCTTGCGAGGTTGCCGATTTGAACCGGAATTGAGCCTTCTAGCTGGTTTGAGTTGAGGTGGATTTCTTGGAGCTTAAGCAAGTTGCAAATCTCAGATGGGATTTCGCCGGTTAGCGCATTGTCACTCAAGTCCAAGTAATTCAGCTCATGTAGTGTAGCAATCTGTTTGGGATTGAACCCGTGAGGTTTGTACTAGAAAGTACAAACTTGGTTAATGAAGCCAATGAAGAGAGATTAGTTGGAACTGTACCATACAAATCCAAGTACCTTAACTCCAATTCCACAACCTCCTTTTTGATGTTGCAAGTGATTCCAGACCACCCACATGGAGTTTCATCACTTGGGGTCCAATTAGACAAGGCCACAGTGGATCCATTTAGGCTTTGCTTCCATGAAAGAAGAGCTTCGCCTTGTGGATTAACGGCGAAAGCTACAAAAGGGTTCAAGAGGGAAATGGTAATAATTGTTAGGAAAGAGAAGAGGGTGTTCCATGGATTTACAGGCATTACAGCTATGCTACAAAGTGTAATGAGAGAGGAAGAAAGTACACAAGGAAGAGAGTTTGGTTGGTTGAGTTGAGGATAGGGAGAGAGAAAATGGGAGGAACCAAATCATGTCTTGTGGGCTACAAGTTTTCTAAGTGGTATATGTATAAATAAATTGAAAGACCCAGAATCCCCGGATCCAAGAACAGCTAGGCCATGATGTTTTTATGCAGAGAGAAATGGAATTTTAGATGGTTGTTTTTTAGCATTTGTTTATTGTTGATGATGGAGAAGAGGTGGGGGGGAAGGGAGGGATAACTGTTTTTTTAATTCAAATGGAAAGTGGGAGAGCTTGGTGAGAGTCACTTTTGTCTCTGATTTTCTGGTGTGAACTTTATATCCTTTTTATATGTGGGTTTGTACAAAATAATCTTAATTTTTTTGTTTTTTTAGTTTAAAGAAAAGAATTGAGAACTAAAAAAAAAAAATATCAGTAAGTGAAAAGGTTTTGTCACTTGCTGCATAATTTGGCCAATTAGCACTGAGGGGTCTGAGTCAGCCTTGTCTAGAGTATAGTTGGATGAGTCTACTACTACTAGGATTGAGACCACTTCACAAATTTTAGTTCTGGATCCAAAAACATTTAATTTTCACTAGAAAGGAACTTATAGTTTTACTGATGATAATGATATTTAAACTTGTATTAGTGGGTGAGGGTTCATTTTCCAATTTTGTTTCATTTGGAGCCTACAAAATTGCTGTATTGGAAGAACAGAAATCAGTTCAGATTGATTTTGAATCTATGTCCAAAAATATCCCTTCAAAGGTTTTCAAAAGCTGCAAAAAGATTTGTTGGAACAAATACAATGCTGCATTGTTCTCTGCTCTTACCGTAACCTGTAAGTCCATTTTTATCTAAATTTTGGAGGGGACTTAGATCTTGATCATTCATATGGGATACAGACCTTAATCCTGTTGTTGAAATTTTAACAATTTCAGATTTAGATCTATATTAGAAAGATTTGGACTTAGATCCAGATGCTTGTAAACCTGCCTCTTCGAATCTCAAATAAATTCAAGATGAGATCTATGACATGGTCCATTTGTCCTATGAAATTCATATGCTAATTAACAATGCGCTTATTATTTAAAAATAACACTCTCAAAGGAAATTTTTTGTAACCATTGTCTATGTCGTGTACAAATTCAACATTTTAAGGTCATCCATGACAAGAGCTAAGGTGCTGATTCTGCAGAATTTGTATTAAAAAAATGGGGCTTTGTTTTCAACATAATTAAACCCCCATTGAGGTTTCTAATTAAAGTAACAAAGAGGTCACGTGATTTACAGGCCATACTGAGAATATGAATCATTTTGTTGTGGGATTTTCTTCACGATTTAGAGTCACACATATTGGCTACCTCGTGACTATGCTCTGAGGTTGATATTATTATATTCGAATTACCTTACAAATGTGTCCAATTAGGAATCTAAGCACGAGATGGGGAGGGCTGCACATGAGAGAAAGAGAGAGAGGAAGTAGATCGTTGCTTAAAGAACCCAAAACTGCCATGGTATAGGACAGCTTTTGGTTTATGAAAAGTGTCTTTGTTTTGTCGATGGCAAAGAGGAAGAGACAAGCAAACCCCATCAAAGTAGAATAAGTTCCTATTACATCTCCTTTCTCTCTTCCATCACTATTTTTTACTATAACCATTCATGAAAAATCATTACAAATCAAAAAATAAAAAAGGAAAGAAAGGAAGACATAACTTCAATTTGCAAGATTCAAGTGAATGCTTGGCTGATAAATGGTTGAAACTATGTTGTCATGATCCGTAGAAGCTTTAGTCATATTTGCATTATATTTCAAAAGAACTAGTCAAGTGACTATTAGAACTCTTTGTGATTGTTGATACAATTTAGTAGGACCGAATAAACACTCGATGTAGGATTCAATGCATAACATGCATTTATCCAATCTAAAACCCATAATTGGGGGTGTCACAATGTACTAAACTAAGTTCCAACTAAATAGGCATTTTGGAACCAAATCATGGATATAATTGCATGATTGATGACTTGTGCAAGCAACTGGGCAAGCATTCCTACTACAAGTTATCTTCTTTTGTTTTGGGTTGGAAAGTTTGCATGTAATGAACCTGAGAATGGTTGGTCATTTTTCAATGATTCACAAGCACATCATGTGCTTATCCGTGTCATGTGTTTTTTTAATAATATGATGGGATTTAAGAATAAAATGTAAACTGAGTTAATAATAGAAATTCATATATTCCAAAAGACTCAAAAGTTTGATATCAATAATTCAAGAAACGATCAATTTAGTTTTATTATGTTATAGTTTCCTTATCTGCAACTGCAAAGCAGTAACTTTAATTGTACCCTTGAACTTTTTGGAACAATCTTTCGCCAATTCCCATTGTCTCTTATCTAGTAGCTATGTTTTTGGGTGTAATTTTATTTTATTATATTTTTTTGGTTAATTGTAATCATCCCACCCTAAACTATAGGAGTATTTATAATATGACCACAAATTCAATAATTTTATAATCAACACCCTCACTTGATGTTAATTTACATTATCCATCTCTCAACGTATAAATTATTGTACAATTTAATAGTTTAATCTATCCACCATCATCTACGAGAGTTTAGAATTGTGCATTCTAAAACTTTGAGAACATTTGCAATGTACACCAATAAATTGTAAGAGCATTTACAATCTACACCGTATGTTATATAGAGGGAGACATTGGGTGGATACAAGGCCAAAAATGGCCTCTTGTTTGTCCAATATCCTGTCTAGTGCACAAAAGCATTAAATGGAAGCTATAATTTTTCTTAATAATTCTTAAACCTTTTCTATGTCTTTTCTTGCGAAGTAGCAAGGAAGTGACATCGCCTTCCAAACTTTCCACAAATTTAAATTTAGCCCTATGTTTGAGTTATATTTTACAACAAATATATGTGTCTCCAAATTTTCATATCTCCTATATGAATATCTTAAGTGTGTATTTTCTTAATAATTGTTATTACTCCAAACCAAAATAAAAAAGATGGATTTCCTATAGGACTCTATATTTAGTGTGTTTAATTTTATTTTTTTATAGAATATTGTTAATTATTTTATCTCTTAAAATTCTACCTCTGTGCCACTGTTTAAGTATGTTATATTTATCTTCTGCATTTTCCAATTGCACAATATTTTAATTTCTCTATTTCGCTTCAAATTCTAATCTAGGGATTCACTATAGCAGTTTGGCCCCTCCAAAACAAAAAATCAAGACTTCACATTTCCACGTATAAATGATTGAGAGATCTTTTCGTACTGATTTTATATATCTATTATCTACTAGTCTCTTCACACATGCGGATTTATATTTATAACAAACTAGATAGATAATTGAGCGGTACAAAACATCATTTTTTGGGCCATCTAGAAGAAGCTCCACCATTAAAAAAAGTGATAACGTTTTCATATCAGATATCTATCAGTCATCTGACATGACCTGATAATGGCTTTCAGCGAGCACACAAGTGGGAGATTATGTACATTCCAATTCATTAAGCACTAAGCAGTTCTAAGTGGTTACCCAAAGAAAATCATTTTCACACATATACTGCGGCTGCCCCTTGGAATTACAATGGAAGTGTTTTATGCAGAGAATATTTTGGAATCCATGATGAAATCATTTTCCCACAATTAGGATAATTTTTTCTGTGGATTCTAGTTAACCCAACTAGTAAAGTTTTTGATAGTTGAATAAGAGATCTAGAGTTCAATTCCTGTTTACACCTAAAATTTATTGATGTCTTGATTTAATAATAAAAAGTTATCATTAGAAGCAAATATTATAAATCGAAAATTTCTTTTAAAAAAAAAAAAGATAATTTTTTCTTTCTTACACTTTTTAAGAGTTGGGGGTTTTCCATTAAGCTTGATGATTGTAATGGGCATTATCTTTTATTTAATGCTGTGTGAGTATATATGGAAATAAAGCAGCACATAAGTATGTGAGCATAAGAGAGCTATGAGAGGCTGTGGAGAACCATTCAAATGGTCGGTGCTAAATAAAAGTTTAGCTAGTTCTGGAGTTATATAGAGGGCTAAGAGAATAAGATCTCGTGTCTGATAGCCAGGTTCAGGTGAGAGAGGTCCCTCTCTTCATGAAACTGACATGTGTAAAGCTCACATCCTCATAGAAAAGAATGATCAATGGTGATGATGTTTGATCATAATTCATAGCAAGTACACTATTGGACATACTTGGTTCATTTGTCTGCTCCCTACTTTATTGCTTAGCATGCATGTAATAATGATGTGCAGATCAACACAAAAGAAAATGATCCTATCTCCATGATAGTTTCATTTCATAGTTCATGTAAAATTACATACTATTCTCTGCAATGTTAGATAAGAAAAAGAAAAATTTAACTGTAAAAGAAACTTTCTTCATTTCCAATAAAATCAAAATGATCATTTCCCGTACAAAAGCTTGAATAAATCTATTGGGTTTGTGTTTTATTCTTCTTTGCTTCGTGGACTCATCACAATGATTAGAACATTCACATCAAATATGTGAAAAATGTTAAAATGCAATTTTATAGCTTAAAAAACTAAAATATGCTCTACATCAAAGATGCTAAAACTAAAAAGTAGTAGCACTTTACTGTAGCAAGTTGCTATTAGAGCATCCTCATCAAAGATTTCAAAAAATTTAGTATTTCACATCTCAAAAACCTACTTTATTAATTTTAACATCTCACTTTACAATACACCCAACATCAAAGATTTTATATTTTTTTACCACTTCATTAAATTATTAATTTTTTTATTATTTTTTATTCTCATTCTCATCTCTTTCACTACCACCCACACACATGAAAACAAACCATCAGATTCTAATTCCTTAGTCCTCCCATGGAAGACCCAATCCGACAGCACCGTTAACCGCCGATCTGGTTCCACCTCTTCGTTCCCACGGACATAAACACCATTTTCCTCCCCGTCATTATCATCTTCCACAGCAGCGGCTTGACTTTCCTTTCCCTTTCATCCTTCACACTGTAAAACCAAAACACAATCCCAAAACCAAATCAAGACCCAAAATCAAATCAAACTCACCTCGATCTGAACCCACCACAAAACTAACCCACCACAACCTCTTCGATGACCACCACCCCGACGGCCTAGCCTCTTCGGTCTCAACCCCAGCCAAGAACACTGACCATGCCAACTCAAGAATGATGCCTCAAGAACTCCGACTCAACTCGGCCACACCCAAGACCCACGAACTTGAGATGTAGAGAGAAAGGGAAACAAAAAGGCGAAGAGAGTGAAAGAGAGAGGGGATGGAGAGCATGAGGGAGAGAGTGAAAAGGAAAGAAAGAAAATAATAAAAAATAGTAGCAGCTTGCTATAGTGAGGTGTTAGTAATAAAACCTCATTGTAGCAAGCTGCTAAAATTTTTAAGATTTGACACCCTTGATAAAGATGGGTTTTTATGATTTGAGGTGTTAAAAATGCTAAAAAATAGCATTTAGCATTTTTAACACCATTGATGAGAATGCTCTTATTGTTATTATTTTTCTTTTTTATCACTTTCTCTCTCTTTTTCCGTGCCTCTTATCTTCTCTATTTCTTCTCTCTTTCTCTTTCACTCTGCCTCTTTGTCTCTCTCCGTGTCACCTCCCTCTTTCTTTCTAACTCTCACTCTCTTTCTTTGACTGTTGATCTTTCTCCTCTCTCCGTAGGACGAGTTGATTTTGTGGGTGGTGGTGGATCATCCTTGTTCGTGATTTCATGGGTCTGGGTTGATTTCATGGTTTGGTGGTTCAACAAGTGTAGGTTGAGGTATGATTTGATTTTGGTGGGTTTTGTGGTTTGATTTCGACGAGGTGATTTGATTTTGTGATTTGGTGGGTTCGTGGGTCTCTGTTGTGAATTGATTTTGGTGGGTTTTGTTGTTTGATTTCGATGAGGTGATTTGATTTTGTGATTTGGTGGGTTCAATATCTTTGTTGTGAATTGATATTGTGATTTTGTGGCTGGTGGATGTGGCTGGCAGTGCTTAGAATAGTTGGGTTGAGAAAGAGAGAGACACAGAGGGAGAGAGAGGAAGAATACAAAAATAATAAAGAAATAATATTTAAATAAAGTGGTAAATTTTTTTTTTTTTTTTATATATTAGGTGTATTGTAAAGTGATGTGTTAAATGTTATAAAATTGGTTTTTTAGATGTTAAATGCTAAAAAAATTTAAAACTCTTGATGGAAATGCTCTTAGAAATTAATATTGTGCTTATGCAATGATATACAGATTAATAATTGTATGTATGTTAAAACAAGTGTTTCAACAATATAATTGAAAATGAACAATAAAATACATGGCAAAAATGAAAAAAAAAAAATTACTTTACGTTACATAGAGAAATGGAATTATGTAAAACTGAATTTTATCAAAACCTAAATTATAAAAAATTATTAAAATAATCTAAAATAAATAATATAACTTTTTATTTATATTTTTAAAAATTTTTGGCAATATAATTTAATTGGAATAATATTGTTAAAACTCTTGAAACTTTGATGCTAGGGGTTTACTTAGAAAAAATATTATGTTAATTTTAATGTAGTTATGTGCCATGTCATCATGTGGTATAAGGAGAAAAAACAAAATGAAAATACTAAACAAAAAGAAAAGAAAAGAGAGAGTGTCCACTTATTGCAACCATAACATATAGAATGGAAAATTTCTTTTATATATATATATATATATGTATGTATGTATGTATGTATGTATGTATGTATATGTAGAGTCATGATTTGTAGCCCAAGCCCAAAAGATGTGGGATGTGAGCCCAATGAGCTCAATGCAATGAATTTATAGAGAGTAGGTGAAAAAGCTGGGCTATTTGTGAATTAAACAACGGCTAATAAGGATTTAAAAGATGAATAAGCACAAAAACACACTTAAAATTTGATTAAATTGGTGTTCGAGGAGATGAACTACAAACTGAACTACTGTTCCAGAAAGCTAATACAATTCTTAGTGCTACAGTAAATCTTTTTCTCTCTTCCTTTTCTATTTCTTCCAATCCCCCTCTTATAAGAGGTCTTTTACATTATATAGTTTCCCTTCAAACCATATTAATCGTACACTTGTTAATCATCTAAACTTTCACTTGAGTACATATCCTATTGAACATCTTCTTTGGTTCTCTATGAGTGGTGGTAGCTGGGACTGCACTGTTCAGGGGTCTTCTCTACATAAATACGGCCAGAAAAGGTGCCACAATGCATTTAATGCGGTGGTGGCAGCTTTTGCTTGTAAATATTTCTGTAATCTTATCACATTTGTATGTGCCTGAAGTTCATCCTTATCATTGGAACTTCTTGGAAGGTCACCTAAATTGCTCAAGTACCTGCTTAACCGATATTCATCGTATCCGAGAAGGATACACTCCTCAGACTATATTCCCCTATCCTTTCCTTACGTGATTCTCCACTCTGAAGCATCTCCCAATCATTCACTCCTCCTCGAACATACTCACATCCTTAAATAGGGCCCAAGGCCTAATACACGAACTTAGGCTTTTATCCCCACAATATATATATATATATATAAAAGAAGATTCTTGGCTTTGTATTTTGATAATTAAAATCATTTAACCTATTTTCCTTTTATGATGAGAATATATCTCATGAAACGGTCTCATGAAACCATCCTCTCATGGTATGAGTCCTACACATGTGGGACTCATAAATGTTGTGAGAGAGATTTTATTAGATCATCTCATAAAATATCTTTTTTTAAATAAAAAAAATTATGTTGGATGATTTGAGTTCCCTTGAATTCTTTTATATCATAACTAGTGTATAAACTTGTGGATATGCACAGGTAGGGATGGCAATGGGGCGGGGCGGGTCTGAAAGATAAGGTCTTTGCCCCCGCCCCGCATGATGGGGAAAATTTCGTGCCCCATCCCTACCCTTGGGGCCCCGCGAAGCCCCACCCCGTAAAACTTGACTTCTTGTTAATTTGCCCACAACTATTACAATTGTTTTTAATAAAACCTATTTCGTTAGTAAAAATATATTTGTAATTAACTCTACTTCTTGTTAATTTGCCCACAACTATTACAATTGTTTTTAATAAAACCTATTTCGTTAGTAAAAATATATTTGAAATTACAAATAAATTTATCTTATCAAATCAAACTAATTTTTAGCAAAAATTGAATAATATTATTAAAGTGTTTATATCACAACAAAAACAAAAATCTCATAATACAAAATTAATGATTCAATAGTATATAAATTTGTTTATAATAAAAACAAAAGAAAATGTTAAAATTGGTACCTTATTTCCAACTTTGCTAGAGAAAAAAGAGAAGCTAAAAGCCTTATTAAGTAGAATAAAATAAGTTGATATTTTTGTTTAAATAATAGGGTTTTAGGGTATAAAATTTTTACAATTTAACCTTTATCAATGCGAGGTAGGGTGGGTTGGGTTAGGTCTAAAAAGTCTAAACCCATTCCTACCCTGTCCCATGGTGCGGGGCTAAAATCTCACCCCATCCCTGTCCCACTACCTTTGCGGGGAGAGGGCGTGAGGCAAAGCGGGGAGGGGCGGGTCAAGTGAGACGAGGCAAAATTGCCATTCATATGCACAAGTATATTTAAAAATAATCACACACACACACACACACACACACACACACACACACATAAGTTCAAATTATATATGGTGTAGAGTTTCAACCTACACATTTTTTAAGCCATAAATTTCTAAAATATGTAATAATTTCTCACTTTATATATATATATATATAAATGATTTAAAATCTAATTGGATTTGAACTCTTTGATTTTTGCATCCAATAATTTACTTGCTACAATAATTAAAAAAATTAGATAGGATATGTGGCATAAAATCGAATTCTAATTGAAATCCAATTAAGAATCTAATTGGATATAGAATCTTTAATTTTTGCACCTAATAATTCATTTAACACAAAAATTTAAAAATAGATAAGACACGTGGCACAAAATTAAATTTCAATTTAAAATATAATTAGACTTTCTCTAATCTTTTGACTTTAACTCTCTATATATAGATTTTTTGAGATTTCCTAAAAGTTCGATCTTGGGTAAATGGACCCATATTAATTGTTGCAATCCTTGTCAACATTAATTGTTTCTATCATTTTCCCCTTGTTTTGACTTGTGAGTGGAGTGTTAAAATCCAATTTAGAATCTAATTGGATATAAATTTTTTAATTTTTACACCTAATAATTTACTTAACACAAAAATTTAAAAATAGATAAACCACGTTACATAAAATTAAATTTCAATTTAAAATATAGTGACTTTCTCTAATCGTTTGACTTTAACTCTATATATATATATATAGATTATTTGAGATTTCCTAAAAATTCGATCTTGGGTAAAAGGACCCATATTAATTGTTGCAATCCTTGTCAACAATAATTGTTTCTATCATTTTCCCCTTGTTTTGACTTGTGAGTGGGGTGTAGACTGTGGTGGAGTCAGTAAACGCAAAATCGAATAGTAAATTAATGCAATGCGCTTGCGAGTTGCAAGGTCCAATAAGCAAATGGAGAAAATGCTTGTACCATATGTCCATATCTTCTCAACAAATATTTAAGAGAATGCCAGTCCATTTGAAGAAGAAGAAGATACGCATTAACATGTGATTTAATAGATCTATTCTCTCATAATAGCTAGACCAGTACCAGATTATGAATTACAATATCATGGTCCATGGATTAGATTTTTGACTTCCACAAAGATTCCACTTCTGTCTTAAATGCATTCCAAAAAGCTGATTAGAAAGCATGACAATTTAAAATACGAGTCCTTGAAAGCTATGAGTATGTATCCAAGAAGGTGCTCTTATGCTATTAAAGATTTCTTATCATGGTTAATGGTCCATGAAGGTGAGGATATAATTATTTGTTCAAGATCTTTACCAGTAAAATATCCTTTGTATTGTTTTTTGTATGATGACTTTTTTCCTTTTAGAATTAGCATTAATTGTTTAGGTTTTCTTCTTCCTTTTCTAAAGAATTAATTGTTTGAAATCTCATTAGCATTCTTTAATCAATGAACTTTTAATTGCTTGAAGACAAAAATGAATACATAAAACATTTACTTAATTGAATCAACCATGTTAAGTTAATCATATTACAAGTATTCTAGTTGGAATATAGACCAGATCATGAATTCAAGCATAAGAGGGAGAGTCGTCTTTTTTTTTTAAATGAGTTAGTGTAGGTGGGATTCGATCACATGTCTCTTATTCAATGAGTAAAAGACTTCACTAATTTTTTTATTTTATTTCATTTTATGGGAAGACTTGACTAGTTGAACAGACTGAAATTCGTTTTAAATAAACTTCTAATGAGATCATTTGCTGAGAAAAAATGTTACAAGGGAAGTAAGAATCTGAGGTGATAATAAGTTGAATATTTTTTATGGGTGTTGGCCTGGGATTAAAGATAGAAAAGTTTTAAAGAGAAATATATGGCCAAAAATGATTTTACTATTAAGGTGGAAGTTTGGGTGGCAGCTGCAAACTTTGACTTTCTAGTGCTCTGGTTTTTTTAATGGCCTATCCGGGTTTTAAGCTGCATCAATCAACTCCATATAGTTGCTGATGCAAATCTCTCTCTTTCTACATCATACACATTTTATCTCTGTTTTATTAGACAATCACATATGATTGACAAGTTTTTTAAATGGGCAAAGGGGGAGTGTTAGATTGCTCACTTGCTTTGATTGTTTTTGAGCAATAATTGAGCAAGTATGAGAGACAATCCCAATGAAAAAAAAGGTTCTCTAATCAACGGCTAGTCAAATATTAGATCATTTTGACTGTGAATTATATTTCCAGGCATTGCATGGCCCATTTGGCTCCACAACACGTGTGGGTAACCTCACAAGTCACAACTATTACATAAGCCAATTATACAATTGAAGTACATCATCTATTTGTTTAGTGTATTTCATATAATATTTAATCTCACACATATAATCACTTTGTGAAAGCTATTCTTTCCTTCTTGGTTGGCCATCTCTTTTGTGTTTTCTATTTGTTCTTTTCCTTTGTGGGTGGTACTCTTCCCTTCTTTCAAGGGTAATGGCCTAACTAGCTTTTCTTCTTTCGGCTCCAAAGTATGTTATTTACAAATTTTAATGAGGCTAAACTCTAAGACACACATAATATTGTTAATTCTTGCTTTTCTTCTTTAAGACTAAACGTGCAAGATTCAAAATCATTTGCTCACATAAAGGGGGCAATAATGTCACCTTGAGAGTAGGCTCTTTGAGAAACTTCTCAAGAACATTTGAAGAGAGATGCAAACTCTTATAATTAACAATGTGATGTTAGCCATGAATGAGAGGTGACTAACTTTTTAATCATTTACTTCACAACATTAACCGAGATGCTTATAAATAAAAATTTTGAACTGAAAACACTTTTTGCTGCTTGCTAACCATTAAAGTAGCTTTGTAATGATTTTTTTAGCACGTATATTTTTCCTTTCTGTTTTAGGCTTGTAACTTGTATTTTAAGCTAACCCTGATTTTTGTTATAATTTAAACACTAATTGAGCAAAGAGTCTTGTCTTTCAGCTACGTTAAGTTAAGAATCTTGGATTTAAGTTAAACCCCCCATACACAAAAAAAAAAAAATGAAAAAAGAAAAAAAAATCCAACCTAAGATAAAACCCATCAACCCATGAAAAAACCAACATTAAGTGTCAGGTTGGTTTGTTGAATGAACACTCTTACTTGGATCTACAATGATATAAATACTAGCCAATTGAATATTCAATCATATAATGTCAAAACCATCCTTATAAAATAGAAAGGGATAATAGTGATTCAATTGAAGCTCTTGGAGTGTTAAAATTCCTCAAAACTGCTCATGGGGTTGGAGTCAAATTTTGAAGCTTATTAGGGAAATAGCTCGTCTTTGGATCAAACATTCCATTTGTAATAGTGGTAAGACATTTGTTAGGCATGATAATTCCTGAAGGTACATTATTACATAGATTTGATCACCAGATAGTTCTTGAAGCTGAAAGTAATGTAAATGCCAAATTTTCTAGTATTCTAAAACAAGGTTACTATTTCTGCCCTCCAACTAGATCTGAGGTAGTGGTGAAATTTTAGGTTGGTTATCAAAACTTGACTTAGCAAATTTTGTACAATGGTTGCTCTCAAAATTTGGGAGATTTATCAGATCCTCAGCTTGGAATGAAATTAGGCTAACAACTAGAGATTGGTTGGTTAAATGGGGTTATGGTGGATTCATCCTGTGTTTTCTATAGAAATAAATTGGAATCTTAGATTTTTTTTTAATAAATAAAATAGTATTTCACACTTATAAAACATATTAGAAACTTTACTAGTTAAGTTAAATAGAAGATGATTTATTTTTTTAATGTTCTTATATTAGTAGAATCTGGTTTCTTCAAAATCCGTGAGGTATAATAAGTCTGGATTAACATGATCTAACCCAATAGGAAAAGGGTAAAAAATAAACTATTAACTTCCAGAAAAGTATCTTCAACGAGCAACCCAAAGGCCCACTGCGCACCCCATTAATGCTTGTTCCGAGTAATGGGCTCACCAAATCATTGAACTAATTGGGCTCATCTCTTATTTCTGGTTAAAAGGAAATTGAATTAAGAAACTAGCTTGCCGAAACAGGCATATTACCAGAGGCAGAAAGCCTATAAAAGTACAGGCCAGAAGCATCAAAGCTTAGCAAATGCTTAGCCTAGTTGGGCTCATCTCAATATCTGCTCACAATGCTTGTCGTTCTTTTAAGTCTTGCCCAAGCTGCTAATTGCCCAACTTAGGCCACTCAGCTTGGTTTTGTAGCTTTTGCTGCAGGTCCAAGAGTTTCTTAGAACAGGTTTGATGAAAAAATCCAGCATTTAAAAAACTTTTTTTTTTGGTCACAATTGTAATGCGGTAGAATGTGAATGATGAAAAAAAAATGATGAATTCATGTGTAAGTAATAAATAATTACTCATAATTTGCTACAATAGAATTGTGGTAAAAAGTTGTGGAATAATTTGTAGTAGTAGAAGTGTAGAACCACTCTAGATTTTGAATTTCCTCTAAATTGTTATTTGTTAATTTACAAAACTATCTTGTCAATCACATGATTCAAGACTAAACGTGCAAGATTCAAAATCATTTGCTCACATAAAGAGAGCAATAATGCCACCTTGAGAATGGGCTATTTGATAAACTTCTCAAGAATATTTGAAGAGAGATGCAAACTCTTATAATTAACAATGTGAAGTTAGCCATGAATGAGAGGTGACTAGCTTTTTAATCATTTACTTCACAACATTAACCGAGATGCTTTAAATTAAAATCTTGAACTAAAAACACTTTCTGCTGCTTGCCAACCAATAAAGTGGCTTTGTAATAATTTTTTTTAGTTTTTTAGCACGTGTACTGTTCCTTTCTTTTTTAGGCTTATAAGTTGTAACTTGTGATTTAAGCTAACCCTAGAATTTTTGTTATAATTTAAACACTAATCAAGAAATGGTACCTTGCCAAGAGTCTTTTGTTTCAACTACATTAACCGATTCTTTCACTAAAGAGAACTTGGGTTAAAGTCCTCTCCCCTCCCCCCCCCCACCCCCAAAAAAAAAAAAAAAAAAAAACTCCTCCCCCACTCCTTCACTTTGTTGTAAGCTAATTGAATTGAGTTTTCTCTCTTATTTTTGTAATAATCTCTGATTCAACATAGACTATGAAGAGTGCTTATCATAGCACAACCTTTAAATTTGGAAATCTCCTATCCAACCCAACCCATGTTAGCTCTAAAAACCAACCCAACTCAATTGTTGTAAGCTGATTAAATTGAGTTTTCACTCTTGTTTTTGTAATAATCTCTTATTCAACCTAGACTATGAAGAGTATATACTATACATAATGTGGGTCACTTCGGGTTAATCATATTGAAAACTTTGCCAACCTAAATTTGATCCACCCAAGTCCCCACACATCCCCCCACACCCCCTCCCCCCCCCCCCCCCCCACCCCCCAAAAAAAAAAAAAAAAATCCAACCTAAAATAAAACCCATCAACCCATGAAAAAACCAACATGAAGCGTTAGGTTGGTTGGTTAAATGTGAACACTCTTACTTGGATCTACATGTAATTATTAATCTGACACTACTTAAAAAGTATAAACAATTGATTATTAAGTCATATGATCTCAAACACCATCCCTATAAAATAGAAAGGGAGAATTCCTCAAAATTGGTCATGCGGTCGGAGTAAATTTTTGGATCAAACATTCCATTACTAATTTACTAATGGTGGTAAGACATTTGTTAGGCATGATAATTGGTACCCTCAAGGTGCATTATTGTGTAAGTTTGGTTACTGGATGATTCTTGAAGCTGCAAGTAATGTGAATGCCAAATTTCTAGTATTTTGAAATATAATGACTAGTTATGCCCTCCAACTAGATCTGAGGTAGAGGAATTTTTAGATAGGTACGATGGTTAACAAATGAGGATTTTGTACAATGGCTACTCTCAAAATTTGGGAGATTGGAATGGAATTA
Source organism: Quercus suber (assembly GCF_002906115.3). NCBI lineage: Eukaryota > Viridiplantae > Streptophyta > Magnoliopsida > Fagales > Fagaceae > Quercus > Quercus suber. The sequence goes on from NW_027069842.1 coordinate 675,011, forward strand.
GGCTAAAAACTATAGAAATGTTTGTAAATGAGGTTATAGTGGGTTCATCTCAATAAGAGATTAATTGTTTTCGAATGTTCTTTTCTCTTTTTTTTTCTTTTTTTTTTTAGAGAGAATTTTAACTTATGACGTTCGCTCCTAATGATAACTTTTTATCATCAAACCAATATACCAATCAATTTCCAGTATAGGTACGGATTGAATCCTAGATCTCTTATTCAATCATCAGAACTTTACCACTTAAGGTAACTGAACCAGTTAACATTGTTCTTTTACTGGTAGAATCCAGTTACCTCCTCTACTAAATCCATGTGGTACTGTACAAGAAGTGTGGATTACTGGATTAAAATGGTCTAACCCAATAAAAAAAAATGTAAAAAAACCTATTAAGTTCCACGCAATTATCTTCAACGAGCAACCCAACAGGCCCACCACATTAGTGCTTGTTCCTAGTAAATAGTAATGGGTTCACCAAATCATTGAATTAGTTGGGCTCATCTATTTCATTTTTTGTTAAAAGGAAAATTGCATTAAGAAATTAGCAACTCAATACATGCATAGTACTGTAGGCAGAAAGCCTATTTAAGAGAACAGGCCAGAAGCATCAAAGCTTTGCAAATGGCTATAGACCAGTTGGGCTCATCTCAATTTCAGATCACAATGCTTGTCGGTCTTTTAAGCCTTGCCCAAGCAGCTCATTACCCAACTTGGGCCACTCAGCTATTGCTTTGCAGCTTTTGCTGAAAAGTCCAAGAGTTTCTTCGAAGAGGTTTGATTTAAATTTCTTCTAAATTGTTGCATAAGAATATGGAATGCATTTCCACATATAAGAGAGGAAACTGAGAGAATTACTTCTCATTGAATAGGCTATGGATGAAAAAAAAAAAAAAAATTAAACTCGTGTTTTAATTGTCATCCATGCAACGCCTTGTTTCTGACTACAACTTACTAATCCAACATTTCTAGGAAGTCCATCCCCAACATGCTTATCAGGAAAGAAACTACTATGCTGATATTTTAACTAAAACAAGAATTAATTGTAGGGAGGTACTAATCCCCCTAATTTTGTAATTTTCAAGTTAGTTTTTGACTGATGCTTGGGCGTCGTCGCGTTGGTTAATTGGAATGTTTTTTAAGGGACGCATTTTGGCACACACTTTACCATAACTTGTTTGGTATCAATTAATAATTGCATTACATCACTTACACATAGGTCCATCACTTAAAGCACTCAAATTAATCTAATAACAACTTGACATGTGTGCAAATTGTGGTAGAGTGTGTGTCTCTAGATTGTTTGATCATGAATTAATACTCAAAGGAAAAAAAAAATAAGATGTTGAATTACAAAGAAAAAGATGTTTAAGAGTTTTGGTGGATTTCTTAAAGAAATTTGTAAGACTATTGGTCTTTGCAGTTTCATCATATCTTGGGGTAAATTATTTATTTGTGTGTTGTGTTTTGTTGAAGTGTGTTGCTTACTTTTTAATCCTTTCACAGTTTAATATCAATAAAGAACACTCCTTAAAAAAAGTTGGAAAAAAAATTCCTAATTGAATCTTGCTAGGTTGTATGAGTTGTCCTTGAAAATCCACATAATAATTTGCCTCAGTCAAATAAATAAGCAATTTGTACCCATTTGACAGACCTTTATAAAACAATTACTCTAATTTCCTTACGAATAATGGATTAAACAATGTGTGTTTTAACCATATAAGTGTCAATCCTTAAAGCACTAGGTGCATTTTCTAAATTGTTTCTCCCTTGGAAAATGTTCTTTACACTAGGTCCCAAAGATATATATACTTTTTAATATATGACAATGTATTTAATCATAACAAGCTTTTCGGTTTGAAGAATTAGGTGGTATACAGAGAAGAGAAAACTCAACAACTTTCATAAGGAATTAAATTTAAATTCCACTCTCTTGTTTGCATTGAATATTTCTAGCAAAATTTGCAAATGCAAATAAAATTATTATTCTTTTTTATTCTTTAGTAGATGATCATTTTAAGCAGGAATTAAACTACAAAACTAAATGATGTACAGCAGTCCAGCTAGAAATATATATTTGTATGTTTGTTTGATATAAGGAAGTGTTGTTATAATATTTGGCCAGATTATTCCACTCCCTTTTTTATGAAATACCCCAAAAATACCCCTCAAAAATACCCCATGAATAGATAATGTGATAGATTAAGAGTGGGATCTCCAAATTTATGTCATACCCTAGACCAATGAGCTCATCACCCGAGTAAGCTATGAGGGTCAAACAAATAGTTAAAAATAACAACAACAAATAATCTACCAACTAGACAAAGTGAAAAAAATAAAAGCAAAACCAAAATGCATCACAGCTTAGTTATATCAAAATAAAGTTTTATTTCAACACATTTGGTGGGGGAAAAAAAAAAAAAAAAAAACTCTAGGAGAAACATAATTGAAATAAAACGTGCCTAATTAAAACATCTTACTTTGCACTAGTAAAATTAACTCCACTCTTCAAGTGATCCAACTAACAACATCTTCTTTGTCCTGCAAAATGTAGGTAATAGTCAGAAAGATGTAATAATAATTTTTTTTTTTTAAGTGTAGTTTTAGAATATGCCCCCGATTATTTGACACCTTAACTAGCTAGATAGAGGAGTTGCCTCCTAAAATAATAATAATAACAAATAAAATTAAATATGGTAATAGCCACAACATTGACACAAAAACAAGTATTTTTCACTAGTAGAAAATAAATTAAAAATGAAAAAACATCTTTACAATTTAAAAGGGCATTTTTTAAAGAACTAAAATTATTAAATAAAATATTTTCTAATATGACTCAATAAAAAAATGTATTTTCTAATATAATAGTACATAAATATATACCTGAAATCGTTATTTGTATCTGCAAAATTCTCCTTCAATTAATTCTTTCATGAGCATTCTTTTTGGATCTTCGCACCTTGTTGCGTCGTTCTCCATAAACAATATCCAAGAGACATTTTGGTTTTTCACTTGAGAACACAAGATATCCCATACCTAATCCAAACATGAAACCACATCCGTACCCCAACAGTACAACTTTCCAATGAAATCCATTTGCAAACCCAAAATCATCTTCTTGGATGGTTGGTGATGGTGGTGGTTGTTGTCCCTCATCATTGCCACAAGTTTTTGTCAATGGAAATCCACATAAACCCAAGTTTCCACTATAAGAAGCATTTGTAAACGTATTGAACTGTTTTCCTTGAGGTATCAATCCCACAAGATGGTTTTTTGAGAGATTTAAAATTGCCAGTGATGTAAGATTTGTCAATTGTATAGGAGTGTCGCCATAGAGCTTGTTTGATGAGAGATCTAACCATTCAAGATTAGTTAAATTTCCAAATGATATAGGTATATGACCCATAAGATTATTGTGTGAAAAATTTAGCCCTTTAAGTGATCCAAGCTTTCCAATTACCTTGGAATTTCTCCTTTGAAACTATTGTTGGAAAAATCAATAGTTGTCAATAGAGTTAGTATTTTCACCACATCAATATAATTCCCTTTAATATCAATTGTAACATCAATTGTAGCAAAATTGTAATAATCATAATAATAATCACTCATATCTCTTCTCAAAACAAAATAATAATCATCACCCATGTATTGCAATCCATCGTTATCCATGTTCCCATTCATCATGGCTGATAAATACTTGAAAAAGTTTGATGGCAAATGACCATGGAACATATTGTGAGATAGGTCTATAATTCTCAAATTAGGGAATGAGAATTTAGTCTTGTGATTGCTTATGGAACCATGACAGTTGTTTGATCGCAATGAGAGAACTCGCAACTCTAGAAGATTTACCAACCAATGAGGGAATGTGCCGTTACCTTGTTGTTAGCAATGTCTAGAATTTCTAATTTCTTGCAATTGACCAATGAACGTGGCAATGACCCTTCTAATTGATTGCCGGCCAGTTTAAGACTTCTCAAGTTACTGTACTTTACGAATTTTGGGATGATGCCATGAAGATTGTTATTTTGTAGTTCCAAATTTATGAGATCACTCATATTTCCCAAACATGGAGGAATCATACTAAAATGATTATGAGAGAAATCAAGGTAGTTAATAAAATTGAGATTGCAAATCGAGGAAGGGATCTCTCCACTTAAATTGTTCATTGAGATTGAAAAGAAAACAATGTGCCGTGGAAGTACATGAAGTGGCCAAGTACCTTCAATAAAATTATTGGAAAAATCAACGAACTGCAACAAAACAAGGCGGCTTAACTTACCAGGAATGTTTCCGGTGATCAAATTAGAATGCAAACTGAGATACTTCAAGTTTCGGCAGCCTAAGATCTCGGCAGGTACATTTCTCGAAATTCGATTCAAACTGAGACTCAAGATATCTAGATTTTCCAAGTTCCCAATCTCTCTCGGTATTGGCCCTGTAAGCTTGTTATCTCCAACTTCGAACCAAATTAGAGATGAACAGTTTCCGATATTTTCCGGTATTTCACCCGATAAATTGTTGGGGGAAAGATCGATTATTTTCAGTTTCTTGAACTGAAAGATTCCTTGGGGAATATTTCCAGTCAAACCATTAGAACCCAACTCAAGAATTTCAAGATTCTGACATTTGGAAATTGATGATGGAATGGGTCCCGGTAACTCGTTTCCCCACAGAATAAGTAGTCGAAGTTTCGTAAGGTTTCCGATTTCGGATGGTATCATACCGGCGATACTGTTGTTCTGTAATGAGATGCGAGTGAGCTCCTTACAGTTTTCTAATTGTGCTGGAATTTCGCTCGATATTTGATTCATTTGGAGTCCGAGTTCTTGCAAAGCCGATAAGTTTCCGAAACTTTGCGGAATGTTTCCAGTTAACGAGTTCCACGAAACATCGAGAAGTGTTAACTTCTTGCAATTCCCAAGCTCTGATGGAATGGTACCCACCAAGCTGTTCCCCCAGAGATAAAGATTTCGGAGGTTTTTGAGGCTTCCGATACTTTTCGGTATTGAACCGGTGAGCGAGTTTTGATTGAGGTAGATGTTTTGGAGGGTGGAACAATTGCCGATTTCAGGTGGGATTTGGCCGGAGAAGAGGGCTGCGTCGATATATATGTTTTCAAGCTTCTTGAGGAGACCAAGACTCGGAGGAAGGAAACCCGAGACGCTTGTTTGGCCTATGTCTAACATGGTCAACTCGGTACAATTCCAGATTTCTTGCGGTATGATGCCTCCAAGGTGCTGGTTTTCATAAAGAGTCAGCCATTTCAAGCTTGTAAGGTTGCCGATTTGAACCGGAATCGAGCCCTCTAGCTGGTTTGAGTCGAGGTGGATTTCTTGGAGCTTAAGTAAGTTGCAAATCTCGGATGGAATTTCACCGGTTAAAGCATTGTCACTCAAGTCCAAGTAATTCAGTTCATGTAGTATAGCAATCTCTCTTGGGACTGAACCCGTGAGGTTTGTACTAGAAAGTACAACCTTGGTTAATGAAACCAAGGAAGAGAGATTAGTTGGAACTGTACCATATAAACTCAAGTGCCTTAATTCCAATTCCACGACCTCCTTGTTGATGTTGCAAGTGATTCCAAGCCACCCACATGGAGCTTCATCTGTTGGGTTCCAATTAGACAAGGCCTCAGCGGGTCCATTCAGGCTTTGCTTCCATGAAAGAAGAGCTTCGCCTTGTGGATTAACAGCGAAAGCTACAAAAGGATTCAGGAGGGGAAGGATGATTGTTAGGAAGGAGAAGAGGGTGTTCCACGGATTTAGAGGCATTACAGCTATGCTACAAAAGTGGAATGAGAGGGAGGAAAGTATGCTAAGGAAGAGGGGTCGGTTGTGTTTGAACTAAAAATGTTGGTTGAGTTGAGGCCAGGGAGAGATAATGAGAGGAACCAAATCATATATTGAGGGCTACAAGCTTGTAGTAACAATATTTTAATTTCTCTATTTCGATTTAAATTTTAATCCAAGGATTGGTATGGCGGTTTGGCCCCCCAGAACGAAAAACCAAGACTTTCGCTTTTCGTATAAAAATGTTTTATCATGCATGTAATGATGCACAGAATACAATAGGAAAAAAAAATCCACTCCATTTGATGGTTAATTGAATTTTATGTCACATTCTCTATAAAATATTCACCGTGAACCTTTTCTGAACAAGTTTAAATAAATCCATTGGGTTTTCATTTTGATTTAATCATCTAACATTATTTCTCCTTGCTAGATGGATGCGTCACGGTCCCATGGAACAATATTTTCATCACGATGATTACAAATTAGTGTTATTTTTGTAAAATGTGCAGATTAATAAAATATTGTATGCAAAAAAAAAAAAAAATTGAAAATGAACGATAAAATACATGGTAAAAATGAAAAATTACTTTATGTTACACAGAGAAATGAAATTCTGTAAGACTGAGTTTTATCACAACCTAAAAAGTATAATGGATTATTAAAATAATCTAAATAAATAACAAAAATTTTAATTTTTTTTTCTTTTGCACTTTTGATAATACTAATTTCGGTTGCAGTGCAAGGCACGTGCTGCACCTTAAGCAAGAAAAATAAGATAATATTTTTTTTTTGGAAGAAGTATGAAATCATGTACTTAAATTTAGTATAGTTATTTACCATATGAATATATGTTTAATATAATAATTTCTTAGATATCCTATTTTACTAAAAGTGATATCTACTCACGAAAAAATTCTACTAAAAATGATAATGAATATCATCATCTTCCAATAATAAATAATTAAGTTTTGATAAGACATTGCCACAATATTTAAAATTTCATAATGAATGATATATGCTATAATTGAAACTTTTCATAAAATTAAATACCTACAACAATTTACAATGAATATTTTGTTATTCATATTTCCTAATTTATCATCTTATTTTATAAGTGTAATTAGGATGTTTAACTTATTTAATTTGTAATGAACACCCTTTTAATTTGCTAAAGGCCTTGTAGCTGAATTGACACCTCCGTATGCACAAAGTGCTTGAGGGTCTAGGGGGAAAAGGGTTTGAGCTGCGGGGTTAGCAGCATGTTGTAATTATTTCTCCAAAAAAAAAAAAAAATTGTAATGAACACCCTTTTAAGCAAGGAAAAAAAGGACATGTCATTGAAGTTTTCATTAGATAAACTTATTAATCTAGAAGATTTAAACCTCTAGTAAATTATTGTTCTCTAGGTAGCAAATAGAGACCATACATCACCATTCTTATTTTCCAAGTATTACCACCACATAAAACTCAAAATACATGAATAAATTTTTGGGACATTTAAGACATTAATTGCACAACGAAATTTTCTAGGAGTCATAAGATTTCATTAAGAGAAATGATATGTCTACAACATTTTTATAACAAATCCTAAGTGGCAAGTTATTACTGGTTGTTATTGTTAGGGCAAAAAAGTAATCTTAGCGTTAGTTTCAAATTTGAACCAATAACAACTAACCACCTGTGATTTGTTGTAAAATTGTTGTAGACATAGTATCTCTGTTTCATTAAAGTTTAACTAAAACAGTAAGAGCAGGCGTATATGCTCGTTTATAGAAAATTGTGCTTAAAAAAGTGAATTTGGCCTCAACAAATTAAGACATTATCAAAAACTACTTACTACTTTGTCTCTTAGGAACCAAATTATATACTGCGGGCTTCAAGTTTTTTTAATAGTTGTTACTACTTACTACTTTGTCTCTTAGGAATTTCATTCAAAAACTAACGAGAGGCTATAGGCACTCGGAATTGTTACTACTAGGAATTTCTCTATTTCGCTTTAAATTCTAATCCAAGGATTGGCTATGGCGGTTTGGCCCCACAAAATGAAAAATAGGACTTTGCCTTTTCATGTAAAAATGTTTGAACGATCTTTTCTCGTAAAAATGTTTGATAATAGCAAGTACACTATTGGACACATTTGATTCATTTGTCTGCTCCGTACTTTATTATTTATCATGCATGTAATGATGCACAGAACACACACAAAAAAAAAAAAAATAAATAAATAAATCCCTCCATTTGATGGTTCATGTAATTTTACGTATCATTCTCCATAAAATATTCACCGTGAAATGGAGGGTGTTGTTGAACCTTTTGCAAACACATAAGCTTAAATAAATCCATTGGGTTTTCATTTAGATTTGATCATCTAACATTATTTCTCCTTGCTAGATTGATATGCTTCACGGTCCCATGGATCACTATTTTTCATCACGATGATTACAATAAATCATTTTAATCTTTTTTGCAATTTTGGTAATGTAATTTAAACTGGGAATTATATTTTAAAATTCTTGAAACTTTGACGTTAGAGGTTTATTTAGAAAAATATTATGTTAATTATTTTAATGTACTTACAAAGCCTCACATGCTATAAGGAGACAAAACAAAAGGAAAATATTAAAAATAAAAAAAGGATAGAAAAGATGGAGAGTGTCGACTATATATTTATATATGATTCTTAAAACAATGTTGGGTATATGGAGCCATATTTTTGCAAACCTTATCAACACATAAGCTTAAGAAAATACTTTGGTTTTGCATTTTCATTTAATCATCTAACCTATTTTCCTGCTATGTTGGGAGAGGGTATCTCATGAAACGGTTTCATGAAATCATCCTCTCATAGTATACGGAACCTACACATGTGAGATTCATGTATTGTGAGGGAGATCTGGTTAAATAGTCTCATAATTTTTTTTTTTTTTTTTGTTATTTAATGAATTAATGTTGGGTGCTTGAGTACCTTGGAACAATGCTTTTCATCTTATAACTTCTTAAAATTTCTTAAAACAATCTTGGTCTATTCTTTTTGTTGCAATCCATTTCAACATTAGTTGTTTCTATCATTTTCCCATTGTCTTGACTTGTGAGTAAACGCAAAATCGAATAGTCAATGCAATGTGCTTGAAAGTTGCAAGATCAAATAAGCAATGGGGAATATGCTTGTCCCATATCCTCTGAACGAATATTTAAGAGAAAAGAATGGCAGTCCATATGAAATTTTACTTATATAAGATACATTTTTTTTAATATGTATCTAAAAATTGACCAAGAAGAAGAAGAAGAAGAAGAAAAAGATACGCATTAACATATGAATTACAAGATTTATTCCCTCATAATATCTAGACCAGTACCAGATTATGAATTATAATATCATGGTCCATGGATAAGATTTTTTACTCCACAAAGAGTCCTTGAATGATATGAGTATCCACGAAGGTGCTCTTATGCTATTAAAGATTTCTTATCATGGTTAATGGTCCATGAATGTAAGGATATAATTATTTGTTCAAGATTTTTACCAGTCAAATATCCTTAGTATTGTTTTTTGCATGATGACTTTTTCCTTTTGGAATGAGCATTTCTTGTTTAGGTCTTCTTCTTCCTTTTCTAAAGAATTAATTGTTTGAAATCTCATTAGCATTCTTTAATCATTGGTTTTTTAATTGCATTCTTTAATCATTGATTTTTTAATTGACTTGGAAAATTATGGCCTTGTGGGTCTCTCTAACGCGTGCGTGAATTGTGGAAGACATTGAAAATCATGCTCTTACGGGTCCCTCTACTAAACAAACCAGTGTAAATTGGGGGCTACAAAATTGTTTGATGCATAATTAGTTTTGTTTAGGGGTAATTTTAACCTGTACAAAATTGTTTGAGCATTTCTTGTTTAGGTCTTCTTCTTACTTTTCTAAAGAATTAATTGTTTGAAATCTCATTAGCATTCTTTAATCATTGATTTTTTATTTGCATGAAGACCAAAAAGAATACAGAAAACATTTAAACAATAGAAAGAGATGAGAACTAAGATGAGAAAAAAATTTTGGCCCCCCTTTTTGTAGCCCATTGTGAATCCTGTGCGCAAAACATAAAAACTGTTGTTTTGGAGATTAGGGTTTTGATGTCGTTTTTTAGAGATAAAAATTGTACTGCCGCACTCTGTATTTTTTCCTGAGAATAGTGAAATCCTTGCAACTCTGTGGATGTAGGCAAATTACCGAACCACGTAAATACTGTCTTGTGTGTGATTATTTTTCTTTAGTGTATATTTTTTCTCTATTTTGCATCTCAAGGATCTAGGAATTTTGTACATATTCCCATCAGAAGTTTGTGTTTGATCTATTGTAATTTATCAGTTTTTAGTGAGAATGTTTGAGAATTCTTGAAAAAAAGGTTTTCTTTCTAGGAATTTTCAATTTATTTTATACTCAAGAAGGTTCCTTTTAGTTCTGAACACAGTAATTCAATTCCCAACCTTTGATGACCACTAATAATAGTTTTTCAATTTGGAAAAAATAGGAATAGAGTTTTAGTATGGTTATCTTAGTCAATCCAAGTATGGGAAAAATGGAGATGCTATCTTGCAACTTGTTCATTAGTGTTCTAGGTCATTTACAAAAAATAAGTGCTTTAAATACTCTTCACTTGAGAATTAGCAGCTACATGTACTCCTTCCAATTGATTTCAAGGGGAGATGACTACCTTCTTATCCCTTGCCTTTTGGTCTCAAATTAATATATAATAAAAAGCCCCATGAAAAATTGGAGGACCACTACTTTCTGGTGGTTCTTTATTCACGCTAGTGATTGTTAAGACAAATTTTCTTTTTTGGAGTTATTGTCATTGTTTTTCCTTTTACTTTTCCCTTCTTGTTTAAAGTGTTTTTACTTTCCACATGTCTACTCAAGCATAATAAAATGATATGCAAGTAGTCCTTGATAATTTTGCATTGTGATGCTAATTATTATAATGATTTGCAGACTAATATCAACATCCGCCAGTTTTTTACTGGGTATACAAAAGGTCGGTTTGATTGTCATTCATGGCCCTTGATACTGAAGCTAAAAGATTGGCCTCCATCTACTTTATTTGAACACTTGCCATGTCATGGTGATGAGTTTATCTGTTGCTTACCGTTTAAGGAATATACACATCCACACAAGGGTATTTTAAACATTGCTCTCTAGTTGCCCAAAAAATCAGATATAGGTCTCAAGACTTATATTGCGTATGGAGTTGCTCAGGAGCTTGACCATGGAGACTTCGTCACCAAGCTTCATTGTGACATGTTTGATGTGGTATGTTTGGTCTTGTTGAAACTCCTGCTAATCAATTTGTTTTGTTTGTTAAAGGAAAATTTCTGTTTGGTTGAAGTATTACATGAAAATGTCTATATGAGTTTGTATAGGTTAAAGGAAGTATATGTGAGGGCCAGATGAGCTTGGCAAGGGTTGGCATTTGGTAAACACTACATGGTTGTTGATTACTACCCATCACACATTTTACAAAAAATCTCTAGTACCTTTATGTTGACATAACGCAATGGCTCACATTCTCTCTTTTGAAAGCCATTTTGACGAAAGCAATTGTCAGTCTTGCTACAATTGGAGGACAATAGATCTTGTGTGGGAGGGATAAAGCTACTGGTATTGATGCAAAATATATGGATGATGCAGTTGAAATTATGACAGAGGAAGGAGAAAATGATGAATTCTTCTATTGCACAACAACACGTCAACATTTGGTATCAATAAGTTATGCAATTGAGCATTACCAAAGAAAAAAGAGTAGAAAAGATCCACTTCGAAACAATTTTTTAGTTTGAAATTTTGAATGTTGTTAAAAAATTTATTATTAAAAAAAAAAAAAAAAAACCCATGTATTTTGGTTACTCTCTCTAAAATATTTTAGTTGGAAAGAGTTGGCAAGACATTTTTTTAGTTGGCTATGATGGATGATATTTAGTCATTATCTTGTCAACTGGTGTATCAGTGGCCTCTTTGTTTTGAATTTTGTTTAAAAAACACATATTTTGGATACTTTATCGTCTCTCTTGATATAGAACTTTTTAGTTGATAAGAACTTTGAAAAAAAAAAATAGTTTGAGTTTTAAATGTTGTGAAAAAACTTATGCATTTGGGTTCTCTCTTTATGTTGATATAGAACATTTCGGTGGTCAATAGTTGGCCAAAAAAAAAAAAAAATTTGTTGGCTGAGATGATAGATTTTTAATCATTATCTTGTTAATTGGATTATCAATGGATTTTCCATAACCTCATGTATTTATTAAAAAACTGTAACTAAAATTAAAATGTAGAAATTTTAAGAAAAATAATAACTGAAAAAAATATTTTATTTATCTTAATTCTAAATTTAAATCCAAATTCAAATTTAGGTATACAAACAATGGGATTTCAAATCCTTCATTGTATAAAAAGATCCAAACGGGGAATTTACAAATCAATGGCTTTTTAAATCCATTGATTTCAAATCAAGCTTTTAAAATCTATTAATTTTAAAATCATTGAGTTTCAAATCAAGCAAATAGAGTGGTTATATAACATTTTTATTTTCATTTTGGTCTTGCAAATAGAGGTTTCAGGGGGTATTTTGGTCAATTTTAGATTTCAAAGGTCCTTAGGTCATTTTTTAAGTGTCAAGGGTATTTCAATAATTTTCAGGTTTCGAGAGGCATTACAATCATTTTTAGGTTCTAAGCGTATTTCAATAATTTTTTAGGTTACGGTGCCATTTCGGTCAAATATGAGAAAAGTAAGGTCAAATGTGATGTTAATACTACCTAATATAACAATAAAACCATCAAATGTGAGAAAAAAATAAATAAAGAAACCACCGAATGTAACAAAAGTACAGTAACATGTGATGTTGATACTGCAGAATGTGAGGATAAAACGGTCAAATGTAAGAAAAAAAAAAAAAAAAACCACTAAATGTGACAAAAGTACTATCAAATGTGATGTTGGTACTACACAATGTAAGGATGAAACCATTAAATATGAGAAAAAAAACATATGGAAACCATCAAATGTGACAAAAGAACTGCCACATGTGATGTTGGAACTGCAAAGAACTGCCACATGTGATGTTGGAACTGCACAATGTGAGGATAAAACCATCAAATAGAATGTTTTGGTAACCAGGTACAGCAAGTTGCCTACTAATGAGTACCGTATCCCACCAAAAAAACAAATGGAGTGTACAGTAGAATTATCCATATTTGAGATAATAATTAATATTTAGATTGTGGACTATAGAGTGATTTATCTTTTATTTTTTCTTTTTTATATACTTTACTTTCAAGAAACCAAGTACTGGATATATTTTGTTTTCTTTTGTAAATTTTATATTATTAAGTGGATTATAAATATTTAAGATAGTAATTAGTATTTAGAGTATGGAATGTAGAGTAATTTATTTTTATCTTTTTCTTTTTGTATAGTACTTTACTTTAAAAAACTTGAGTATTGGGTAAATTTTTTTTTCAATTTTTTTTTCTTTTGTAAATTTTATATATTATTATGTGAATTATAAATATTTGATATAGTAATTAGTAGTTAGTGTGTGGACTGTGTAGTGATTTATCTTTATCTTTTTTTTTTTTCTTTCTATTTCTGTTTATATGGTACTTTACTTTTAAAAAATCAAGTATTGGGAAAAAAAAATTTTCCCACATTTTTTTTCTTTTGTAAATTTTATATTATTATGTGAATTATAAATATTTGAGATAGTAATTACTATTTAGAGTATGGACTGTGTAGTAATTTATCTTTATCTTTTTTATTTCTTTCTTTTTCTGTTTGTATGGTGCTTTAGTTTAAAAAAATCAAATACTAGGTAATTTTTTTTTTCACTTTTTTTTTTTGTAAATTTTATATTATTAAGTGGATTATAGATATTTAATATAGTAATCAGTATTTAGATTGTGAACTGTGGAGTAATTGATCTTTTTTTCTTTTTCTTTTTCCTTTTATATAAGATTTTTTCAAGAAATAAAGTACTGGGTATTTTTTTTTTTCATTTTTTGATAAATTTTATATTATTAAGTGGATTATAAATATTTAAGATAGCAATTAGTATTTAAATTATGGACTCTTGAGTGATTTATTTTTATCTTTTTTTTTTTTTGTATGGTACTTTACTTTTAAAAAATCAATTACTGGGTAAATTTTCTTTTTCACTTTTTTTTTCTTTTGTAAATTTTATATTATTAAGTGGATTATAAATATTTAAGATAGTAATTAGTATTTAGAGTGTGGAATGTGGAGTGATTTATCTTTATTTCTTTTTTTTTTTCCTTTTGTATGGTATTTTACTTTTCAAAAATCAAGTACTGGGTAATTTTTTTTCACTTTTTTTTTTCTTTTGTAAATTTTATATTATTAACTGGATTATAAATATTTAAGATAGTAATTAGTATTTATATTGAGGATTGTGGAGTGATTTATCTTTCTTTTTTTTTTTTTTTTTTTTTGGTATGGTACTTTACTTTGAAGAAATCAAGTACTAGGTAAATTTTTTTTT